>NC_091392.1:107875893-108187560 GCF_032191515.1 Phaenicophaeus curvirostris
TGGCATTCATTGCTTGGAGTGTGAATTTCATGTTTACTACTTGTGATAGGCTAAGTATTATTTTGTATATTCTGGTAGTAGTAGTTGTTGTAGCAGTTCCGTTATTCTCTCTTCTGTTATAGTTTTATTGTAGCTGTTTTTATTTCAACCCATGAGTTTTTCTTACCTTTTCCAATTCTTCTTTTCATTCCACTGAGTGGAGAGGGATAATAGAGCAGCTGTGCACTGTTTAGCTGCCACCTAAGGACTTGACTGGGACAGAACCTCTGCCTTTTAGCACCGTTGCTGACTAATTCACCTCTCCCATTTAACACTGGGCCAATATTCTCCTTCTGTTTCTGCTTGTTGTTTATGTATCTGAAGAACCCTTTCTTTTAGTTTTTACATCTCTGGCCAATTTAATTTGAGCTGAGCTTTTGCTTTTCTAACTACATCTCTGCACACTCAAGGTCAATGCCCTTGTATTTCTCAACAGGTATTTTCTCATCTGCTTTTCTGTTTTCCCTTTTGCTTTTACATAGGCTCAGAAGCTCACAGTTGAGCCAAATGGGTATTTTGCTCCTCCTACTTCACTTGGCTTTAAAGTTGATGACCAGTTTTTGTGCTTCCAGGAAAGTGTCCTTGAAAAGGTCCCAGCACTTGCTAGGTCCTTTATTCTCCATGGAAACTTCTCACTGAATCCCTCCAAACCAAAATCTGAGCAAGCTGAAGTTTGCTTTTCTGAAAACTAAAACTAAAATAAGTTAGTTGTTGTCTGCAAATATTTCTCGCGTTTTTTTCTGTTTCAGAGCATTGCTATTATTCTGTTGCATTTTTGGGAAACTCTTGAGTCCTGTAGTACTCAGGTCCTAGAGCTGGTTATGTTGATTTTGTGAGTAGTAAGGAAGAGTGATCTATTCACTTCCTCCTGACTGACTGACATGCTCAGAAAGAGCTGTCTTACAGAAATATACAATGTGAACCTGGGGGCTAATCAGAGAGAAATAAAATGTCTTGCCACTGACCTCATAACATAAAGACTCATAAAACAAGGAAATTCAAATGTCAATTATATCAGTGAAAGAAATACTTTCAATTTCCTGCAGCACGGAAAGGTTGAACACACAGAAGAATGCGAGAAAGATATTGCTATTTCCATTTTGTAAAGGAATAATTCATGACCCTGCAGAGCTTTCTGCCTCACCAGTATTTTCTTCTCAAAGCAAAAGTTATATAAAAGGTATGCTAGAACTGACTAATATTAATTAAGGGGTTTCCAAAATTCCTTTATTATATTTTTTCCTTTCATGAACTAAAACATTTAGAGTGAAAATGTAAAATGGTACATTTTTTCTAAAGTTGTAAAGGGGTGTCACATAACATCTGACCAGACTAATCATACATCTAGAGATAACTGCTATGAATGATGCTCATAAATTTCAGGCTGAACATGACAATGGCTCTGTAGTATGTTAAGATACTAATGTAAGAGATAGAACACATGGGTTGTAGTTCCTGTTCAGTATATGCTTAATTATGTATGCAAAGCAAACGTCCTCAGGAGAGAGACTTATAGCACTACACTGCAAATTATCCTGTTGCTTTGAGGTAGAAATTCCATCTTTAAAAATGAGCAGTCCAAATTCAAATCCCCTTGTGTGTTATGGGCAAAAGGGAGCATATCATATCAATGGCTTTAAGAATTTATTATTAGTCTCATTAAATTTTAACTGCTTGGTGGTCCCAACTAATAAAAAAACCACCTCAAAACTGTTTTTTGAAAAACATACCTAATTTTTATCACTTTTTGGTAGTTTAAGGGTCTTACGATTGACAACTTCAAAAGGAGTGTTTATGACGAATCATCAGCATCTTGAGGTCTTTGCCAGGAGGAGTTCCATGGCCAGAGCATGGGAGTTTATGCTCCTATTTCAAAAAAAGCATGAAGTTGATGCTTTCTTCCTATTCAGTTTTGAGTACACATGGATTTGGTTTTGTTTTCCTATCCCTACTTACTGTGCAAGTGGGAGGAATGGGTGAAAGCTGCCCCACAGCCCCGTGGACACAGGAGGTCTTTGTCTGGCAGGAATTGTCTGTGACTATCAGCCCCTTCCCTAGAGGCACTCACAGAGCTGGACCTCAGACGGGCTGGGCAATGGGCGCTTGGCCATGGGACGTCTGCTAAACCCAGCTCAGCCCCACTCAGGCCTAGGGCAGCCCAGCTGCCCCCTGGCATCCAACACAGGTGGGTGCCTGCCCCCAGGTGTGGCAAATATGTTCACTGGGCCATACAGGGGGAAAGAGACTGAATATAAAATGATACATTTTTTGAGAGTGTGTTCACTGAACTTAAATAAGTATTGAAAAAAAACAGGGAGCTTGCAGAGCAAGACTCAAAACACTAGCATGTCCCACTTAATGTATACCAGAAGACACTTCTGATATTTCATAGGAAGTCTGGCTTTATAGTAATTTAACAGTCAATACTTATTATGGAATGGGTTGGCACAGTAGTTATTTTTAGGATATCGTTGCCTCCATTATGTATGCACGTTTTAAGTGACCGAACAAACTAGTTACATAGAATCGAACTGCATAAATTTGCACACCTAGAAAAGGAGGGGTGTGCAATTATTTTTTCTGTCATTTACCCTTAATAAGTAGAGAATTCAATGGCCAATATCGGCCAGACCTGACACAATCTTAGAGACCTTAAAGATACATTTATGCTCCTGAATTTCTTAGAAATTTGCAGCAGGATATTTGCCTTTTTAAGGAAGGGCTTTTGGTTAAGGGATGTGATAAAACATTTGGATAATACATTAGAGTTTCAGGTGCCGGAAGTTAATATTATTTTATGTGGGAGGTTATATAAAACAGAAAGGGGGAAGATGGAAGGTGTGTTTGGGAAGTACCTTCAGGATACTATTTTCACAAGTGTGCTATTGATGGAGTGGCTTATTTTAATGAATTGCCAAACTTTGTCATGTAATTTTCACTGACTGTAAACACACATTTTTTTTGTGTGTATACCAATTCCTGCTTGCTATTTAATTTTATTTTTTTGCTCTTCAAGAGGTAAATGTACGTTCATATGCAAGTATATTGTAAAGTGTTGGGAGGTAATAGGTGAACTTTGTGAAAGAATGAACTAAAGCCTGTGATTTGTCACAAAGACACAAAACCATTTAGTTCCTTTATCTTTCCTGACAATGAATTCTTTACATCCATGAGTTTCTCATATGTATTTCCATCTTATTTTTTTTCTCTTAGGGAACTATTTATGCTTGAGAAAAATAATTCAATAGAATTATAGGGAGAAGAAGTGGAACTGACTGTGAAAGAATGTATGATTTAGAATCACAGAATCATTAGGCTGGAAAAGTCTTTAGAGATCATCACCTTCTGTCCACTACTATATCATGTCCCCAAGCACCTCTTCTACCCATCTTTTAAACATCTCTAGGGATGGCAACTCAACCACCACCCTGGGCAGACTTTTCCAGTGTTTGACAACCCTTTCTGTGAAGAAATTTCTCCCAGTGTCCAATCTAAACTTCCCCTGACACAGATTGACGCCATTTCCTCTTGTCGTCTCACCTATCGCTTGGGAAGAGAGACCAGCACCCACCTCTCTGCAACCTCTGTTTAGATAGTTATTGAGAGCAATTAGGTCTCTCCTCAGCCTCCTCCTCTCCAGGCTAAACAACCCCAGTTGCCTCAGACACTCCCTATAAGACTTGCTTTCCAGCCCCTTCAGCAGTTTTGTTGCTCTTCTCTGGACACGTTACAGGACCTCTATATCTTTCTTATAGTGAGGGGTCCAAAACTGAACACAGGATTCAAGGTGCAGCCTCACCAGTGCAGAGTACAGGGGGAGAATATCTTCCCTGGTCCTGCTGGCCACACCGTTTCTGATACAAGCCAAGATGCCATTGGCCTTCTTGGCCACCTGGGCCGCTGCTGGCTCATGTTCAGTCGGCTGTTGATTAAGTGCTATTAAGGCTTGAATCAAAGTAATATATTTCCCTTCCTGTGGAAGCAACTTTTAATGTATATGCCAAATCAAGTTTCATAATTGGTTTAATTCAGCATCAGTCATCACCAGTACTGAAATCAGTGGTTCTGTTTGTGATGGCCCTTTTCTTTTACTGAGAGAAAGTAGACTGTACTGTTTTGGGAAAGAGAAAGGACAATACTATTGAGAGGTATATTTGGAAGTATTTACATGAGTAACTGCAGATATAGGAAACAGTTTAGAAATCAGTGCCAAAACAAAAAGGTATATAGAAAGATAGACAGCTGTAAAAAAATCATATGTAGTCCACAGTAAGTTATCCATATATATGCAAATATTTCAGCTCTGTAGATCAGACCATAAAACTGTGATTTGTTGATCTAATTTGTTTATTTATTGTTAATAAGGTGTTTCTCTCAGGAAAAAAAAAACCAGATAAGTCAGTGATTGTGTTGGGTTTTAGAGAACAGAATTTCATAGGTAATGCTTTTCCAAGGGGACCTTCTATTCAGAATATGGTAATTGAATATTGTTGCTAGTAATGTTAGAAAATTCTGAGAAAATAACACTATTCTGACTGGAAGTAGGAAGGCAGTAGTTTCTTCTTGAGAACTACAAATCAAAAAAGTCGAGAACCGCAGGTTTGTGGGGGTTTTTTTATGCCCCATCACAGTATATGTAGGAGAAAGAATATTAGTATTGGTACACAAAACAATTCAGGGATTAGCACAACATTATTCAGTACAGTTTGTTTGGGGGTTAGGGAGGAAAAGTAGAACTACTATCCTAATTTATATTCTTTTCATTCTGTAATTAATTATAACGTAACTGGTTTCTTGATTGCTGCAGCAAATATAAATTCTGTTCATTCCTTTCCTATTCCAAAGTAATGTAACATAGGAAAAATATTCCCAGTTACTTATGAAATATCATCTTTAAAATGTATATCTGTCAAACATACCTGGAACTGCCAATTTGTCTTCTTCTGAAATTCTGATGGCATGCCTGTTGGGAAGCCCAAATGAATTGTAACAATCTGTCTGAGCATTGTGCTTCGGTTAGAGAAAAGAATGTTGTTGAATTCTGTAAGATCAGGAGACAGTGGAGAAAGGAGAAAATAAATTGTTGTATACATTGTTGTACTCAGAACTGGAGAAGGAAGAAATGCTTGGTGAAAGTATCTGGCCTCAACTAAACAGCAGGAATTTCTTTTTGGAAAAGGAATTTTTGCAATTAAATAATTTAATTAATTGTTAGCAGTTGTTGAGGAAGCTTAAACTTTGAGTGCTTGGATGGTACTGAGAGCTGTTACAGGATGAATTGAATGTGTCAAATATACTTTTCATCACCAAATCGCCAGCACTTGGAATGAAAATAAAAGGTACAAACTTGTGCTGATTCCTTGGGTTCTCTTTATCTAAGAGCTGCAGTACTAGCTAGTTAGACCTCTGACCTGACATATTTTAAGGATTTTAAGAGTTTATTTGTGCTTACATACTGAAAGTACTTATAATGTTTAAACTAATTATAACTTTACCAGTGTAAGACTTAATTAGGGGAGTTGCAGCAGCCTTGGTAAATATGTATTTAATATAATGAAAAGATTGTGTTTTAAAACTTATGAATCTCTGATATATTAGATTGTTTGCTTATTAATTTGTCTGGCTTATTTCATATTAATTGGAACCATGTTGGTTCTCAATTAGAAAGCTTTCAAAGCAATCCTTTGAGAGAATATTAGTTTCCTAAATCAAGATAATTAAAGATAGGAACTTGCTAGTACCCATACAATATCATTCAAAGATCAAATAGATCAGTGTTAAAAGAGAGCTTGAAAAGCCAGTCTGATTTCTTATGATCTCTGACAAAGTCACTTATTTATAAACATTTCCTTAAACTTAATTTTTTGAAACAGGAAGAATATTTATGCCAGAGACTGTTTCTATAAACCAGCCAGGACTCACAAGTCTGCTCTGACATTTTTTCACAAGTCAAAGAGCATACTTTAACTTAATGAACAGAAATAATTTAAATTTTTTATAATACCTTAATAGGTGGACATTCCTTTGAGGTAGATGAACTAGATTTTTAGGTGTTTTTTCTTGGTTAATAATACTTCCAGTAGCTGGGGATAGTAATGTCTATTCTTTGCCTATTTTTAATATCTAAGTTTTGAAGTTTCAGGTCATTTTCACAGACGTAGCATAAAACTTTGCAAGCATTTATCGTTTCAGGTAAATTTGTCACTGAAGATATTTGAAACAAAAACTATTTAACATTATGAAAAATAATTTCTAAAATCCTAATTTATAATTCTAGACCTATCTAATTGTTAAATTAAAGGGTAATTTTAGCTACATTAGCATTTTAGTTTGGATCACTAGTATGCTTTAGAAGTCTATTTCCTAGATAGCCATTCCTACTATATTTTAACTTAAGTTACAAAATGATCTCAAACAAGCAAACTGGGTTCTTTTTTGTTGAAGCTGAACAGAAACGTGTTCCTGAAATACACCTAAGTAACTCTTACCCACTGAAAGTCTTTTATTTCACAGGACTAACCAAGAGCTAGTCCAGAATAAAAAATTCTGAAACTCATAGACTTGTAAACATATTGAAACTTTGAATAAATATACAAGTGGGATTTGGAGTATAAAAATGTACATATATTTCATATGCAAATATAGGCACTTATCTTAAATATTATTTTTTAATATATAGAATCTTATTTTCCAAAAGATTGTGAGGAATAATGAATAACAGCTTCTGTAGTGAGATTAAAGCAATTTTGAATTAGCTCAAAAAATTTAATTTTTATTCTCTGATATACAGGAATGGATGCTTAACAGTAGGAGGTGTATTTTCGCACATAAGGATTCATTGTCAGATTATACACTTAAATCTGGTGTTTCCTTTCCAATACCATGCGTCTTAAATGACTATAGCATATATGAAGAAAAACTTTGTAAATTCACGCATAAAAGCCTTTCTTTGTTGTAATGGAGTACTTTGTTTAAGAAATATTTTTGACATTTATCCAAAGATCAAAAGCTTTTCATGTGGTTTGCAGTTGAACTGCCTAGTTTTATGACAGCAGGGAAACAGTATAATTAGAAATCCGATGTTCATGGCTGTGCTTCAAATGTTTTCTGTGTGGTTATCAAGGATGGTTCTCATTGATTTTAAAATATTTATTTGCATCAGTGGAAGATGTGGCCTTTTTTCACAATGGTGTTACAGGAATACCTTCAACTGTTCTTCTCATCCTTCTTTGGTAGAACTGTGTTGCCTTAAGTAAATCCATAAATGTACTCTGATACATAGGCTTCCATCAGTTGTAGTTTTGATGAAATGATACTGGCAATGCGCATTATTAGAAATGCCTGGTACTTGGTTCTTTTTGGTAGTCTTGTATGAAAAGTGCCTCTCTTTATGGTGCTTTTTCTGTTACAGGAAGAGGAGAAAGGCTAACATCAACGCTGAATACAAACCCTTAAGTTTTTTTCCTCAGATATAAAAAGCATGTATACAACAGTTTCAGCTTAGCATAGGCACTTTTGCATATTAGGATGTGATAGACTGTTCATATTCTGTCAGTTTTACTTATTTCGGATTTGATTAGATTGTTAAATCAGTTTGCTCCTTGAGAGGTTTTCTCTGAGCTATGAACTGCTCAGATTATCAACTGGATTATCTGTGCCTATTTCTTACTTTGACAGGCAAAATTATTTTGGTTTATATTCATGTCTCCTAACTTTAATGATATTTTTCTTAAACGAGACTATAGAAATGTTCTTCAGGAGGCATCCTGGAGGTCATCTCTTATAAACTCCTCTTTACAGCAGGACTGTCACAAGCACTCAATCAGCTTGTGGATTTGTCTAATCAACTCTCCAAGGATATAGACACTACAACTTCTCAGAACATCTTTTTCCTTTGTTACATTCTTCTTCTAGGGATTTTTTTTTTTTTCATGAGGTCCACAGTTTGTGGTCTTGCTACAATGTCTCTTTGGCTTGTGAATTTAAATTTAAATATTTAAATCATTATCCCATCTCTTAAATTTTAAGGGAGCTGAGCTCTCGATATCATACTACCTGTAAATCTCAATAAAACTCAGTGTTTATGTGTTTATTTCTAAACTATAATTTGCTTAAGTTAAGGAAGGCAGTAGTGAGTGAATTCTTTTGGAGATAAGTCTTGGAAATAAAGTTTTAACTAGCAGACTTTGCTTAAATAATGACCTGCTTTGTAACTGTATCCCGTCTCTGCTCAGATATTGATAACATCTGTTTTACTGTTTCTACTGCAAGTGTCATAGAAAAGAGTTTTTATCAGAGGATTTTCTGACTATGCTTCAGTATTTGTGCCACTGTTGCACAAAACTGGATTTTGTTTGTATTCTTGCATCTTGCATCTCACCCCTATAGCATCTGGTATGCTTCAGAAGGAAGTCTGAACTTTGTGCAACTTATAGCTCATCTCATCAGGGAAAATGGCACTTCAACAGATGTAGGAAAAGAATTTGTGGTGGCACAAAGATTTCTTTGTCTACCTAAAAATAGACTACTGTATATTCTGTAAGACAGAAGTTCAGCAAGGAATCCATAATGATTAAAATAAAACCTTAGAAATTTATATCAGGACTGTGTTTCCTACTGACAAATCCAAATTAATACTAATGTGATGAAATAGAAAATTCAGTTATACTGAACCACTTCATTATTGTGAAACGCTATGTCAAGCAATTAAAAATGTAGCTAGCACCTCTCAGTACTGTCATACCCTGGAGAAATGATCTTTTATGATTTTGAAGTTGCCTGCCCACTACAGAACTGAAATATAGCCTGTCTCCATAGAGTTTAAATTTTTATTTGCGGTTTGTCTTTCAGATATTTCTACAAAAAAATTTGCAGGCAAGCATTCAAGGATATTGAATGGGGGGAAAAAAGGCTATTATTAGGCCAGTTACTATATTTTTATTCAGAAGGAAAGCAGAAAAAAAAAAAAGCTGTTATAGTGCTAACAGTATATTGCATCATCTGAATAGAAATCTTTATGTAATTTATTAAAATGCTAAAACATAATGAGAAAAAATCTAAAAGTACATTTAAATGATAAAATGTTGAGGGAGTTACATTTGAATAGGCTATTTGGATTAAATTTTCACTATAGGTTTACACACAAAGAGGAAAAAATATTCTTTAGCATTATTTTTATTCCAAAAATAATAAAAATGTGTAAGGTGTTTTTAAACACTGTCTCTCAGACTTTACAAGCTCAACAAGAATATAATCTCCTTTTCAATGGATGTGTTAATGATAAGATTTCTTCTCTTAGGCAGTTCCATAGAAAATAGATGTGACAAATATGGTAAAATCCTATTTTTGTCTAGCATTTTGTTGTGGATTTGTTGTTTAATGATAATAATTTTACTAATGATGTTATTAGCTTTAATGGTCATCTTTTGTGTAACATCTGACTATATGCTGTTCCTTCTTCAAAGGTCTAAAACATTGGAGTCTTCATCGTCTATAGGAAAAAGAAATTAGTGCCTTATGTGACTTAAGATATCTCTGACTATTATTTCCATTGTGTGATTCTGTCTCTCAAGTGCCAACAGCTTAAAAGACTTCATTTTGGTTCTAATTTGTAGTGCTGTTTTAATGGAATTGCTTAGGGCAGAGATTTGTAGACCCTGATCATTTGATTACTCACAACTCAAATCAAACTTTCTCTTACTGAACTGTGATGCTCGACTGTATAATTTTTTTGTATTACTGACTTTGCTGAATCAGTAGTTGAAATAAGTGAACAGATTGAGATTTTTAAAAAAGAGCCTTAAAAAGTGTTGCAAGGAGAGTCAGCCGTAGTCAAGACCACACCCAATATGAGTTTAGAATCTTGCTCAGTTTATTGCGAACCCGCCACCAACTTTTATACACCGTGTTACAGTCTACGCTTAAAGTGCTTATTGGTCTGTGTCCACTACTCACGCACTAATTGGTTAGCAGTTACTACGCACTAGGTGCCCATTGGTAGCAGTTGCCAAGCATGCTCTGTTCTTGTTCCTGCCTTGCGGTTAGCTGTACTACTTACTACATTACCCACTTCGCCTTGCTACAAGCCAACTTCCTCTAAATGTCAAGGTTATTCTGAGATTGAGGCCCTGCCAAAATACCAAACCTTAAAGAGCCAGCGTCCTGATGCCCTTTCCTTCTTAACCAATCCTCTACAAAAAAACATTTTCCCCAAAATAAATTCCCCTTGAATTGGCTGATATTTAAGAAATACAAGAAAGCTGGGGAGGGAGTGTTTATGAAGGCTTGTAGTGATAGGACTAGGGGCAATGGTAATAAACTGGAAAGGGGCAGGTTTAGACTAGACATAATGAGGAATTTCTTCTCGATGAGAGTGGTGAGGCACTGGCACATGTTACCCAGGGAAGTTGTGGCTGCCCCATCCCTGGAGGTGTTCAAGGCCAGGTTGGATGGGGCCTTGAGCAGCCTGGTCTAGTGGGATGTCCCTGCCCATGGCAAGAGTGTTGGAATTAGATGAGCTTTAAGGTCCATTCCAACCCAACTGTTCTCAGTTTCTATGTTTCTAAGTTCGGTGTGCATTTAATAAGTTTAGTTTCCTCATTTCAGCCTAGGAGTCAGAATGGATGTAAAGTATAGTATTTAAAAACTAAACAAAGCACTCTTTTTAGAGTTTCAAAGTACATTTAAACTAGAAAAAATTGTGATGCTAGTTCTGAAATGTGAAGGACACTACTGCAAATTGGAAAGAAATAAATTAATCTACTAAATATTATATCTTAGCACGGAAAGGGTCACTGGGCACTGGCGGAGGCTGCCTAGGGATGGGGGTTGATTCACCTTCCCTGGAGGTGTTTAAAAGACGGGTGGGTGAGGTGCTTGGGGGACGTAGTTTAGTGTTTGATATTCCTGGTTGGACTCGATGATCCTGGGGGTCTTTTCCAACCTCGTGATTCTATGATTCTATGATTCTATGATTCATCAGTCTCCATGTTTAACAGAACTAATGGACCTCTTATTACTATTCTTAATTATCTTCTTAAGTGATTTTTAACCCAATAAGGAATAATTCAACAGAAACTTCATAGTGTAGTACAGCTAATATCTTTTTTTCATCAAAAAGGAAGGGATTAGTTATATCACCTGTAGCATTGAAGCCCTGATTGACTGAACTTTCTCCCAGAACACCTATACCATAGTAGCATTACAATACACAGTGTTCTACCTGAAGGGATCAGGGATCTTCCAAATCTTGTCTCTTTTTTGTTATTATTATTTATTTATTTTATATATATATATATATAGTTAGGTGATATTCTTGGAAACACGGAAGGAGGTGATATTTTGTCAGATCTATCAAGAAGCTACTATTCATTTCAGGGCTTGTTTTGACATAGCTAGACATATCCCCTGCTGATTTGAATTTTTCTTAACATCTTCACTTACTGGATAAAATAAGCATTCCCCTCTCTACTCAAAAACCTTCAGACCAGTCTGATATAAACAACTCCCTTTATATTAATCTGTTAACTGTTAGTGTACAGCAATAACTTGAATTGTGCATGCATTGCATGCCGTCTTCATCAGAGCATATAATAACCTAATGCATCTATGTAGCTCTTCTTTAAATAAATTTAGGAGTAATGTAAAACTTACTGGATATGTTGTCTATTTGCAATATCTTATTTTCAGTAAGTGATGAGTGACCCTTCTCCTAGTTTAGTATTGGACTATTTGCCTGACAACTTAATAAGCACAGATTGTTAGATTAATCTCTTGGGCAATATTTTTCATTCTAGTTTGCATAAAACGATATTTTTCTGTTTGCATGAGGCACAACTGGAAAAACAATGAGGCTGAAAAAATTGGACAGATGGTCTTGTATTTTTCTATTTCATAAATATTAAAGTACCATATGTAAAAAAATATGATTTCCTTTGGTTTCAGAGATGTACCTAGCACATCTCCACAGAGCTTATTACTGCACTTATGCTAAGAATTTTAAATTAAGTTTGGCCCTTTGCCAAAGCTGTGTTACAGTTTCAAATATCCATTTCATTTATGATAGCAAAATATATTCTCCTTTGCTTTTCACCTCTCTTCATGCAGTTCCTTACGTTCTACCTGACATTTATTACTTAATCTATTACATTTACATAGCTCAGCATCAGTTATTACAGTTATTGGAACTGAGCAATGAAATTGTCCTTGAAGCAGTGCTGGTGAAATACTAACATATATATTTCTAAAGAAAGTCTACAGGACTACAAACTCCATAAAAAATATAGTTCCAGACAAATGGAGGCATAGTACCTAAAAAGTAGGTCTATGATTTGATATAAATGTCTGAGCTCTAATATCTGAAATTCCCCAACCTCTGAATTTATTAGTACCCTGGTTTCTAACCAGCAGTTATATGTCCAGAGGTTAAAGTAAAGTTTTATTTACCTAAATAAAGGAGTGAGGCTTTGAGTAGCCTCCTGGATGATCTATTGCTTCTAGATACTTATTACAATAGAAACAGATCTTTGTCTGAAACTCATTTACTTTCCTTTTTAAGTCGTTTGCTTCTGGCATCATGGACGTAAAGACCATAGACGAGAATGAGTCCATGACTTTCTTTGTCTGTCAATGCTATGCATGTGTTCTAAAGGAGGCTTCACTATGTTTCTTGCTAATTGCAATGACAATAGTACTAGTACCTGCTCTGATACTTGATTCAACATGTTTACAGTCTACTTCAGTTTCTTCCTGACCTCTAGGCAATTATGTCCTCTTTATGGACTTATAAGTTTTGATGTTAACAAGCAGAGTACATGCAGATATTTACTTTGCGTGAAGTAGGATCTGTTCTTGGGTGGTTTTGTGTGTTTTTTTCTTCTTAGTTATTTTCTTATGAGGGGCAGAGTATAAAATATAAATAATTTTTTTTTTTGAAAAAAATGTAAATTCGGTTGAGATTATCTCCTCAGGTAAAGTATCAGCAATTCAGTACATTGCATGAAAAGTGTTATTTGCTGTACAGATATTTGAATTTTTTTATTTTTTTTTTAAGAAAGTACTAATTATGTTAGTTTTAATCTGCCAGGCTGATACTGAGGTAATCCTCATTTTCTTTGCCTTCTTTTAGTTAGGCTTTTGATATGACTATTGAACAAAAAAATCATATCTGGTGTAATCTCTTATCCAGGCTGATTGTATGAAAGTACATCAGGTAACAGTGAATCTATTTCATTGCACTTTTCTCTTAACTGCTATATTAATATTTATAGAATAGTACTTAGAAAAATATTTTTTTTCTGTTCTCATCTTTTCTTTAACTTTTCCTATGAACACAACTGAATAATTGTGGGTTTTATCAAGCTTTAATGTTCTAAAATATTAATGGATAAAATTTGTCATGCTGATAAGTTTGTTTGAGTGTAATACTCCCCACCTCTTTGTCCCATTGGACTTTTCTACCAGTTATACAAAAGGAATCTAGTGAGCTTGGGGCATTCAGTATACACTGTAGCTTGTGTTGCAGTTTTCAAAAAGATGAAACATTTCTACATACATGGAATTGACTATAACTATTATATTTCAGGACTGAAAACTCCAGATTCCTGAAGCAGCATTTTTTTAAACTTCAGATCCATCCCTTTTCTCTACTATATATAATGCCAAATGAATTAGGATTATTTTCTTCTCTAAAAATAAGGGGGTTTTTTCTGACCTTTTCTGTCTTGATTTGACCTTAAAATCAGTGTGACTGTCTTTATTCTTGTTATTTCTTATGAACAGCTATTGCCTTTTTTGTAAGGTAATGGAAGTTAAAGAGCTACAGCTACTTAGGATGATGGTAATGCTTGAATTGTGATTATTGTGGAATTTATTACTATTTTGTATAAATAAATTATTCATCAATAACATGGGTTATGTCAGGTAGATTGTTTGTAGGGTCACAGGAACATAAGATAGTTCAAGGTGGAAGTGACTTAAGAAGGTCTCTAGTTTGACCTCCTACTCAAAGCAGGGATAGTTACAAGTACAGACTATATCGTTCAAGGCTTTTTACAGTGAGCTCTTGAATCCTGAAAGAATAGAGATTGTATAATCTTTCTGGACAATCTGTTCCATTTTCTGTTGTCACTTATGCTCAGCCTGAACCTCCCTTATTTTTAAATGTCTTTTGTGTTTCTGCCATACACCACTGTGAAAAGTCTTCACAGCTCTGTCTTCTTGATGAATTTCCCATAGGTATAAGCAGGTGGCTGTTAGGTTCCCCTGCAGCACTCTCTTCTGCACATTGAACAGGCCTAGCTCCCACCAGCCTCTCCTCACCAGCTGTATGACTTCCAACAGGTTATTCCTTCCCAGGTGCAGAACTTGACATTTATCCTTGTTTGATATTATGATGCTCTTGTTGATACATTCTTCCAGTCTCTCTAGGTCAATGACATCATTCATGTCATTGATAAAGATGTTAAATAGGACAGGTACCAGGACAGAACCGTACAGTATACTACTTGTTACTGACGTCCAGGTTGAGTATGACCCATTAGCCACTGCCTTCTAAGCCTATCCGTCCAACTAAGTTTTTACCATCCTAGCTGTCCATTCATCCAGACTGTAACACCCTGACTTGATGTGGTGAGTTGGCTTCAGATGGCAGCCAAGCACCCACACAGCCAGTTGCTCACTCCCAGGGCAATCCAGCAAGACAGGGATGAAAATAGGAAGACTAAGAGTCAGAAAATTCATGGGTCAAGGTAAAGACAGGAAAATCAATGTTGTGGGGAAAACAGGCTCTAGTTGGGTAGTTTATTTATCAACCATTAACATAAACACTTAATTACGGTTTTGAGTACTGAGAAACTAAGAAGATACATACTTAAACATTTAGGGAAAACCCCTTTCTTCCTCTTTACCAGACTTTGGATACTTCTCCTTCCAAATTCCTAGTCTCCACTCCCCTTGTCATCACCATCAATGTAGGTTATGCTCAGTCCCTTCAGTGAGGTGATGGGTGATGCAGGAGGCTGGAGTGAGGACATAGTGCCATTCCTTCTTTCTCACACTTTCCTTCCACTGCTTCTTCTGTCTAACTCATGTTCTCTGTTCCATTGTGGGTTATCCACAGACCACAAACCCTTTTAGGGTGTACTTTATCTGGCATGGGCTTATGTATGGACCACAGTCCCTTCAGGGGTGTTAGCAGCTGTGCCACAGAGCACCTCCTGTTGCTCTGGCCTTCTTTTTCCTTTTGGTTTAGTGCTATAAGAGGTGGTACAGACTTCTCTAATTGGCCTAGCTATGTTCTGAAGTGGATCTGTTGTGGCAGTAGCTAGAATTCCATGGATGTGTCTCTCACAGAGTGACCCTTGACTTCTATCCCACAGATGTTGCCATGGCAGCCATCCCCCACTACCACAACCTTGCTATTAATACCCAGTACAGGTGAATATGAGGGAGGCAGTGTCAAAAGCCTTCAAAAAGTCAAGGTAGTTACCACCCACTGTTCTTCCCTCATTCACAAAACTAATCATTTTGTCCTAGAATGCACTGGGGTTGGTCAGGCATGATTCGGTCATGCCTCACTGACTCAACATCAGTCTATGCTGAGTGTTTCTACTCACTTTATTCTCACAGAGTTCTTGGGTTTATGTTCATTTGTATTTCTGCACCCCCCTCCTTTTTTTTTCTTTGATTTTGTCCTCAGTTTTAGGATGTGAGGCTTGTAACACCTTTAATTTGTTTTCTCATCCTTCAGAAATACTCCAGCTCAAAAGATACAATGCTTATCTGAAACTTCTCAGATTTGTTGCACAGGTTCAGTAGTATAGAATGAGACAATACAACACCTGAAAGTATAAAATTTAAACTGATAAATGCCATAATGTATTCACAACATACTTTGTGTTTTTCAGCTCTACTTCAAGTTTCAATTTCACTTAGCAAAGTTGAGCTCAGTGTGGGTGAATCCAAATTCTTCACATGCACAGGTATGTATTAATTTTAATTGTATGCATGCTTTTTTTGTTAGATTTTTAAACTTTCATAATTTAAAACTGAATTACTTGATTTACAGTTGTAATAACTTAAAATTAGCATATTTTGCATATTTGCATTTACTCATGAGAACTATGATAAATAGTAGATCTTTGCTGGCTGCACATTGCCAGTCTAGAAACTGTTCATTTTAGATTCTAACTCACTCAGTTTGACTAGTCTGTATCAATACAGGTAATTTATATCTGTTAGGATGCTTCCTAAATTAAAGTAATTTCACTTGTCTAAAATAAGGAATTATATAAGCTACTAGGCTAAGCTTTAGTATCTTCTCCAACTGAGGCACCCAATGAGTCTTTTCTGGTGAGGCAGATGTCTGCCTCTGTCAGGATGAGAAGGGTTTGCATTTGCTGTTGCCTGATGTGAATCCTTGATGTTACTTATTTCCCATCTTCCACTGACAATGACGCATAGCCTGATTACACTGACAAGACAACTGACTTATGTCTGGACCTGTTGATCCAGCAACTGCAGAACAGCCTGTTTCTTTCTTTTGAGACTTTATACCTTTCTGTGTTTATTTTTCCCCTCTTGAATCTTGAACTACTAATTATCCTGTCTGAACAGTCATACATGTGCCTGTGGTTTTACCTTTTCTTTGTGCATTGTTTAAACACATGTCGTGTAATATCTTCTAATGTTGGATTATTTTTTTTTTTTAGCTATTGGTGAGCCTGACAACATAGATTGGTACAATCCACAAGGAGAGAAGATTGTTTCTAGTCAAAGAGTGGTTGTTCAGAAAGAAAGTAATCGATCACGTCTAACCATTTATAATGCGGATATAGAAGATGCTGGCATATATCGGTGTCAAGCAACAGATGCTAAAGGACAAACTCAAGAAGCTACTGTTGTTTTGGAAATTTATCGTAAGTAAGATATTATCAATTAACAGATGAATGACTATGTTTTAAAAGTCACTGTAATTGAGAAAGTAAATCCTATCAAAATATCTTTGCAGGCTTTGAATCTTATCTTCCAAATAATTGCATCTCTTACAGTTCAGTTAATAGATACTATGATGAAGGCTTACATGAAATGGATGTGATATTGTAGATCAGTTTTCGTTTTTATCTTAGAATGCTGTTTTTTAAAGGTACGCTGTGTGCCCCTCATGGAAAGGAAGAAATATGAAAAATCATTATTTCAGCCTAATTCTTACTACAAATATAGCTATGACCTATTACAAACATATACATAATATATACATATATATAGAAATATATATGTACAAATACAAGTGCAGGAAGTGCAATATATATCATCTTTTAAAAAGTAGAGTTAATACTGAATTATTTATTTTTTTATTAGTATTAGTATTTATATTAGTATTTTTACTAATTTTTTTATTAGTAGTATTTTTGTATTCTTGCCCTTACAATGGAATTTTGCCACAAAACATTGAAGCTTGTTATGATAAACAACCAATTAAAAACAACTAATTGAGTAGTATATTTGGAATGTAAATATATTCTGTTGCAGTAAGAGATTATCTGAGAGTTGGGTTTTTTGTGTTTAGTTAAATAAATTTACATTGTGCTATGTTCTTTAGATCAATGAAAAATGCCTAAAAGCAATACAGTAGACAAGTACACTGTGAAGCTGTAAGGCAAATGTTAAAGGATTTTCACTAGACAGTGGGGGGTTACTCTAGGTTTGCTTTATTTACAACTCAGAGTTGAGCCATCACCTTAGTGAATGGCAAAGGCACACAGAAAATCATTAGGTATTTATATAGTGTTATACAATAGGTGTTTTTCCATGTTCTCCTAGTTCTTCATTCTTCATTAACTGGAAAGTCCACAAAAGTCCACCTTGATAATGCATCTCGACTGTCTTGTTTCAGTTGTCCTTCTGAAGTGATGCTTCAACAGGTCATGTTCCTCCTCCAGTCATAAAACTCTAGTACCTGTGTTCTGACATTTCTTACACAATCTGTTCATTCAGCTGGACTGGGGCTATACATGGGACATCTAAACAGTATTCTTATAGTTGTCATAAAGATTAATTTCCAACGCCTGTTCTTATTATATTATTAATACAATACTCTATTTATCCCAATCAACTGTGAATAATATCTAAATCCTACATGGATATATCTATAATATTTTTTTCATTTCCCTTAAAAGCAAGGTCTTTGTTGGTGAGAGTGGTACTTATGCTAGCAGCCTTTCAGCTGAGTATTCTCTCATATTTTTGGAGAGTAGGTTTTTTCTTTTAATATTCATTAAAAAATGTTTGTGGATGGACTGAGATCTAAGAAACTGCAATGAGACAAAAAAAGGGGAGAATCATAAAGCATAGCTTCTGAAAGGTATAGATAAATATAGATAACAAAGGATATATTTTAAAAAATATTGATAAAACAACCATTAAAATGGCTACAACAGATTCCATGATTGCTTGAAAGCTTGCACTTAGAAGGATTTCATGTTTTGTAGAATTCATTTGTATCAACACAACATATCACTATTAACAAATTGCTGAGTAGGGTTAAGATCTTTTGTGTTGCTTGCATGTGGTAATTACAATAATTCTGAAGTTAGATAAACCCGAGGACCTACACAAAAAATGTGAGGGCTTGTGAGAATGGACACATACATTATTTGTATTTGTTATGTATTGTAAAGAAAAACAAGATACTCTGTATTCCTAGTGTCTGGTTCAGTACTCACGGGTGTCTGTGTGAGGTTTTCTTTTGAATTACATATGGTCAAATACTTCAAACATTTCATACAAATGCTTTGTAAAATTATACAAGAGATGTATATAACAGAATTGTGCTTCCTCTGCTGTGGGAACTGAATGGATTATCGGAGCCTACACTTGTATTAATGCAAAAGGGTGGAAATGGAGTTGCATCTCTGACTCATGTTCTTCAAAGTGTCCTCCACAAGGTAATTGGTAGTCCTTGATCCTAGAGAACATAGGTCAGTTTGTTTCTTCCATGCACAGGAAGATCTTCCAGAATTTTTTGGCAGGCATTCCGTTTCTCCATTAAATATTGTATGAGATCATGGACTAATGCCATGTTGGACTTCTAACACTAAATGCTAGTAATACTAAACTTATTCAACTCACTAATAAAATTAAATATCAAGTTTGGTTATTTGGGATGGTAATATTTAAAAGCCTCATCAGGCCTCAGAAAATCTTGTTCAGTGGCTTTTAAGATTTCTTCAGCTGATAGGTTTCACAGACAGTGAAGCTAAAGTTCCACCTTTTTAATAAGACTTTTGCAAATAATTTTCGTGGTTTTGATGGAATAAAAACATGAGGTTCTAATTTAATAATATTGTGAGGAAGAAAACACACCATAGAGGAAGTAGACTATTAACCTGAATATATAAATCTGTAAAAAACTAAAGTTTCAAAAATGGGCTCTGAAACATTGAAAACAATGAAAAATATATTTATAAAACATGCTTAGTTTATATAAATTTAACAAAGAATTTCCTAATGCAAAATGATTTTAAAATATTTTGTACAGATAAAGTGGAAGGCATATGTTCAAAATCATTTGAGGCTTTTCTTGGAAACTTATATTATGGAAATAATTCTGTATTATCACAATGAGAAGTCTTAATAGTCATCGTTGTATGATTTAGTGTTACATATAATTTTAACGCTTAGTGAACTAGAAGATTCTTACTATATTCTGTTTTCTTCCTTTTCAGAAAAGCTCACTTTCCAAGACGTAATATCTCCACAAGAGTTCAGACAGGGAGAAGATGCAGAAGTTGTTTGCCGTGTTACTAGTTCACCTGCTCCCATTGTCAGCTGGTTGTATCGGAATGAGGAAGTCACAGCTATTGCTGACAGTTAGTATTTCGAGAACTCTTTAAGTTATGCATTCTAATTAATATTAAAGTATTATTGGAAAAGAAGACTAATCACATTAGATTGGAGGATAGATTTTGATTAGCCCATCAGCCTAAGGAGAACTTAACCAGATTCTGTGGTCTATGAAGAATCTACATGCAATGATTTTCATTCATGTATGATTTTTTTCCAGTTGGGAATTTTGTCTAGATGCACCATGAGGGTCCAAATACCCAAAAGATTACTGGGACTTCCTTTGGTAGTTACTAGTATCTATATTTGTATATTCTATTTGAATGGAAGACTGCTTTCTTCCCCCACAAAAGCCTGTGCACAAAATTAAAAGTGAAAATTTAAAGATTTTTGCTGTGTAGTAGAACTAAAACTGAAATAGCTGTAGGTGAAATAGCCTTTCACAATTCTGAATTAGTTTCTTTATGTTCCCAGTATTTTATCTGTTCTATTGCTAGATCATTCTAAGACTTCTAGTCTCTTTTGAGTTCTGAAAACAAAGCTGTGAGTAAGAAACTCTGGGAGTCGCTACCCATTCTTCTGTTAAGAAAAAATCAAAACAAAAAAAACCAAACCCAAAACTCCATGAACAGTGAACTCCAGAAGTCTTTCTGGTCTTAGGTTGTATGTTTAAGGTTTAATACAGAAATATATAAAGCATAATTTTCTGATAATGTTCTGGGAATTTTTCTATTATTGTCAAGACCAGAATTTTACAACTTATAATTCCATTGTATGGGAGTCAAAGACATTTTACTATCTATAAAAGTGTATGGGATTTTTTTCATTAATCAGATCTTATCTGGAGTTGTAAGTGATTTGCTCTGTGTTTTGCATAATTCTGGGACTTCAAAAGACATTAAATACAATGCATTCTATAGTGCTTAAAGCAAATATAGACATTTTATGTACGGACATTTGTATATTGGTTTATTTTTTGAGTTAACCTTAGAAGATAAGCTGCTACAGTTAATACAAATATACTACATACAAATTACCCACTGTCAGTATAGATACGCATGTCTTATTCTGTCACTGCTCAAATCATTAACGTATGTCAGAATTCCACTATCAGATTAGCAATTTTTCCTATAAATATAGCATACGTGTTGTATGTAGTTATAACTCACATAGAAAAGTCTAACTTCTATACAGCTGGGGGGACTGAGGACTTGCACATCCTTCGTGTTTCCTGTATACTTTGATATATTTTATTGTTATACCTTCTTAATTAGGTAATTCTATTAGGGTTGATTTTTTTCCCTGCATGGATATTTTTAATATGCAAGACTATTCTCTTCAAGGCCACAATTTATATATGATAAAAGGTTCCAGAAAACTATTAGAATTTACTTTTTGAATATCCATTAGATACAGTTCTGGGGAAATGCATGATGTCTTATGATTGGTGTGGTCCATAAAAAAGTGTTCCCTCTTGTTCTAAAGGACTAGATAAGAGAGGCTTCAAATGAGCCTGACTAACTTCTAGATCATATTGGATAGGCTGTGGAAGCCAGTTCTACTTCTTCCTTGGTGTAGCAGTGTCTTTGAGAACTAGCTTTCCCAATTCAATTCAGTAGTTTTCACAGTTCTAATTACAGTAGTGGAAAAAGTGGTGCTATTATTCTGCAGAGCCAAAGTAGACTTTTGTCCTGGTTTCAGCTGGGATAGAGTAAATTTTCTTCCCAGTAGCTACTGTACTTTGGATTTAGTATGAGAATAACATTGATAATGCACTAATGTTTTCAGGTGTTGCTAGGAAATCAAGGACATTTTAAGTTTCCCATGATCTGCTAGTGAACAAGTGCACAAGAAGCTGGGAGAAGCATAGCTAGGCAGCTAACCTAAAATGGACAAAGAGATATTTGATACACTGTATAATGTCATTCTTAGTATATAAATAATAAGTTGGCCGACAGGCCAGAGTTCATGAATCTGTGATTGCTGCTTGGGATGGGCTGAAAAATCAGTCATTGGGTTGCGAGAAATTGCATTGAATTGTGCATCACTTGTTTTGTATATTCTTTATTATTAGCAGTATTATTAGTAATATTGTCTCTTCCTTCATTGACCCATTAAACTCTCTTTATCTCAGCCTGTAAGTGTTATATACTTACTGCTTCCCCTCCCAGTCTCATCAGGGCAGGGTGGGGATTGAATGAGCATCTGTGTGATACTTAGCTGCCAGCTGGGGCTAAACCATGACAGTCCTTTTTGGCACCCAGCATGGGGCAGCTGAGAGTTGAAGAACAGCAGGTGCTGATAATGACCGCAGTGGTGTGCCGGGGGCTATATTACACCAATTTAGATTCCCTGATCCGCGTACATGAGCTGATTTGTCAACTGGAGAGCCAAGGAGTAATCAGCAAAGTCCTATCACCCTTCAAGAGTCCTATAGGGCCAGTGCAATAGTCTAATGGAGAGTGGAGACTAACAGTAAACTATTGTGGCTGCAATGAAGTCGTGCTGCTGATGAGCGCAGCCATGTCAGACATGCTAGAACTTCAGTACTAACTGGAGTAAAAGGCAGCCAAATGGTATCCCACAGCGGATGTTGCTAATGCATTTTTCTCAATGCCTTTGGCATCAGAGAGCAGGCCACACTACTTTTCCACCTGGTATTGACTGCCTCAGGGGTGGAAACAGCACTACCATTTGCTATCAACCGATCTTTGCAATGGTAAAGTGTGAAGCTCCAGAACACCTGCAATACATTGATGACATTGTCATATGGAATAACACAGCAGAATAATGTTTTGAGAAAGGGAAGAATATAGTCCGAATCCTTCTGAAAGCTGGTTTTACCATAAAACATAGTAAGGTCAAAGGACCTGCACAGGAGATCCAGTTTTTAGGACTCAGATGGCAAGATGAGCATTCTAAGATCCCATTGGAGGTGATCAACAAAATAACAACTACATCTCCGCTGGCTAGCAAAACCAAAACACAAGCACACAAACCGTCTTAGGCGTTGCGGATTTATGGAGAACGCATATTCCAAATTACAGTCTGATTGTAAGCCCTCTTTATCAAGTGACCTGAAAGCAAAATGATTTCTAATGGGGCCCTGAGCAACAACAAGCCTTTGAAGGAATTAAACAAGAGGTTGTTCACACATTAGCCCTTGGGCTGGTCCACGCAGGACAAGGTGTTAAAAAATGTGCCCTACACCTCAGCCAGGGAGAATGGCCCTACCTGGAGTCTCTGGGGGAAAGCACCAGAAGAGACTTGAAATTGACTCTTAGGGTTTTGGAGTTGACAGTACAGAGGATCTGTATCTAAAAAAGAGGTATCAGCAGCATATGAAGGAGCTTGAGCTGCTTCAGAAGTCATAGGCACTGAAGCACAGCTCCTTTTGACACTCCAATTGCCAGTGGTGGGCTGGATGTTCAAAGGGAGGATTCTCTTATCATACTGTGCAACTGAAGCTACATGGAGTAAATAGGTCACACCAATGGACACAACGAGCTCAACTAGGAAATCCCTGTTGCCCAGGAATCTTGGAAGTGATCATGGAGTGTCCAGAAGGCAAAGATCGTGGAATTTTGCCAGAGGAGGAGGTAATGAATGGTGAAGAAGTCCCATCACCTCATAAACTATCAGAAAATTAGAAACAATATGACCTGTTCACTTATGGGTCCTGTCACGTTGTAGCAGAACATCAAAGCTGGAAAGCTGCTGTGCTGAGTCCTACATGACAAGTTTAAGAAGCTGCTGAAGGACAAGCTGAATCAAGTCAGTTTCCAGAGGTGAAAGCCATTCAGCTGGCTTCAGATATTGCTGATCAAGAGAAATGGACAGCACTTTATGCTGACATGTGGATGATAGCAAATCCACTTTGGGGATAGTTAAAGCAATTGAAGCAGAGCGACTGGCAGCAGAGAGACAAACCCATCTGGGTTGTCCCATTGTTGCAAGAAATTACTGCCCAGCTAGAGAGTCTGTTTGAAAAAGTACATCATGTACATGCTTATCTACCCAAGAATCAGGCCACTGAAAAACATCAAAACAAACGCCAGGCGGATCAGGCTGCTAAGACTGAAGAGGCAAAGGTGGATTTGGGCTGGGAACATAGGGGTGAACTATATATAGCTTGGTGGGCCCATGCTGCCTCAGATCATAAAGGAAGAGATACAATATATAAACGGGCTTCTGACTGCGGGATGGACTTGATCATGGACATTGTTGCACAGTTGATTCATGAATGTGAAACATGCACTGCAGTTCATCAAGTCAAGTGGTTAAAACCTTGCTGGTAAGGAGGACAATGGCTGAAATATAAATCTGGGGAGGCCTGGCAAATTGCTTATATGACACTCCCAGAAACCCCCCAGGCAAGCTCCATATGCTAACAATGGTGGAAGCAGCCACTGGAAGTCTGGAAACATATCCTGTGCCCCATGCCAGGACACTATCCTGAGCCTTGAAAAGCAAGTTTTATGGTGACATGGCACCCCAAAGAGAACTGTTCAGACAATGGGACTCATTGCTGAAACAGTCTCAGAGACATCTGGGCTAAAAAGTATGCTATTGAGTGGATATATCACATCCCCTATTGTCATGCACCAGCCTCCAGGAAAATTGAATGGTACAATGGACAGTTAAAAACTACATTGAAAGCAATGAGTGCTGAGAGAGTCAATTATCAGGATGCACATTTAGCAAAAGCTACCTGGTTAGTTAACACTAGATGATCCATCCACCAATGGAACTGACCCTGCCAATCAAAACTTCTACGTACTGTAGAAGGGGATAAAGTCCCTCTAGTACCCATAAAAAATACGCTGGGGAAGTCAGTCTGGGTTATTCCTGCCTTGGGCAAAGGCAAATTCATCCGAGATTGCTTATGCTGAGATATGTAGGTGCACTTGGTGGGTGATGTGAGAGGATGGAGAATTCCGATGTGTGCCTCAAGATGATTTTATTTGGAGTGAGAATAGCCAGTGGTTGAACTGTATGTTAATTACTACATAATCCTGTATGTCATCACTTCTATAATTGCTACACACCATATCAGCTGTAGTACAGTATGGAACACCTGTATTAATGAAAAATGAACTTTGATGAAACTGGTCAAAATGCAGCGGTGATGGAACCAGAACTGATTTCAGCAACTGACGAGCAGCAATTTCCTTGAAATCAACAACTTCAGCTCACAGAATCCTGGACATGGTCTATGCCAGATGCACCAGATGTGAGCTCCAGATGCAGCATGCAACAATTGAACACCACACACGATCGCTTTTGCCCTGGAAGACTGTTATGACAGAAGGAACCCAAAGTCAGTGACTAAATTAACTCAATGGACAATATAATTCCCCAATAGACTAAGGGAACGATACCCTTGTGTATATATCAAAAGACAGGAAAAGTGTGGTAATTAATTAGAATGTATTGGAAAGTGTGGGTCCTGAGCATGATGTAGATGGTATAGAATAAAAGGTGGATAATGTCCTGGTTTTGGGTGGGGTAGAGTTAGTTTTCTTCCCAGTAGCTGCTGTGTTTTTCAATTAGTATGAGAATAATATCAATAATACACTGATATTTTCAATTGTTGCTAAGAAATCATGTTTTTGAAGTGTACAGGTATCAAGAAGCTGAAAGAAGCATAGACAGGCAGCTAATCTAATATGGCTGAAGAGGTATTCAATACCACATAGCATCATGCTCAGTATGTAACACTAAGCTGGCTGGGGCAGAGCTCACAGATCCACAGCTGCTGCTCAGGATGGACTGCACAATCAGTCATTGGGTTGTTGGGTTATGAGAAATTGCATTGAAGTTTGCATCAGTTGTTTTGTGTATTTTTATCATCATCATCTCCTCCTTTGGTGTCGTGTTAGACTATCTTCATCTCAATCCACAAGCTTTACTTTACTTCTTTATTTTCCTCTACATCCCACTAGGGCCGGGCAGTGAGGGAGGGAGAGGCTGCATGATACTTCGCTGTTGGTTGGGGCTAAACCATGAAAACTTCTTAAATACACTTGTGCAAACTGATGTGGAAAGATGTTGGTTTTAGATGATTAAAATGCTGTGCTTATGTTTGGTAAACTTAAGAAATTACTGTGTTGAAGGAGTCTTCTCTTCAGTGTTTGATTTTTTGTTCAACAGCTCATTAGTCATGTCCTAGTATTACAGTTACAGGCACAGCTGTGCCTAACATTTTTGTTAGACATTGTGAGTCACAGCCTGGTACATACCCTAGAATACAGTAAAATTTGCAAACTATAAGCTAAAAATTCTTCAAGCTCTGATTATGGGCCACTGAAAAGACATAAGCAATTCCTTTTGCCATCCATACCACTTAGCATCTGATTTGACTGAAGGGAAAGGTTGGCATAAGTTTCCTTCTAAATTAGGCGTTTGAAGCTGAGTAAGTTGATTGTCCAGAAAATAGCATGATGAGTTGGAGAAGAGTAGTGCCAAGTCACTGTCTGCATCTACTAACAGTATTCAGTTTAGTATAGGACACATTCTTATTACAATATCCATGGGCCAGTGAGCTTTATCTCCGTGTACACTATCTCTGTTTATCAGATGGTATAACCAGTTTATTCTACTTGTTTGAACCTCCTGAGTGTTCTATAGCACATGTGCATCCATCAAGATCTAGCCTTTGCCTGTCAAGATTTCTGTGTATTTGTTTATGCAGCTAGTCTATGCACAATTGATTCTCGCTGAATGAGAGTAATATCATTGTATATTTGGTGGCATTTTTAAAGCACCATGAACTATTCTTTTACAAGCTTACCAAAGGATAAAACATGGAGAACAATGATTTCTAAAGAAAGTTACACATTCGATTCACGTTCAATTTTTTAAGTTTTCTTATAATACAACCTGTATTAATTTTGTCTGTATTACTGGTGGAAAAAGACCTAAAACATTTATTCTTCAACTATACCTAATTTACTCATGAGATATCTCCTGCTCTATCTATTACATTATTCGTCAATGAAAGCTGAGAAGATATCCAGCCAACACTTATGTTTTTGTTTCCCGTTACTAAATGAACCGTCTTTTTTTTTTTCAGCTTTTTCAAGAAATAAAGGTGATCTGCAGTCTTCTTGTTTGTCTTACATTTTAAATATTTAGCATGTTTTTAACAACAACAACATAAAAAGTTACCAATAGTTAATGAATAACTTAGCTAGAGCACACCTTTTCAAAACATTTTGAAACACAGCTCTCTGAGAATTGTGTAGGGACAAGAAAGAAAAAGATGATAGAATTTGTAAGTGGTAGTGTGTGAAATAGCATTAATGTTCAAGCATGACTTTAATAAACCAGGCATAATTAGCGTAAATATATTGAGGCCATTGATGTCCTGTAAACCTCTATCAGGTGAAGCATAATTAAATTTTATTTTTACATTTTTCTCAATAGATTTTTGATAATGAAACAGAACCCATTTGTCATAAAAACTCTTATTTGTAAATGTGTATGCACGTGTGTTATATGAACAGACTCTTAACTGTATAACTACATAAAAGCTTTTCTATCAAGTGTTGTTTAACACTGTTTTAGAATATCAGTGTTGAGCTGTGGGAAATAGCATTCTTTAAAATCAAGCTGAATCAAAAATGAAAGCTATTGAAAAATGACACTTTGTTGCTAGTTAAGGCTGAAAGTGAGTAAATCTCATGACCTCCAATATTGAAAGGATGACACTGATTAAAATAGAACAAGAAAGACAGCTAAATCATAAGTATGCAGGTTTTTCAAAAACCACATACAATGAAGTGGAGGAAGTAATTCTCCTCAAGACAGTCCATTAATATTGACTAGTTATGGTGGTTTGACCTTGGCCAGCTTCCAGGCACCCACCCAGCCACTCTCTCACTTATCTTCCTCAATAGGATGGGGGGAGAAAATGAGATTAAAAGCTTGTGAGTGGAGATAAAGACAGGGAGGTCACTAACCAATTACCAGCACATGAGAAACGGATTTGAATTGTGGAAAAGTAATTGAATTTATTGCCAGTTAAATAGAATTGAATGATGAAACACAAAAACAAAATTAAAGTAACACCTTCTCCCTCCCTTTTCTCAGGCTCAACTTGACTCTTTCATTGCCAACTTCTCTGCCTCCTGCACCCCAAACAGTACAATGGTAGGGAATAGGGGGTTTGATCAGTCCATAACAGCTCTACTGTGAGTCCTTCCCATGGGCTGCAGTTGTTCAGGATAAACCTGCTCCAGGGTGGGGTGTTCCATTGGCTGACATGTGAATATCTGCTTCACCATCCTCTCTCCTGGGGCTGTAGGGAGAAATGTGCCATGAAATGAGCACGAAGACAGTTTGTTAATCTAGATAGAGGGGGAAGAAAGTTTTTTTTACCTATTTTATTATAAATTGCTCAATTTATCTCTTTTCCATCTCTTTAATCTTTTTGATATTCTTTGTAGGAGTTCATGAACATTCCACTCATTTTGCAATAACTTATAAATTTAATTTACGTTTGATGACTCCTTGAAGTAGGAAGTTATTAGAAAATCCAGAATGAATTTTAGGAATTATCAATGTATTTTAGATTGATAAAAAAACCCCGTGTTTCTTGGCTGGTATTTTACTTTAAATTGATTAAAGTTTTCTCAATGAGCATTCTGATTTTTCAGAGAAAGTATATAAATGCAATTCTTTAAGATTCTTCATATTGTTTTGGTTTACTAATAACACTTAATCTCTTACTTGCCTTTCTAGATCGATTTGCCTTACTAGCAAACAATAATCTCCAAGTTCTTAACATCAGTAAAAGTGATGAAGGAGTATACAGATGTGAAGGAAGAGTGGAAGCCAGAGGAGAAATTGACTTTCGAGACATAATTGTTATTGTGAATGGTAAGGAGTATAAGTTTTAGAATTGACTTCTTGCTTTACTTGATTATCATAGCCTGTTTTAAAATATACCCGCCCCTAAAAAAATCCTGATTAAATTGGTTAATACAGTTGTCATATCTGTGTAATTGCTTAATATTTTTTTTTAAAAATCTAGTACACTTTGTAAATTGAATACATTGTGTTTCATAAGATCAGTGTACAAAAGTGTAAAAAAATGGATTATTGTTTTTAATCATTCATGGAACATTGACAATCACTGCAAGACTTGAGTTTCAGATTATAAAATGTAGTAGTTCAGTTCACAGTGTATTTTTCAGTGCTTTGTCATTTACTGTTAAAAACCCACACTCAATTTTTCAGTTATTCACCTTCACTGCATTGAACATATTTTGTTAACTGTTCCAAGAGTCACAGATACGTTTTATTAAGATTAACAGTACTACTTATAGATTTTTAATATTTTATTTTATGAGGAGTAAAATATATGAGTTGTCTGAAAAGTGGCATTATATCTTTTATCAGTTTGCAATAAACCTGTAAGAAGGAATATGAACAGATTAAGACAAGATGGAGCATTTAGCTCGATCTCTCTCTTAAAATCTGGATTGACCTGTTGAAAAATAAATATCTCTTCATATATTGTCTGGAAAGGACACTGTTCATAAAGGACATTTTTTATCTATGCATTCTGTTTAATGTCAGTTTTTCAGTGAAACTACTTCCATCGTACCTATTAGGTTCCGAGTTTTAAAAGCTTTGTCCTTGAATGATCCTTGGCAAACCTCAGTTTATAGAAGTCATTATGTAAGTTAAATTCTCAGTTAATTTCAGGAGAAAGAGCAGCTTCTGGCACAGGTATTATTTAATCCATATAGTCAAGCTACCATCTTTGAAGCAGAATTCTTTTGATTGTTGTAGATAGTATACAGACACTGGCAAGGAAACAGCTGATTTTCCTACATGTTGTGATAGATAGTACATGCCCTATGCACTGTGAAGACCCGCAACAAATTCCTGTCCTCTCTGTGCATTATGGTGCTGCATTATGTTGGCTTCTAGTTATGTAAAGTCCCAACAGTGCATTTGATAGCATTTAAAATGCTGAAGGAGATTTTCTGCTGCTGCTATTTATGTACATGTATATGAACTTCCATTCTGAACACCTTTCACATCCATCTGATATTTGTATGTGGTTTAGCTGAGAGTGAGGCTGTATTTAGCCTAAGAAGTCAGATTGCAAATTATGGTCTGGTTTCACATCTTTTATTGATGGCTATATCCACAAATTTGGTTCTTCATAGAGTTACTATGACTCGAGACAAGAAAGCTAACACTCACTTATCTCAAGACTTCAGTTCATATTGTTGGGAGAAGAATGGGTTGTGATTCTAACACGGTTGCTTATGTAAACTGGTGTCAATTAAGAACTACTTTCTGCTTCAGTCTTTGTTCTCACACATGTATTTAGGGGTTTTGGTGGAAATGTATATTTGAAAGGAATATAGGGGCTGCTGTTGTCATTTTGCTCATTTATTTGGAGAGTAGCAGAATTCTCCATGTGGGTTGTGTCCCTACTGCAAACAGTATATGAGCATATTGCTTTCTAAAAGTCTTGTCTGTTAGATAGCAAGAGTTGATTTTTTTTTTTGTATTTTTTAAAATAGGATTTGTTCCTATGTTTAAGCATACTTCACTCCACAATGTAAGCCATGGTAGAACTGTGTGAAATCCCAGGTTCCGTTTTACAAGAATAGTTACAAAGTTTTAACTAAAAAAAGAAACTATTAGCTAGCCTTTAACTCATTAGCCCCTACATCCTCTAATTCAGGGCAAAGATTTTAACTAAGACCACCTCTTATGTGAACAAGTACTTTATTTGGTACTGTTTCTCTGCCTCTCTGTCAACTAAAAAGTGAGGACAGAGAGAGCGGAAAAGCATTTTGAATGGCTGAGAGCATGTGAGCCTTACAGCAACCTGATGAAGACTAGTCTCTCAGAGATAGCTAAGTGGAGGCTCAAGAGGAGGAGAAAATTAAAGCTAGGATGAAACCTATGATCCCCATATTTCAAAACAAGAGGTAAGTTCCCTCTCAAGCCATTTTGATCATGACTGGGTCAGCCCTGTCCTTATGGGTGATACTTGCCTATAGAATGTTTTCTTGTGCTGTGTGGAAGCAAGAAAAATTAACAACCACTAGAACTATTACTGTAAAATGAAGAATTAGACTTTACAACCACCAGAATTAAATGGTGAAAAGCCACTCCCTGAATGATTTAAGAATATGTTGCAAAACCTCATTCTTTCTTTTCCTGAAGCTAGGTGGCTGTATCCACACTTAGGTATCCAAGTAGCAGAAACTTTCACATTTGATGTAGCAGCATGTGCAGGTGATGTTGGCTAAGTGGAAACGTGTTAAACTTTTTAACCCGGATACCTGTATGGAATGTTTGTTTTTTTTCCTTATTAACAATGACTTCCTAGGAAACTAAAATCAGATGACATTAAGCTTATTGTATTTTTTTTTTCTTTTTAGTAGACGACTAGTTAGAATTAATTTCTTATAAGTTTCTTACATTAAAAAGGAAATTTCTTGGTTTGTATTCATGATATAAATTTAGTTCATTCTTGGGGTAATAAGTGAGCTCTTATAACTACATATAAAGATAGTGTAGCAGAGATATTCTCATTTTGAAGACAAGGAATTAATAAGGACCATGGTGTGCATTTTGAAAATATTTCTTCCATTCTCCAATCCATCTGGATGCTAAGCTGGTTGAAATAACATTGGCTAATTTATGTCTGAAAGAGATGTAAATAACAGAGGAATAGGCGAAATGGATGACATTTCCATCAGACCATAGTAGGGTATGTTCTCCTCTATACCAGTGTCCAAACTAGTGGATCATATCAGCAGTTATGATGGAGGTCACATGTGTATAATTTTAGCTGTAAAAGAGACTGTTTTGAAATTGATATTCAGTGTTCTGGTTAGTGTTGCAAGTCCGTACTGAATAGTTTAATGGTGAAGGCCCTGAAATGCAACAAAAATCCTCTCTCTACTAACTTATGGAAAAGAAGAAAAACTAAATTTGCAGAGAAAGTTTTAAAATGTGTTTGCTTAGATTATTGGCCCACAAATTTAGAGGTTCATTGCCCTGGGGACATGGTATTTCTATATCCAATCTGTATCCCAATATTATAGAAGACTCACAAAATCACTTCTCACCAAGTTGTGAAACTTAGACTGGGATCCCTTGCTTGCCAAACCAACCCTCAGAAAAGTAGTATAGGTGCAGCTGGATCCAGGCTTAGGTCTCTACGGAAATGAAGGGTTCAGATCCTGGGTTCTGTCACAGAAATTCACACTTTAGTCCTGTCCTACGTACATCAAGAACAGAACCAAATATAAATGGATCACTTCGCAGAAAGAATTGATCAGAAAAATAAAATTTGACTTTTGAAAAGAAAAATATTTCATTTCATTGTCATTGAAGTGTCTCTTGGAATATTTAAGTACTTAAGTAATGTGCTGCCGTTCCTAGTTGTGAGTTGTGAAGAACCTGCTATTGCAGACAAAGAATTGTTTCACATCCTCATGTCACTGAGTATAAATTCAGGTCTAGACATAAGAATGCACTGTGAAATGGCTAGGTGCTATATAACATTTCATAAATGACACTTTTTCATGGAAGATTTTGCACAATAGAAGAGGTTTGTATGCTGATTAATGGCCCATGCAATTTCAGCTGGGAAAAAAGTGATCTTTGAGATGCTTAAATTTCAAAACACCATTGAGAATTGTGAAAAGTACATAACAACATTTACTTACCAATCATTGATAATTCTAGTACATAATTTTTTAATAATTTCATATATTTAAGGTTCAGAACTTGGAAACATTTCTGAAGTAGAATTCTAAATCTAAGATACTTGGTGCAGAGCAACAGACATTGATTCTCAACAGTTTGTGAGAAAAATCTGTGGAAGTCCTATGGCGGACTAAAAGAAAATCCATAGGGATTACCTGTTTCTCCTTCTTTTCACTAGTGAAAGTTAACTCTAAAAAGGATAACTGAGTCACTCTGATTACAAGATGGACTTGCTAGCAGAAATCTGTATTTTGTGAAGCTCTAATCTTCTTTTCCCTTTCCTCTCACTTTCTCTGATATTCCTTCTTTTCTACATATCCTCTTCCTTCCAGTCTGATGAAATTGTTTTTTATTGTTTATTTGCTTGGCTGTTAATAGAAACAGATTTAGGACAGCTGTCTTAAATTGTCATATAAATAAATATATTAAAAATCAGCCAGTGAGTTGTTCTGTCTTAAACATTGTAGTTGCTTTTTCTGTTAGGTAGACGTTCTCTGTGAACTGTTAAAATTTTAGTAATAGCTTCATCCCATCAAGAGCAGATAAAATTTATTGCTCTCAGAACAAAATTACAGTTTTTGCAATGAAATTTCCCGAAACAGATTTTATCCATTGGTTTCTATCACATTTCACCTTTTGAAGCTGGTGGTACTCCTGGCCAGGAAATATGCAGGTGTTCAGTAAAACAAATTACGTGTGCATGGTCAAGACCACTACATATTGACAACTGTTTTAAAAAGCACTGTCTAACATCAGTACATAGTTGTATGTCAACTTTATAAGTGAATGAAAGATGAAAAAGCCTAGAGATACATTTTCATTTGAGATGATAGTTAAATTAGTACAAATCATAACTCCATTGTGTCTTATACATGCTAGATATAATTTCTGTCACTTGAAAATATTCTGTAAGAAAATTAAAGAATTACCGAAAAGACTGCTAAAAAAGTTATAAATGTCCTGATAATATTAAAAATATCATATTCAAAAAGAAAATACCAATAAGTGATTCATATTGTCACTGGATATGTAAGTGTAACCATAAATTCCAAAATTAGCAGAAGATTGTATCCTGTGTTTTAAATCTCTCTGGTAGCACCTAATATATTTTTCTGTAATATAATGTTTTATTTTTCAGTTCCCCCTGCAATTATTCTGCTACAGAAATCCTTCAATGCCACTGCAGATCGAGGAGAGGCAATAAGTTTTTTCTGCAGAGCCATCGGATCACCTCCGCCTGAAATCAGTTGGTATAGGTAAGTTCAGTTGCAGCCTGCACATCAGAGCACGTAATTTTAAGGTGCTGCAATTTTCTGTCACAGTCCATTAATCTGTGCAACCTTAATTTATTTGCTGAAATTTAAGAGCATTTGCTGTCCATTTCTGTTCTAACTTGCAAAACCTAAATTCAGCATTAATAAGTGAATGAACTCATATTTTCGATTGCACTTGGGTTACCAGCAAGTGAGGTAAGCGTAGAAAAGTAAAATGCAATATTGACATGCTTCCTTGAGGGGAAATAAATAAAGCTGACAAAATGAGTTCGTATCTCAATAACAGTACAAGCAAAAATCTCGCAACAAATTTTACACATAAATGCATCAAGTAAAAACATATGCAGTTATGCATAAATTAATATCTAATATAGATCAGCAGTACTGATAACAAAATAACATTTTCCCCATCTGTAAAAATAGATTCTAACCCTAACTCTCCATTTTCATGAGACTCAGAAAGAGGCTAGGATATAGGAATGTTTCACTGATAAGTTTCAGCTGTATTTTGTGTAATCTGTAATGTAATATGTAGTGTAAAATATAATATGTTTTGAAAGTGGAACTGCTTTTAAAGTTCACATGGGGTTTTTTGATGATACCGATGGCATAAACATAATATAGATATGTAATTTGGCAACACTTACCATGTAATGTTTGTAGAAATTAAAATATCCACGTACTGTATATTTTTTCAATTTTAGCAAAGATATGCATCAATCCTGAAATTTAAAGTATCTTAAACTACTCATACCAGTGCACATTTCTGTTCTACACCAGTGCGTATTTCTATTCTACACCTAAATAATTTGCATCTACTTATATTATTTCAGGTGTATTAAAAGGCCGCTGCAATTTCAAAATGGACATGGGATTTCCATCAATCCTTAATCTCCATTGGACCCTTTAATAATGTTAGATTTATTTCAAATATTAGCTTCCTCTGACTGATACCATTATCTTAACATGCCATAAGTCAAACGTAGATTTAATTTTTCCTCTTGTGTAACTTGAATCACAGATGTAAATAAATAGAGTGCAGAGTTAATTCTTTAATGTATTAGAATTAAAAAATTAATGAAGAGGGGAAAAAAACAGAAAAACAAAATACACAGAGCCCAAATTAAAGAACTGATACTGAATTCAAAATTTTGATTATTTAATGTTCTGTAAGTAATTTTTTACAATGTATGTCTTACCTGGCCAAGTTCTTAATAGTTATCTGAAATCTAGTATCCTAAATGGTCTTCTTGTAGACAATTAAGAATTAATTTCCATGCTTTATTAATATCTCTGTTTACAGTTGTGAGGATTCTTTCATATTTGATAAATATGAAAGTATGTACACAGGCTAAGTGTCTTTGAGAGGCACTTATCTCTGTCTACTGATCAGAGTCTACTGAAAATTTTTCCATTAATTTTCTAGCCCATGAGGCTACTGACTTTTTTGAAATGATTCATTAAATATATTTTTAAATATTTTACAAAAGCTTCACAAACTTGTGTACTGCTTAGTGGATCTTAATTGAAGAAGCTTCTGTTCAGTTCCTATTTCAGAAACTATCACGTAGTGCAGAACATTTGCTTATGGGCCTCCGTTTCCTGTTGTCTTTGTTTTGTTTTTTTTCTTTCATTGTCTTTTTTTTATCTTATTAGTCTATACATTCTTGTCAGTAGAAAATATTATTGCTTTTTTGTTTGCTGATCTTGAGAGTCTGTAAATAGGTAGGTAGAAAAGGCCCTATGTCTCAGTAACAGAATATTATTAATAGTATGCAAACAGGGAAAAAATTATGGAAGTACCTAAATTATATTTTTCTGGAGGAAGCAGACTAGATTCTAAGTTGTATTCCAGTACTAAATTTCTGCATGAAATTTCTGAAAATCTCTGTCCTGAACAGTTCATGTCCCTTTTCATTCACATATTGGTAGCCAGTTAATAGTTTCAGAAACTGGTGGTATCCTCTCTTTGTCCTTGGACTTATTTTGCAGATAAGTTAAGATAAAGACCTCAGTTTTCTAGAATATTTCCAGTTCTTTCTTTCTAGAAATTAGACTGAGCATAGGAAAACTAGATAAACACAAAATCTAGAAAGAATTGTTGATGACAGAAAAGTCTATCAAAACTGATGTGTCTGATATTAATATGTCATCCATTGAGAACATAATTATTGAATCTGTTTTTCAGGGTTAATGGCCAAGATGTCGTATTTCCAGTTTCATCATGTTTAGTATGTTTTTTAATGTTGGATGTGGCTTGATATTAACCTCAGTTTTATGTGGTTTTTATTCAAAAAACAAGTGGAATTATGTCTTGGATTTGGTTAAGTGTTAATGCTAATTTTAGAAGGATTATAACCTATGGTTACAGCCAGTTATAGCAATAATGTGTTCTGCTTTATTCCCAACTGGACCATTTATCTATGTGAGTTCAGTTATTTCATTTGCCTCGGGTTAACCATTTGTAAAATGGGCTGGTGTAATAAAGTGACTTAATAGAAGTCTATTTTCTGAAAACATAACTATGCTAAGGAAAGTCCAGACACATGCAAACTATTATAACAAAGAATAATGTGTCTTTGTAAAGCATTCAGAAGTATATGGAGCATTCTGGAGAGCTGAGGAAAAGCTCTGATAAAAAGGATAAGAATTATTTTTACTCCATGCTGCTGGAGAATTTTTTTTTTTTTTTATATTGTATAGAAAGTACATCCATACCTGTTCAGATGGCTCATTAAGATTAAGGACCTGTTTTATACACAGTTCAGTGTTCTTGTGCCTTTCTTGCCTTTTAAAATGTGCTCTGACACCAGTTGTTCTCTCATCTGCTCCTTGAAGGTTTTTTAGTAATACCTGCATAATTTGGAGCTATTGCTGTGTAGTCCTAGCTTCCTTAAAATCTACTGATGTTTTAGTAGTTTTTTTTTTTTTAAATTGTCTTGATTCTCTTTTCTCTTATTTCCGCTTGGGTTTGCAATGAACTGATTTAACAAGTCAACTTCAGCTAGGGCAGGAAACACAGCTGTGTTTTTAAATGACAGTATTATTAAGGTGGCGTATATATACCTGTGTGTTGACTGTAAGTAAGACACTGAATGAGACAGTCATTTCAACCTTTAAACTCTAGGACAGTGTCTAGCATGTTAAAGCTTTAACTATTTATATCAATCCTTTTCATTTCCAAGTGATAAAAATGTTTAGGTTTTTGTCAATTTAAAATGATAGCATCTGAACTAATGTGTCTGTCTTTCTCCAAAAAAATGCTTTAGTTCACTTACAAATTTGTCATTTTGAAATACCTAGTCAATAAGGAAGGTCAGCAAAGTTTAGTTGCTGCTGTATTTAATATTCATATATACTTTGTTGATATTTCACTTACTGAGGGAATATAATTCTTTCATCACTTAACTGACATCTCTGATGAAGCTGGTATTACATTAGTGTAAAGTATTACCTTCAGAGAAGTATTACAGTCATAGAATTAAATTAGCCAGGACTGAAATATAAATATCCAAATGTACATGTCAGGTATTGGAAATCTTTATTCATGTGAATAGTCATACTGAAAACACAGTGATTGTTTACAACTGTGGAGATAATATACACTAGTAAAGTTTAGCTGAATCAATCCCCTTATCTTCACCAACAGGTCTTAGAATTATCTGACAAAAGAAATAATCCGCTTTTAATGCGTTACTTATATTTTCCTGTTCCTTGATATCAGCATCAATACAAATCTCTCATGTTCCCTAGAGACTCCAGAGAAATGCTCATAATCTCATTTCTGCTTAGAAATTGTCATAGATATAGTGATGTTTGTGATAACAGGCTTTTGGAAGCGACTTTTGACCTTGAATATAGACTTTTGTCTCCTAACAGAAATCACTACATTTTTTTGGTGAAACAACCTATGCAGGAAGTTGTCTATCCTGCAAAACAATTTCTATTATTTGCTTTGGAAAGGAGATAAATGAGTATCACAATAATGTCTTGAAGCCGACAGCTAAGTGGACTAGAGGTTTTTACAAAAATGTTACTAAAATGCATGCTGTATATGTGCAGGAAATCCTATAACAGATATTAATGTCCCCATGAAAGAGGCAGTGTCATCACTTTTCAGGAAAATATTATTTTAGAAAATATGAAATATAGGTTGTTACCAGCATTATGTGAGTAAAAATAAAGTGAAAATCATTCTTGCTCAAATCTCAAAACTAGATGTCCTAGATTAGTCAATATTGAATAGAATATTTCAGGATTATCATTGCTTATGAAAATCAGGCAATTTTTGTGCAAGTGCTTATGAGAACAGACTGTTGATGATTCAACAGAAACAAGATCAAACGAATTCTACAGCAAACAAGGCAGAACGGGAAGAAATAAAAAAAAAGCTAGAATTGCACTTTTTTAAAAGAATCTGCTTTGATAACTGTGTGTATGCCAAAATGCTCAAATGGACCAGTCAAACCTTGATCAGCCTTCAGAATTGTTTACAGGTTTTATTATTTCTGTGCCATCTGTCCAGAACTCTTTCTAACACCTGGAGTCATGCCTGCTTACTAACTTGTGGCTAGCCAATAAAAACTGAGAGGAAATAATTTGGAAGTGTTCTTTATGTGTAAATAGGCTCTAAAATAAGTTCAAATATTTTTTATAACCTAGTACATAGTTAGTAATGTGAATTACAACAGTTACAATTTAAAAATTCACTTTTAAATGTTTCTTCACACAAGTAGGTATTTCTATAACTGACTTGCTTCTATCCTTCCTTGAGTGTAAGCCATATGGTAGAGTTTCTATTCATAAGCATTTTTCTAACATTGAGTCAATATTGAACATTTAATAATTAAGATGAATTATTTTTAAACACATATATTTTAGAACTTGAAAATAAAATTGTGAAGCTGGGGTCTTGAACATCCAAATGCAGTTCAGAATACTTTGCTTGTTTCTAGAATGAGAATGTTCTTATGCAAAAAAAACACTGTGATCCTACAGAACAGTTTTAAAATGTGTGTTAATGCATTTTTGAGGTCAGCGTAATAGCAGTCTTTTCCCTCAAAGATTATTTTCAACATATTGATGCTTCCACAGCACATTGTTTCAGACTTTGGAGCCTACTGGTTGATTTATACATTGTTTTTATTTTTTTTTAGGAATGGTAAACTTATTGAAGAAAATGAAAAATATATGCTGAGAGGAAGCAATACAGAATTAATAGTAAGAGATATAAAAAACATTGATGCTGGTCCTTATATCTGTAATGCTAGAAACAAAGCAGGAAATGATAAAAAACAGACATTTCTTCAAGTTTTTGGTAAGTATTACATGGTATGATCCATCCTTTTTAAATTTAAACAGTAGGGAACTGAGGTTCTAATTCACAATTTTCAGTGGAACAGTATTCCTGTAAGGTATTTACTGATGCTGCAAACCACTCTATAATTTAACAGCTTTTTCCTCCCTGTTAACTACTTTAACCTTTACACCTGATTTCAATTTTGCAAAGGCCAACTTTGTCATTTGCTTTTCTACTCTTCAGATATAATACAACAGAGTGTTACATTGTTAATTCACTCTAGTTTTCCCTGAAAAGTTGGCTGCTTCCAAGATAACCAAGAGGAGAAAGAGTAAAACATTCTCAAAGAGGAAAACAGGTTATTTGGTCTTCTAATCAGTGATTTCTTTTATGAGAACACATCATGCAAAGGCATTCCTGACTTTTTTATTTATCTTCTTTGATTTTGATTTTTAAGTGTATGCAGTCACAACAGTATTGGCTGATCTGAGTTTCAAAGGATAAAAGTAATAACATGAAAACTCATTTCTCTTTCTATGCTTTACCACCCTAACTGTGCTTATGATTCTCCCCTTTACATAGAGCTGACAATTTCTTTGAAGTTTTATGTAGCTATACCCTAGTGGGAGTAGGCATGTGTGAGATTGTAGAAAACCTCCTTCGGAATCATTGTGCAGGATCAAGACTGTAGCTTACTTATGAAAAACCTACACTAAAGGAGTGTGTTGGGATTCTTTACATTAACTGTAGCTTGTAGTTGAGGGAAAGACCATTTATATTTGAATAGCTAAAGAACATACTTAGGGCAATGAAAGTAAATTTTAAGTTGCAGTTAAAATTAATAGCAATTTATATAAAGTGAAACCCTTTTAACGGGAGAGGCTAACCTGGTAACCTGCACTGGAAAAGCTAAACTGTTGCTTTGGATAACACTGTCATTTGGGATCTGGGAGCCTGAGGCTGAAGCCATGGTGTCAGGTGAACGGGTGAGTTGTTTCCGTATGCCTTCCACTGTCTTTCTTGTTTGGGAAATTCTTCATCACCCTCCATGCTGTCTCCAGTGTTCTGTGCTCTAAATGGATTGCCTGATCATTGTACTGCTTTGTTGTTCTGAGGTGCCTGAAAGTTTTTCTTACTTACTTTTCAAAGGAAAAAGATGAAATGCAATTTTAAATTTCATCCCAAAACATTTTATTCAATTGTATTTCCAAAATTGGGGGAAAAAAAAAAAAAGAAGCAGTAGAAAAGACGGTTTTGATAGAAGTTTAGGGAAATTTCAAACAGAAATAATTTCACATGTTATTCAAATAATTTTCAGTATGAATTAAAGTTACATAGGTTTTGCCTAAAGCAAGGTAACTGTTCAGTGCGAGGAATAGGGAAAAGGACATGGTAGGCTGAGTGTTTACTGTGCGTGTTCTCCCATCTTTTAAAAACTGCTATTCTGTGAACTCCCTGGAAAACTAAATCCAAAAGATTTCTTAGATGCCATGAGTTTGTTCAGTCACAGAATCACGGAATGGTAGGGGTTTGAATCCATTTTGATCTTACACATCCTGTTTGTTTCCATGACATCCTAAAGTGCTAAAAGCCTTAAATGAATTCCTTCTTGAATAAAAAAAAATCATTTTTTATCTTTAAGTTTGGAGCCTATTCATTTCTTTAGCTCTTAGTTCTCATTTTACAACAAAAACTTAAGAATAATCCTGTATATTCTTTACATCAAATGTAGTTTTCTGTCTCACTAGTTTATTTTCTGAGCTTTGAGTTTCCAGTCTATTTAGTTTTTCCTGCTGTGGAAACCATTATGAATCTCTGAACCATGCATTGCTGTATCTTTCTGGTTAAAATCCCCTGTTTGTGAAATGTCAAGGCAAGAACAACACACAGGATTCATGTTGCGGTGGGAACCTGGCTGTTCAGCAGCACAGTGCTGCTTCTGCTTTGATCTTGGTGTATTTTCTCACGTTATGTTCACCTCTCTGTCTCTCCCCAAGTACTGAACTGGTGTTTCCACAGAACAATCTGCAGTGTCTCCCAGATCTCTTTCCTGGGTGGTTATAGGTAATTTAGAACACATCATTGAGTATGTCAATTTAGAGTTATTTTTCCTCTGTGCTTTACTATTGGATGTACTTAAGTTAGATTATAATAATCTGTGTACTGTTAGTTTGACTTTAGGGAATAGTATCATATATTAAGCCTATTACCTTATTTGTAATCACTAAAGCTATTGTGATTTTAGTTTAATGTTTTCTTTACAAAGCACGCCTCTACTTTCAGTCTGAAAATGTTGGGCAGAGTTATTGTATTTTCTCCTACAAAGAACTTTACTTTTTCTTTTGTCTCTTTTGCACAGGTTAAACAGCCAACAACTTATTATACTTATCTTCACCTTAAATTTATTAAAAAAACCCATCTGAAAATGACAGGGCAGATGGCTGATTATCATAGCTAAAATAGTACAGAATCAGCCAGTTTTTGTTAAAATAACCTATTAAGTTACATTTTTCTTTCCTACTCCACAAGCTTGCTTGTCTTACCTGCCTGCTATCTTGAATTTCATTTTACAATGCAAAGTTCTCGGGGCAACGGCTATTGTTTCTACTGCAACAGGGTTCTTGCAGCGTTGAAACTTGTAATAACAGTGATGTAACTCTTATGCAATAAAGATACGGTAACATTATGGCATTCAGCATTTGAAATTTCTAGTACTCTGCACTTCTGAATGGATGTGCCCATCTTTGTGCCATCTAACACCTGCAGTTTTACTGCCTGGTACAAGTGTGGCTATGCAGGAAGATAGCGTAAGAGTATGATTCCTGATGTGTCATAGTAATGAAGAGATCCTATCAGGCAGTGATACAGACATATACTAAGCCTCTTGCCAGTAAATCCATGTTAGTCTAATAATAAGGTGTTTGAAGCAGTTCTTTTCATGCAATATAATCAGGACTATCTTAAGGTTTATATACGTGATGCTTCCCAAGTCTGGTGAACCTCCTTTATCAAAGAATACTGGCAGAACTCTGAATTCCATAAATCATGTACCTTTTCCAGAAACATCAGTTGTAAGCAACGAATAGCAAAACTAGAACCTCAGATTCCTATCCCTGTTCTTCTTAACCCTTTTGGGGAGGCTCTGAGGTACACAGCAATGAGCTTAAATGTTCTGTTAAATAGGTATTGTCCTTGTCTGAAAGCAAGGAAGTAGTTTGAAAGAAATTTCTTTATTGAGGAAATGTCAGAGAACAGCACCAACCCTCTCTGTTCATAGTGCAAACTTTACAATGAGTATATGTTTTTTCTTTATTTGACAGCATCACTCTTAATATTTAAAAAATGCATGTCTAGTAAAGAGCAATTCTTTTCCTTCCAAATAAAATAATTTTAGTGAAGTTTGAGTGTAACCCCTTTCTATATTGAATCCTTCTTTCATTTTAGTCAGGTCATTCAGTCTACAATTTTTAAAGCACATTATGGTACAAATATTTCAATATTTTTAACTGAGGAAACCAGCAAAGTCCGGGAGGCTTCATGACTTACAGGACCCTGTATTTTCATTTCTTTCGTACTTGCCAGGGCAGTTTGCAAGCAAATTCCAAGCAGTGCAGGCAGGTATGGAATGGAAATTGTGGTCAGTTCATTGCACGTTGTTTTTATCACTCCTTCCTCCTCACACTCTTCCAGCATGAGGTCACTCGCACAGGAGACAGTCCTCCACAAATTGTATGGGTCCTTTCCATGGGGCACAGTCCTTCAGGAACAGACTGCTCCAGCATGGGTCCCCCATGGGGTTTCATGTACTGCCAGAAAACCTGCTCAGGCATGGGCTACTCTCTATCTGTGGATCCACAGGTCTGTCCAGGAGCCTGCCTCAGCATGGGCTTTCTACAAGGTCACAGACTTCTTTGGGCATATCCACCTGCTCCAGCATGGGGTTCTCCATGGGCTGCAGGTAGATAACTGCTCCACCATTTAGCTTCATGGGCTGCAGGGGGACAGCTTCCCTCACGATGGTCTTCAGCACAGGCTGCAAGGGAATCTCTGCTCTGGTGCCCGGAGAACTTCCTCCCCCTCCTTCTTCACTGAGAAGAACAACTCTCCAGAGTTGTTTCTTTCACATACTCTCACTCCTCTCTCCCAGCTGCTATTGTGCAGCACGTTTCCCCTTCTTAAATACGTAATCACAGAGTTACATAGTGGTGAGTGGTGAGTCTGTCCTGGAGCTGGCTGGCATTGGCACTATCAGTCATGGGGGAAGCTTCCAGCAGCTTCTCACAGAAGCAGCCTTGCGGCCCACAATACCAAGCCCTTGCCATTCAAAACAAGTACAACTAATCTTGTAAGTCTCCGATAAATGCTGTTATTGTCCTGTACGCAAAAATATTCTAATATTTTCCAGTGTCAAAAATATCATTAAAAATTAGTCAGACAGTATAAACATTTTTAGTCAATAACAAGTTATGACTTGTGTCCTGCAAAAATGAAGCAATTAAATAATATCCACGATTTTAGCTCTCTTTGTCTTCATAGTAGTAACTGTCAGCTAGATATATTTGATGATTAATCAGTGTTTATTCCTTTAAATGTCAGCTGCTCATGTCTAAAATGTCAAGCTGAAACTTGTGGTCTGTTTGAAAAAGTCCTTAAAGAAATTTAGAATACAAGTCTAAGATTAAAAATTAGAGTATTTGTTATATGTCATAGTACATGCATATTCTTCAGAAGATCATGTTGTTTGTCGCAGCCAGATGTATAATCCTCTTGTTCTGATGGAAATAATGTAATTGCAGGTTTTGCAAATTTCTAACATAAAATAATATGTGTGATTCTTTTTTTTTTTATGAATATATTTGCTGTATCTCTTTCCTTGTTTCCAGGGATGGTATTATATCAAAAGAAAGAAAGGAAAGAACCAATTACATTGTGACCAGGAGATATGGCTATAGAAATAGAGGATCTCTATTACCCAAGACAGAATATTTCATAGCCATTTGGATGATCCCTAAAGTGAGAGTAATGACTGAGATAATGTTGAGGTCTAACATGGTTATCTTTTACCTCAAATTCTTTCTTGTAGTTTTTAAAATTGCATCCCTTTTATACTATTGAGGAGAGTTTCAGCTTTTCTGAGCCAAATTGATATCCTGGTATGGTGCTTTTGCTTATTATCTTCTACTGCATCCAGTAAACTGGATCCAGTTGACATTTCAAGAGCCCTTGATTACTCAGGGTTTTGGTTTGTTATTTTTTTTCTGCACAATGTTACTCACCATAGATTATATCTTAATGAAGCAGGATGCTAGTGCAGTGCTTTGTTAGGTAAAATATTACCTGTTTTTCGTCTCTATGCAGTAAATACACAGAGTATTTGTGATAGTCAAGGGTGAACAGACAGTAGACAAGCAACAGAAGGAGTATGGAGATAAGGAATGAGAAATGACTCCAAGAATAGTGTGGTTGAAATGGATAAAAGAGAGGTAGGTGTTGTATCTTGATACAGCAAGTTTGAATCTGATTTTATTATTTCTTTTGGTACTGCTGAATGCAGCAGCTGTGAGGCGATGGCTGTAAAAGAAATAGTGGTCATAAACTGAAAAAAGAGACTAGACATAAGGCAAACATTCTTCACCATAAGGCAGTCAGACACTGCAACAGGCCGCTGAGAAGGGCCGTGCAGGCTCTGTTCTTGGCATATTTCACGATAGTACTCAAAAAATCCTTGATCAGTCTTGTCTGAACAGGGTCTGTTGGCATTGTGTTCTTGAGAGGGTTGATCAAAATGACCTCCTGGAGTCTCTTCCAACCGAAATGATTCTGGTACCCTTTTGGATCCACTAACATAAGCCCATGCTACTTTTCTTTGTAGGACATACTTTTCTAACCCAATTAGAAAATAGGTTACCTCTCTGTTTATTTTCAGCTTCATAGAGTATACTGTAGTATTGTTTCCTCAAAAGCAAAACTCAGGAAAATATATTGCTTTCAACAAATATCCTTAAAGTTTACAAAGTCAATGTTAAGGGCTGCCAATGTTAAATTTACTCATGCTGTACTTTTTTGCATATAAATGTATTGAATCATATTTTTATTATGTGATTGCATGCTAGGTTTTTAAGTAGGATGTGTGTTGCATTCAATGTGTAAAGTAGATGGGTTCAGAGAAACGGATTAATGGTTGTATATGAGTCAACATATAGGGCCAAAACATTTTGTATGAAGATAGTTAAATGCAATAGAAGATAGTAACAGTTCTACAACAGACTTCTTGTATGTCATTGTACAGATAAGTCCTCTAAATAAAAATGTTCAGGTGCAACCAGAAATTTTATTACATATGTAAATAACCTGACAGAGTATGGTACAGATTTAGAGCTGTAGTTCCTGTGTACTAGTGGCTATGAAGTGGAAAGATATGAAGAATTCAAACAAAGTCCAGAATTTGTATTTTATCACGTATTTACTCAGTAAGGATTAATAGCTTTGCAAAGATGACTCTGCAGTTCTTAATACTGTTAATACCACAACAAAGTGTTTGTTTTCAGGAGATTTTGTTAACTTCAATAATTTGTGTAATGTATATATTTCATAGAACCATAGAATACCTTGAATCTCTGCTCTTTAAGCTTAAAACCATTTACTTCTCATCCTGTCACTGCACCCCCTGTTTAAGAGCCCCTTCCCAGCTTTCTTGTAGGCCTCCTTTAATTTCTGGAAGGCTGCTCTAAGGTCTCCCCACAGCCTTCTCTTCTCTAGGCTAAACAAACTCAACTCCCTCAGTCTGTCCTTGTATGACCAGTGCTCCAGCCCTCTGATCACCTTCGTGCCCCTCCTCTGGACTTGCTCTAACAGATCAATGTCCTTCCTCTGCTGAGAACTCGAGAACTGAATGCAGTACCCCAGGTGAGGTCTCATGAGAGTGTAGTAGAGGGGGAGAATCACCTCCCTCAACCTGCTGGTCACACGTATTTTGATGCAGCATAGAATGTTGCTGACTTTCTGGGCTGCAAGCAAACATTGCCAGCTCATGCTGAGCTCCTCACACACCAGCACACCTAAGTCCTTCTCTTCATGGCTACTCTCGCTCCATGCTCTGCCCACTCTGCCCAGCCTTTATTTCAGTACTTTGGATTCCCTGAACCCAGACGCAGGACCTTGCACTTGGCCTTGTTGAAGCTCATGAAGCCCACCTCTCAAGCCTGTCAAGATCCCGTCAGATGGCATCCCTTCCCTTCAGCATGTTGACTGCATCACACCGTTTGGTCAGCAAACTTGCTGAGAGTGTACTCAGTCCCACTGTATACATATAATTTTGTATTTTTCCCAAATAACTTTTATTTGACAATAAACAGTTATTTTCATAAAATCAAAGAATGCCTGACGCAGGGAGGCACCTCTGAAGACTGTCTAGACCAACCGCTTTCTCAGATCAGATGTCTCAAGAACATGTCTAGTCAAGTTTTTAAAATTTTCAGGGAAGGATACTCCACAGTCTCCTGGCCAGCTTGATCTGGTGTTGAACCACCCTCTCAGTTAAAAAAAATAAAAAAATAAAAAAAAAGGAGTTTCCTCTTTTTAAATATAGTTTCCTGCATTTCAGTTGGTGCCAATTGTTTCTTGACCTGCCACCAGGCACCACTGAGAAGATTCTGGATCTATCAGTACTCACTGCTATCGGGTATTTATACACATGACTAAGATTCCCAGAACCTTCTCTACTGAAGGGCACATTGCTGGCTTATAGTCAACTTCTTGTTAACCAGGACCCTCTGGGCTTTCTCTGCAGAACTGCTTTCCATTCAGGTTGCCCTCAGCCTGCGCTGGTACATGGAGTTATTCCTGATCAGGTGGAGGAGGATCATGGAAATGTGGAATCTTCACTTCATTCCTGAAGTGTCAGCAAGCAGTAAGGGCTAGCTGGTCCCTAAAAGACAGTAAGGCAGGAGCAAAGCACGTGAACACAGACACCAGGGCAAGAGCCTGTCAGTCAGGAGCCATCCAACAGTACCCCAGTGATGGAGCAGGCAGACCTGGGAGAGTCAGCCATGCTGAACCAGGAGACCAAGTCATCAGATATACAGAAATGGTTGTTGTGCAACTTGAAGTCAGAAAGGTTGTTTGTTCTAATAGAAAGTAACATTAAACCTTTAATTAATCCTATGTAAACAACATGAATGCTCTTTAAAATATAGATTTTGACAGGACACTCTTTGTGCAGCATGAGTAATGTAATTTGTGTTTTTAACAGTACAGCCTCAAATAACACAACTTAAAAATGAAACCACTTTTGAAAATGGGAAAGCTACCCTCGTCTGTGAAGCAGAAGGAGAACCTATCCCAGAGATTACTTGGAAAAGGGCCATTGATGGAGTAACTTTCTCCGAAGGTGACAAGGTAATCAGCCTTTAATGTCTAAAATATCTAAATATGTATTGCTTGGCTAATGTTTTTGTAAATAGAAAACTAATTTAGAGATAGAAGAATTCTAGATTCCTCTGGCAGTGAAAGGAATTACTGCTTTTCAAAGTAATGAGAGAGATGTAGAGATACTAAATTTTAAAGTAAAAGAAAAAGGGAAAAGCAATTAAAGTACTGAAAGGTAATTTACTTCATTGGGCCTAAAGTTTCATACATAATCCTTATATAAGTGTTTCAATTTCATCTTATTCATAAAGGCTACACCTAGCCCATCTGCGTTTAGACTCTGTCCGGTATTTCTCAAAATGCAGTAGAGCTTCTAGAAATCTGAAATAAGAAATTCTGAACACTTTAGAATACTTTACTTCCTACTTGTGATGTTTTATTTTTATTCCTATCTTCTCTTTTCTTATATTTTTCCTCACATGGAGCAAGTAGTTTATCAGTACAAGTTTAGTCCATTTTCCCATTTTTTTCCCCAAAGTTCATATTATATTACAAAAGTAAATTGAGTAAAGAAAGATTATAGTATGACAATTAAGAAAGTCAGTTTCTGTGGGAACAAGAGCTGTAATTAGATGGAATGGTGAAAGCAAAAGCGAATGGTGGTGTAATGTTATTCTTAACCGTGCAGATAACAAGATGTATCTACAGAGCTCTTTTCCTTTATTTAAAATAATTTTCTTTTAATATTTGAACAAGTATTTTCTTCTTAATTTTCTTACTTGAACTGCAGAATTTTTCTGTGCTGATTGAAATAGGAAATACCATCTTTCTGGCTGGCTAATTCAGATTTTTTACTCCAGACAAAAATAGACAAAATACGCAAAATAGGCAAAACAGACAGACTATTTGTGTATGTTTGCATATTCATAGCTATTGCTTAAAAAAATCAAACTTGATATAACTATACAATAATCATGCCAATGAGAGAGTTAGATACATAGTAAGTCACACAGTTTATAGGACATTGCTATTTATTATTAAATTGCTGTATTCCAGCACTTGGGGCACAACAACCCTATGCAGTGCTACAGACTAGGAGAAGTCTGGCTAGAAAGCTGCCTGGAGGAGATGGACCTGGGGGTGTTGATTGACAGCCAACTGAATATGAGCCAGCAGTGTGCCCAGGTGGCCAAGAAGGCCAATGGCATCTTGGCTTGTATCAGAAACGGTGTGACCATCAGGTCCAGGGAGGTTATTCTCCCTCTGTACTCGGCACTGGTGAGACCGCTCCTCAAATCCTGTGTTCAGTTCTGGGCCCCTCACCACAAGAAGGATGTTGAGGCTCTGGAACGAGTCCAGAGAAGAGCAACAGAGCTGGTGAGGGGGCTGGAGAACAGGCCTTATGAGGAGCGGCTGAGAGAGCTGGGGTTGTTTAGCCTGGAGAAGAGGAGGCTGAGGGGAGACCTTATTGCTCTCTATAACTACCTGAAAGGAGGTTGTGGAGAGGAGGGTACTGGCCTCTTCTCCCAAGTGACAGGGGACAGGACAAGAGGGAATGGCCTCAAGCTCCGCCAGGGGAGGTTTAGGCTGGACATTAGGAAAAAATTCTTTACAGAAAGGGTCATTGGGCACTGGCACAGGCTGCCCAGGGAGGTGGTTGAGTCACCTTCCCTGGAGGTGTTTAAGGCACGGGTGGACGAGGTGCTAAGGGGCATGGTTTAGTGTTTGATAGGAATGGTTGGACTCGATGATCCGGTGGGTCTCTTCCAACCTAGTTATTCTATGATTCTATGATTCTTTGATTCTATGATTAAGGAATTATCTACTTCCATTACTTATGTCCTGAAGGAAAATGTCTAGTGTGGTCTAGTCTCCAAGTTAACCTTTCCTGGAATTGAGGCATTTTATGTGAGGTTCTGTCTATAATTTTTCTGCTCTGTGATTTCAAATTTGGAGCAGCATAACAGTATTTATATCATAGTTTTTCTCTAATAGTTTTGCATTAAAACAGAACAGTTTGTATCCTCCTTAAATATTTCAAGTCAAAGGTCATCTTTCTGACCCACAAAGACTGTACCTGGTTCAAAGGTTACAAATGTAGCTTTTCCTTTATGTTTGGAATGTTCCTAAAATAATTTTGTTACATCAGAAATTGAACATGAAAGCAAATTGCAGAAACTAGCTAAAAAATATTGGTGCAGTTGAAATCTGAAATTTATCTAGTGGCTATATAGTTACAGTGTTACATTCTCAATTCAAACTGCAGATGGTAAACCATCTAGATGTGTTAGTGTAGCTTTTTTTGAACTGTAGTTCGGCAGAATGATACTGACAACCAAACTGAAACGTATATTGCGTTTTTACTAGTGTGCTGAGGTACTGTACGTGGAAGATAAAAAAAGAATGAAAATGAATGCAGTTCTATGGTTGCCTTCTGTTCTTGCCAATGAAAGAACTCTATGTCTGTTGCCCATGGGAGAGTTTTTGCTGAATGTTGAATAAATGTTCTGAAATACTATTCTTGAGCTATAAAATATGCTGCTGTGTTTGCCCTGTGGTCCTCCAGCTCTAGGGTACCAAAGTCTTGGCTTGTGTTTTCCTACCAAATTAGGTGTTTAGGGAACAAAACTGGCAGTGATTAAATTATTTAATAATTGTTGAATAGCACAGCAATTTTTGCACACAGAAAGAGAAAAGCTGGATTGAGGAAAATTTGGAGTAGCATTTGTAACATAGTCTAAAACTGAAATTATTACTTACATCTGATAGCTTTTTAGTTAATGTTCAATCATTAGACATACTTGCATAAATGCAAAAATTTATCAGAGAATTAATCTTTCAATTCTTTTACCAGTTTTAAATGTTTTTTGATATAGACTGTACTTTATCCAATGTTCTGGTGAATTACGTATATCTTTGATGATTTCTTTTTCCATAGAAGAAGGAAGAACTGCTTTAAATGTAATATTAGCATAATAATATTATAAACACAGTGTTGTTCTTACTTTTTAATTATCATTTTATTACTTCTAGTATGCAGCTCCTCATTCATGTTATTCTTGTTTTGCTAAAGTGCAACCATAGAATCATAGAATCATAGAATAGTTCGAGTTGAAAGGGACCTTAAAGATCATCTACCTCATATAGAAAAAATAGAAAGCTTAATATGAGATCATTCTTGGCCTGCATGGATTTAAAATGTTTTCTTTCAAATAATAGATAGATCTTTTAACCAGGACATACAGGACATAACATTTCCTAATTTTGAAATTATTAAGTGAAAAAAAACCCAAACCCAAACCCGAAAATATGCACCAAAGTCATAGATCAAAGAAATAACCATACTAGACTTAAGGAGGATAATATTAATGAGTAAGAAAGCTGTAATTATCTCTTAAGAAAACATAGCTTTGATAAAGGTTTTTAGTACATCAGAAGAGTGTATTTGAAAGTTGAAGCCAAGTGAGTTCAAACGAGAAATAAAGAAGCCTTTTCCTCACTCCTTTTATCAGTTAGCCTTTGGAACAATCTGCCACACAGTCTGTGGTCCCTTTTTCACTGCGAATTTGAAATAAAGGCATGATTCCCCTTCTTCTGCCCTCTTTTTAAAGTTTAAATGGGAAGTTTTCCAGGAGGTCGCATTAGATGACTTCTGTAATCCTTTTATGGGTTTATAACTCATACATACATGAGAGTGGATAAGCCTGAGTAGATGAATGATTATGCATGACAGAAGGTGTTTAATTTGCCCTTAAAGGTCTGAAAATGGAAATTGAGGATTAGTCCAAGACAGAGCTTCATCTGCTGTTGCAGAGTCAAGCCAAAACTCTCTGCTTGGTGCATGCACTCTGCCCTGTGTGCTTCTGACTCCCCAGCATTGTGTGTCCTTTCACTGATGAGCCAACCTGGCCGTGTCCCTTTCAGCTGTGATTCAAAATGGCATGTTCCTACAGACCTTTGCATCCTGCAGCCCTGGCTCTTTTCCCAGTAAAAAGAGGAAGCAAGAGGAGAGTTGTTTTTTGTAGAACAGAAAGAAGGGTAGTGATTGGATTTGATTTGCTGTAATCACTTATAAAATAGATTTTGGACATGCATAAGCGTATCTACACACATTCCTGAAGGAGACCATATCCTGACTCTGTGATGCAAAAATGTCATTGATTCCTGTGCATTCTGCAGAAGTGTGAGGGCAGAGTTTCATGCTCTACTTTCTAGTGTCTAATTCCACCAGAAATATGAAAGCTGACCAATGCTGTTTCTAATTACCATTTCAAACCCAGTTATAGAATACAAATGACAATAACAGATGGGGTTTGATATGTAATAGCAGCTCCACTGTAAGCAGCATGTGTCCAAAAAGACAATCTTTACCCTTAAGAATTTATGATCCAAACGCGTAAAATGAATGAAAGAAGTCAGTGCAGAGGTCATGGTCCAGTTGTCTGATGCTCAGTTTTGATAATGTTTCATGTGTGGGTTTACTGGTTCACAAAAAAAAAGTAAAAAAAAAACCCAAAAACCCAACCAAATAACCAAAAAACCCCAAAGAATGAGAATTTGCAACTTGGATATTGGATTTAAGATATATGAAATGATACTGTATTATATATATAAATATATTTGTTACAGATTCACCAAATGTCTTTGAAATACCTTATGCTATTCTTATTCTGTCCACAAGTATAAAAGTCCCTAATCTTTAACTTTATAATAAAGACTACAGTAACAGTTTGATTCTGCTTCCTTCCATCTAGCTACCAATGCAGTGGTGTCCCCATCAAACTTCGTATGACATTGTTTCTAAATATTGCAGAGCTCGGACCAATAATTAAATTAATTTCAGAGTTTGAATTCACTTTACATCAGTATGCAAGTCATATCTGTTTTGAGATTGCAGTGTTTTTCATAATTTTCATGATCAGGCAATAGGCAAAGGTGAAGGATTTGGGGTTTTGTCTCTTTCTTTGAAAGGTCAGCTCTGCTTTTCCCCAAGCCTGTTAACTTCGCTTCAGCTTACAGATGTTAATAAAAAGAATATGATTTTTTTTTTTTTTTACTGCTTGTGTATGCTGTTGTCACTGCACAAAAAGTAGTAGTGTTGCAGTGTCAGCAAATTGATTTGCCTTTCTTTTGAGATAATGAGAACCCTGTTACGTTCTTGCTCAACAAGGATCACATCTTTATTTGAAATTATTCACTCCAAAACAGGAAACATAGATATATCTATCTAGTGTATTTTAACTTTCTCCAGGAGATTTCTATATTTTTCTGAGCTGTGCAAATCCCAGTCTTTGTAAATTATTGTCAGGAAGTTTTCTTATTTGAATAGTTGGAAAAATGTAAGGGACAAGTCTTTTTGTCTTATTGGACAAAATTGTTATAACCAGTTTCACCTGCATGTTTTTGTGAACAGCTTCTACTTACGATATCATAGAATATATTTGTTGTTGTAATATTAGCATAGGCCTGCAGACCAAACAGTTTATGTAGCCAGCTTCAATTGTGTCTGATTATGCAAATGAGACACTCTGCAAACAATTCAATCCGGCATCGAAGTTTGTTTGTTTTTTTGTTGTTTTTTTTCTTTTTAAACCTAAAGTGAATTATGGTGGGCTTCTCATGTTCAGGCTTTAAAAGAGAAGAGTAAGAATACTGTGAGTGGAAGGAGGAGGTAAGTAAATGGACTTGAGAGTGAGTAGAATGGAAGAGTCTGGCCTTAAATGTCAGGCAATTAGTACTGTTGAGGATATGCAGATTTATACCCTTAGACATAAGCAAATCATGAAGCACGTATGAGCACCTAATAGTATACTCCCACCAGTCATCTGATCCGTAGAAATCTGCATATGTTTGGGGCTTCTCCATCTCCTCCATGGCATGTTCAGCCACACTAATATGGATTTGAGACAAGCTCTTCAATTAAGTAGAAGGTGAAAGTAGAGCAAACAGTTTTGGGTGGTGATAGCTTTTTAGTAGGAAGACTGACTTTGGAGTGGTAAGACTGTATGCAGTTAGCTTGTATCCACTTGCTTATGCACTAACTATACACAAAGTAGATTCTTTTAGGTAGTTTCTGTAGGTTGTAGTTCTGCATTTACTGGCTGAAATAAAGCCACACAAACTTAGAAATGTCATTTCTTTCCCTTCCAATATTAGCTTTTTCCTGATAGATGCATCAAGCGATACAGCCACACTTTATAGAGTAGAGTCATTTGGTAGCGTTCACTGATATTCTACGGGACATTCACCTGAGGCTTCAGAAATGGTGCATTTTGTAGGTACTGTGGAAACTCATTGGAAATGAGCATAACTGATAATCTAGGCATTTAAAATTAAGACTCTAAGAGCTTTAAAATCCACGGATATTCTTTAAGAAATCCTGAACTCATAGGTCATTGTATTAACAGATATGTCCTAACCACATTAAAAAAAAAAAATCTTTAAAAATTCTGTATGAAAATGTACAGATTTATAGAAACAGATTAGTCCTTTTGTCTTTATTAGTTTTATCATCATATTTGTTAAAATGAAATTGTGTTGTCAAAAAAACATTATACATGCATCATTCATCTTGTAGCAAATGTCAAAATATTAAATTGTGATTTTTTGCTCATGTGATATCTTTAGCAAATGTATTTTTTAGACAATTTTATTGGTAACTTCAATAACTTCAAAATTGGTTTCTTCAATAAGACCTTGGAAAGTAGTAGCTGCGCAAGAAAAAGAAAACTCTTTACCCTACCAGCAGCCTACCAAGAGACCATTTGCTGCCCACGGTCTCCTCTACATCAATGTACATCCTTCTCTAAGGCTGCAGTTCTTAAAGAACTGCTCCAGTAGACACCTTTTCCACGGAGCACAGTCCTTCAGGAACAGACTGCTCCAGCGTGTGTCCCCCAGGGGCCACATGTCCTGCCAGGAGCCTGATTTGTAGCGGGTCCTCCACATGCTGCAACTTTCTTCAGAGCATGCCCAGCTGCTGCAGCGTGGGGTCTTCCATGAACTGCAGTGGGTGTCCGCTCTACCTTGGATCTCCATGAGCTGCAGGGGGACAACCTGCTTCACAATTGTCTTCTCCACAACCTGCAGGAGAAACTCTCCTCAGGTGCTTAGAGCTCACCTTATTCTCCCACCCTGGTGTTTGCAGGGCTGTTTCTAACACTTCTTTTCCTCACTCCTCTCTTCCCTTTCCTTCCTCATGAATAAACCAATTACCTTCCTCCAGGCCTCCATCTTTCGTCCCAATTTGCCTACATACCTGAGAATTGTAGAGCTGGGACTAATTTTTTAGCTGTGATTAATTTATCCACATAGTCTCTTCAGTTTATGTGTTGTTACAGATCTGTTTCTTCAAAAATGTACTATGCATAACTTCAGATAATTTAATTTAATAATATATAGAGTTTCCTTAATTGAACATTTGAGTAGGAAATTCTGTAAGCCAGCTGAAAATAAGCTGTACATTGGTTTTAGGGTTTCATTTCTCACTGATGTTTTCATAACAGAATAATACATGGGCTTTTTTTGTGCTGCCATGTTGCAATCTCTGCTTTCCAAGTTGTTTCAGACTCTACTACCAGCACATCTTTTTTCATAATAGTTTCCACTCGATTGGACTGATATATTCAGCATAATCTTTTATTTATATTGGTACATAAATTTAGAAACATATATAGTTCAATTGTACCGATTAAATAATACTATTTGAGAACAAATATTCTTTGCTCTTTCAGGTATGTCCAGGTTAGCTCCATTTTGCCATTTAGCTTGCTACTACAATAATTTCCTGTTGTTTCTTCAGTTACAAAACCCTACAGGGTCTGTGAGCAAGCCTTTTTTGATTTGCAAGGTCTGGATCTGTATCCTCTTGCAGGCAATTCCCCTGTTCCTCATGTCTCAAGCTATACATTTCTGGCTTCCCATGCCTTTCCTTCAACTAAGAAAGCCTTGTTGCTTATATATCACCACGTAGGGCTCCACCTTATCCCAATTTCCAGGCAGACTTCGTATCTCTTTCTAGCTGTAGTAAGTTTGATAAGATATTTATCAGCTTTACAGAAAACTGGAAAGGATCCCAAGCTGCATGCAACTACTGAACAAACCCTCCTTTTTTTTTTTTTTTTTTTTTTTTTTTATGCTCCAAATAATGCATGTTGTGCAGCTTTGTATAGGCTGTTCTGTGGTAGATAACTGTATACCTTCACCACATCAGCTATTCCTGCTAAACTGTGTCATGGCTTGAACCTAAATTCTATGAAAATTAAATAAATGTATACATGCATTAAGCTCAGTTTGAGATTCTTGGAGTAGTTGTCTTTGGAAGGTTACTTTATATTATTATAGAAGAGTTTTGTGAGCAAGAGGGGCATACAACCTGTGTTTATCCGAAATTTTATCAGTCCAAGTACTGATTTATCAGTTTAAATAAAATAAATAATTGTTCTTAGTCCAGTTACAATTATATGAACACATTAATCCAAGTTATCTTAAGTAATACAGGGGAAAAAGATACCATAAAATACCATAATTTTTTTTATACTTAAGGTTCCTAGTTTTCTTGTCATTATTATAGTGACCCTTCCAGTATCCTCCTAAGACCTGAGGTTTACAGTGTTTATTTTTCTTAATAAGAAAAGAATAACAAAAAGGTAGAGAAGTGTTGACAATTTATTAGCAATCTAAATTATTCTCCAAGACAAAATGCAAATGATTTAACCTCCCACCCCAACCCCTTAAAAAGAAAACAAACCAAAACTATGCTTCTTTCCCTGCCTTGGGTCGACTTGGTGTTATTTTTGTCCATTTTGTATTGCTGTTCATGTACATGCTTTGACTTCATGGGTTTCCATCTACAAATTGTTTTGGTTTCTTTTTCTTTTTCTTTTCCTTTTTATTTTTTTTTTTACTGTTTTCACTTGTTAGTTAATAAAGTTACAAAACTGTCTCTTCCAGTCCCAATTAAGATAAAGAGCTAATGTTTGTTGGTTAGACCTTTGCCATACATAGTGCTTAGTACAGAACTAAGTAGAAACAAATTCACGTAATTACGTGATAACTAGGGACTTGCAATCAAAGCAAATTGAAATCACCTTAGACCAAGGCAACCTCTGGCAATTCTCAACACTCTGCACTGCTGGAACAATGCAGAACCTTTACTAGTAATAGGAGAATCATACTTACTGGGCTACAATCCCTGCCTGAGGGAAAGATGGGATCCTTGTTCTTCATGTTTCCTCTGTTCGGAGTTTTATAAATCGTTCTGTATGAGCAGTTTGGTGTATCTCGGTGGTATAATGTCACTGTACCTGTTATTTCTACAGCTGAAGTATTATTTAATTCAGATTTGAACTAACCCAAATTAGGTTCAGAAATAGGACCAGGTTGAATTTCTTAATGAAAATAGCCATATTTGTTGCTACTGGTGCTGTATATATTTAGCAGTGATTATTCTTATTTACATGCACAGAGATTGAGTAATCACTGAAGAATAAATTCTGGCATATCACAGTTAGTGTTTTAAGTCTGAGCCATCCTAGATCCCATACTGATACGTGTTTGAGCCCTATGCTTATGCTAGTCTTCCCATTGTGACTCCTGCTTCCGCTGAAGTTACTAATGCCTCACCAGCGTTTTAAAGATTTATAATCACCTGTGTCTCATTCTCATTTATCCAAAGAATCAAGTTACAGTAAGATTTGATTGTCTAAAGTAAGACATAATTTTATAGCTAAATCATTATTTTTAGTGACTGTTCTGTATGAGGCCTGTATTGAATAAGAATGTTGTATTTAAATGATCTTATTCCTGGGAATTTTGCTGGTCTGAATCCATCTGTGTCACCCATGTTAATGGTATCATAGCAGTGCTGGAGTAGTTTTAGATCGGCAAAAATCTTAGGAATAAAAGCATTAAATACAGTATTTTTGAGTGAATCAGGATTTCTGATTGCAAAGTACATATGTAACGATTACAGTTATAATATTCCCATTATAAATACTCATTGTTGTTACTATTGTTATTTTTTATGACAAACAATAATGCTTGTTTTCCTTTACAAGCTTTTTTTCATACAATACTAATATTTTTGCCATTAATAACCATCAACCATTTATTTCTTGTGATTTGCATCTTTAGTGGAAGCAATATTGTATGGCTGATCATTATATTTTCTCTGTTATTTTTCTTTTGTGTTCTTTTGTGAGTGAAAACCAATCAAGGAAAGAAGTTCAGTTTTCTATTTCATGTCTTAGTAAGTGGGCTTGCTGTAATGGATATCCTGTGTCATCTCATTACATAACAACTTTAGTTTGAAAGAAATGTCAGCATGAATCAAACAAATATCAGTTCATAATTTCTAAAAGTTATATGAAACTTTCAAGAATACATTTTTAATAAGCTGCATAGAAACTGCTACTGTTTCCAATCTGAATTCTTTAAAACTACTATCTCTGCAGATGAACAGAAAATCAAAACAACTTTTTTTTTTTCTTCAAGAATAATTTTTTGTGACTTCCGTGGTGTTACACTATAGATCTACAAACAATAGTTTCTTCAATAATTTCTTTCTTGTGGAAAAAAATTCAGGAGTTTTCAGCATGCTGAGATATATATTTAATGAGCTGCAGTTCTAAAAGAATCACGAGGTCTTCTGTAAAAATCATTGAAGTCCAAGACACTGCTGTAGCATTATTCTGATTCAATGGACATTAAGGCATATGCACGTAGCAATACTCTGGAATTTTCTGCTGTCTCCAACAGGTGCATGGATAAAATACATTTACCTGAAGAGAATGGGAAATATTGTGAATATACCATCCATAATCCAGAAGGGAGCTTCCATCAGCTTCTACACGATGATGGCTGTTGTGACTAACAGCCTTTTCTCATCATCAAAGGTAGATTTTCAGACTAGGAATTGCTGGTCACTTAATTTTAATAGACTTCTGGAATTTTATCATCATTTAGTATCATCATGTCAGGTTGTAGAAATTCTTATCTTTCATGCTGCCTCAAGGAACAGTTTCATAAACAATTCTGACCTGCTTAAATCTCACATATAAGAAACATCAGCCTGAAGTGTGTGATCTGAAGTTTTCCTTTCATATGGATACCAACAGAACCCAAAATCAGAAGGCTTTCAAAAAAAATTTTTAATCATGACGATTCCGTTGATCAGTATTTGTTTTCTCCTTGAAAATTCAGTGATGCATACTCGGAACACATCCCCAAGACGACATCATGCATTGGTTCTGTTTGACAGTTTGATCTGAAGAATGAAGAGCTAGGCATAAAATTCAAACAGTTGTTGGGGTTTTTTTTGGTTTTTTGGGGTTTTTTTTCTGAGTTCCTGCTCTTCCCCGAGTATGACGATCTTCTGCCACGTACATCTGCAGCAGGTCCTTTGGACCAAGTTACATGTTCTCACAAATACATTTTTGAGCATGTTGCGCCATGTTTTATAAAAAGAGACAACAGTCTCAATTCTAAGCTACTGTTTCTTCATCTTTTATGTTGTTAACATGTGCAATGCACATCCAAAATGGCACTAAAGAACACAAGATATCAGAAGACACATTTGGTAATGTGTGACATGCAAGACTGATGAGCATTGTTGTAACAAATGGAGAGTAATAGCACTGTGATCACCAATAAGCTTTAAGCATTAGAAGAAAAACAAATAGAGGTATTCAACTTCTCTACGTTTTTAATGCAGGGATTTTTTGCTTGTAGTCTTGCACTTGGTCTTCAAGGGATGATGGAGTACTTTGTCAGCAAAACAGTAAACAGGGAAGATAATCAACAGAGTCACAGCTGCTCTAACCATCCAAGTAATATTATCAAAATCCAGCTACAAACAAGTCACTAATTTCTGCATCTGTTCTCACCTTCCACTCTTGCTTTCAGCCAACTCAAAATGCATGTTTTGGCAGGCATAGAAATTCATCTCATTTGGTGCTACAGTTCCTCTGTGGGAGTTGGATAAATGGTTGATAAATCAAACTCAACCACTCATCACATCATCCACCTCTCCCCAAGTACAGCTTTCTACAATTGAAAAAGAATATCAATTTCTAAGCATCATAATCGACTAATTCTCCCCTCCTGCGAAATTACACTTTTTGAACTACAATGTCAGTGGAATTGTGCAGATTGAACACTACATGGTACCTGAATAAGTTATTCTGCCCCAAAAGCTGTTCTTGTCTCTTTGTGGATGTTGTACTCTCATCACATCCCTTTTTTCTCTAACAATCATACTCTGAAAACTGCATAACTCCTCAGCATGCGGAGCCCTTTTAGTACGCTGTTATCATCATTCTGGTACTCCCTTGGGAGCTCTGGAACATGATTTTGGAGATGTGCATTGACTAGTGAGGTCAGCATCAATGGGTAATAATATTTTGGGAATAACCATGTGTGGAACTACAAATCATGTGAGAAGTTCAGGAAGCAAAAGCATGACAGAAAAACTCAGGTAGTAGAATAAAACATATAGCATGGCAAGATTTTAATCAGAATAAAACATACATAATTTTGTAGAATCTGTAGAATTAATCTCAAGTGATGAAATAGCTCCCATTTTATGAATTCATTAGGGTTAAATTACATAAATTCTGAGTATGAATATTAAGTGTGGAAAATTGTCACTATTTGTTTTTTTTTTCTTTCACAAGTCAACTTTTTGATACTTCAGAGTCGTCATTATGTATAATTTTACTTGGAGACCTGTATAGAAAAGTTCTGTTTTCTTTGAGAATGGCAATATTCAAAACAAAAGTTAAAAAGTTAAATTCTTAATTTAGGGAATGTGGAGTTCATGTAGATAAAGTAACAAAGGCAGCTATACCCATCAAAGTCTCTGTTGAAGGTTTCTGACTTGTGATATAGCTTTATGCTGGTGATGAGATGGGGCGCTGGGTGTGAGGAACCACCACCAAAACCTCCCAAACCCCACTTTTATTTATGAATTCTGTTAAATTCTCTGATTAATATTAATGATGAAAATATTTGGATTTCTTAAGATTTTATTATGATTTCCAAAATGCCATGGAAAGGTAACTTTTGAAGACCTTGCCATTAGCATTTTCAGAAAACACAGTGGTTTGTTTATTGAAATTATCCTTCCAATGTCTTAGAGCAAAAGCACCTGTTAACATACTTGCCCACTGATCTTTCTACAGCAATATTTATATCTGTATGGAAATATGTTGACCATGTATGTTTTCAGATGTCACAAGCTTTTCATACTTCGCAGTTGTACACAGTAATTCAGAGCATCACGGGTATTGAACTCCAGAGACTGTCATCTAGGTTTTTGTTTTGTCTATGTTTGTAGTTTTTATAATTCTAAGACATAAAAGCACATGGACTTATTAATCTAGCAGAAGACACCCTTGTACATGTGTTACATTTCTCCCTTGTAACTTTTGAAAGGAAAAAAAATCCAGTTTAAGAAGTGTCCATTATTATTATTTCAGACAAACTCAAGAGTTACTGACATTTTTAATTTATAAACAATCAACCTCTATTTTGATTTTTCACCAGTGGCAGGTTTGTTTTTTTTTTCTGGTGGGGATTTCTACTGAGGACTTTAGGTGCAGTGTACTTCATGTTCCCATGTGTGCTCCCTCTTCCTGTTTAGGTGTGGTACAGTGCCAGACATGGTGCTAATGTGTGGTTTCCATGCTTAGTGCAGGAGAGAAATAAGCCTCAGAAAGATTTCACCAAGGGTTATAGAGTTCTGATCATCACAGACCTGCTTCTGTTTGGTATTGTGTATTTGCTGTTCAAAGTTAGATAAGAAGAAGACTTCCTTTGTGGATCAGTATGAATGTAGGCTCTTGCTTTGTTGGCATATTCTGGTTTTGATAATGCCCTTTAAAAGAATGGAAAAATATAACTAGCATGGTTTCAGTGTTTGCTTCAGGCTAACACTGCATATTAATTTTTTGTCCCAGCTTCTTCGTTGCTCTTTGTCATAGTCAACTTCTGTGTCTCTGCTGTGTTCTTAACTTTTATTCTTAGCTGTGCTTCAGAGTGACTGCACTGTTATTGTACTTTTTATGTCATAATACAACCTTGGCTTACTTACCCCGATCTTTATTAACCTAATGAAAGCATAGAGCAATATAATACAATCACACTAGTATTTCTGAAGTCTGTGTGAAAATTCATCATAATGTCTTGCATTTTTCATTTGCATATGTTAATCTCCATGCTATTCTGGCAATCCTCTCTAGGCATGGGCAACTGTTTCAAAATATTTTCTTTTGTTTATGTATGTATGTTTTTATACATTTATTTATTTGTGTATTCATTTATATATTCTTGGTCAACAATTGCACTCTTGTTTTCTTCTGTTTTCAGGAATGTCTGACAGTTTATTTGTATTAACGTATTGCACTATGCTTGCAGAAAAATTAATGAAATTGTACAGTAATCTGTCTTCAGAATAGAATCAGAGAACAAGACTTCTTAAATTTTTCATGAAGAAGCCACAGGACAAAAAGCATTCTGAGCAATGCAACAGAAAAAAACCTTATTATATATTTTGCATTACTTTATAAGAAATTTCGAAGAGATTATTGTAATAATTTTCAGACTATTTTGAAAAAGTAGATATTACCTTTATTAAATGTGTATTTTTATGATCATTTGGGCAATATTGTCTTGCCTACAAGTGTTTTATGTTTTATTTAGTTTTGTATACTTCACGTAACTCGGTGGATCGCTCTCGAAATTCTTGTTATTATATATTTATGGTGAGAATAGACAATATAATAACGAAAATCTCCTGTCATTTGCTGTGCTTATTAAGTTGGGATTTTGCCCTAACTATAAACCTAAGATATATTATGACATCCATACTATAATAAAATATTTTTATCTCATACATAATAACATAAGAAAGTTATTTTGAGTACAGACCGTACGTGTACATATCAATTTAGAATTTACTGTAAAACCTATTTAATTTTAAGGAACTTTGCTTATTTTCATTATGTTGGGGTATTTTTTGGTGGGGAGGGTTTAAACATCAGTTAGCACTCTGTGCTTTGGAATTGAATGTATGGAATTAATTGCAGTGAAATACGTAGTGTATTATACAGTGAATTACAATATTTGGGATTAGTATTGAACAGTCAAAATTTTCCTTTGTTATCAAATTCAAAATAGCACAGCAAATTTTATACTTATGTAGTAATATTTCTGGTGACTTCAGTGAGGGTTATAAATAATTTTAACTCTTTTTATAGGAATCCTGTTGACCATGTTACCCAAAATGTGTAACAAACACGTGCTTGTTTTTCAGAGTGAAGAATTACTGTTTGGAATATGTATATATAATTTAATTCTTTTTTTTTTCTTTTTCGTCTATGCTTCTAACTACCTGTTACTAGAAACAGAAAATTGAACTGACTGACTACTCTGATCTAATTTTTAAAATCATAATGAAACCATGTGTTATTACAGTTATAGGTCAATATATTTTCAAGAAAAGCAGTTTCCATTGTACAAGGAGAATCTCCTAATAAAAAAATTGGCTCCTCATTGTAGGTTTGTAATATACAATAAAAAAGAGAATATTTTTTCTCCAACTACCTTTGCTTTGCTGCTACTACTGCCTGTTGTATAGGGCTACCTTAGTGCTTTGGTGGGGCAGCTGTTAATGAGTCACTAATAGAGTATTTAGTACTGTATCTGTGATTCATAGTCACAAGTTGTTTCAGCATATGTCTTTTCACAGTTTCAAATGTGACTTCTTAGGAAAATATTTCTCATCAAGTTAAAATCAAAAATAAAATTGCTGAACCATATGTACATTTTAGGTACAAGTAATGTAGATATACCATTGTATTACATACTCGATGTTTTTAAAAAGAAGAAAACTATCCACTGATAAATAATGCTGTTATTAACTATGTCATACAAAGTACTTGCAATATATGTATCAGAATTTAGAAAATTATTTAATATTTTGTTTTAAAGAAATCTCATTTTAATTATCTCAAGAAATCTCTCCCAAGACCAAAAATGTTTCATATATAAATATTCTGTACTGTAAAATGTTTACTAGTAACTTCATAATTGTTCTCTTTCCTTTTTTAAAGGAATAATGAAAATAAAATTTTCAGGATTAGAAATGACATAAGACATAACTAAGTGGTCTTAGTTACTAATTTTTACCAATTCAGAGGTCTTTAGGTTTGCTCCTGCATTAGAATTCCATAACTTTAATATAGGTAACTCTGCTGTGGCTTTTCACAGGAAAAAATTCAGTAGTCTAGGATTCTGATGTGGAATCAGAATACTTTTTTAACATAAGAATTATGATACACAGAATATTTTTGTGACTGCTTTGTGTCAAATATTTTAATATCTAAATTCTGTACATTTTTTCCTGTATTCAGTGAAGAAACAATTGTAGATAGTTAAAACCTCAGTCAGTTAAATATCAGCCACTTGGTAAGTATTTAGAGTAAAAAGCAGTATACTTGAGTATACATTTTCATAGGACTGGACATTAAAATTTGTTTCAAGTTTAAGTGTAATACAATGAAATGGTTACTGTTTTTTCCTCCCTTTTCCACCTTCCTTTAGCATGAAGGTAGGTAAATATCAGTACTTTTTATCAGCTTTTTTTCCACTCACATGAAAAATGTGAAGCAAATAAGTAAAGCAAGTTTTGCAAAGCTACAAAACAAGTAGAGAAGAGAACGATATTTTAAATAACTTCTTCTTCCTTAGTTATAATACTCAATGAAGGTCAAAGTGTCTAGCGCTGGATTTTTTAATTTTTTTTTATTTATTTTTTTGTAATATTTTATTCTCTTGTATTCAAATAGTTTTGGGGAAGTAGTGGAGGGATGTAAAGGATAAGGATTTTTATGTAGTTTCTAAATATAAAAAATATGTTTTAGAAAATAAGAAGCCAATATTCATTTTTCTCCCTTGCCTTTTTCCATGCAATGATATAGAAATTAAATTCAGAAATTCAAGTTGCATTTGTGCATCATGTTTTTTACTATTTGTGAGCTTGTGACAAGGAAATGTGGATAATGGAAATAAATCTATGACTGGATTTGTGTTTTGATCATTGGTTGGGGTCAGTATTTCTGTTCAGTTTCACTGTTACATTTTTAAGGGCAAGGGAGATAATGCTAACTGTAATCTAAGCACTATAATTTTACATGCATGCTTTTCATTTACTGCAGCATCATAACAAAATTAGTGAGATCATAAACAGGTGTTGAGTATGCTGTTCATTATTCCAGTAATAAGTGGCATTTTTGTGGTTTACCTTGAAAATGTTCCTTTAAGCATGTACTTGTTACCTTCATTTTAGTGCCTAGAAACAGAACATCTTTTTCTATATTTTTAAAAATTTATCTGACAAATTTAGAAGTTGCTTAGCTGTCAGTAATAGCTTCACCATAGGCGAACATGTTCCTTCAGTCATATTTATCAATGATGTTTAATATATAAATATACATAAACATACATATATATATAAAACTTTTCTTTTTCCTGAATCAATGTAAACAGAGCCCAGATGGCCGTATAGAAGTCAAAGGGCAGCATGGAAAATCGTCACTGCATATTAAAGATGTGAAGTTATCAGATTCAGGGAGATATGACTGTGAAGCTGCAAGTAGAATTGGTGGGCACCAAAAGAGCATGTACCTTGATATTGAATGTAAGTTGTAATATTTTGTTTTCTCTTTTAAATTTGTTTTAAACCACAAAAAAAAAAAGTACATTCTTAATGGAAGATCAGATGTTTTACTGGTAATTCATGTTTAAACTTGCATAATTTAAGCGTGTCCTTCTGTAGTTAATCATACTGAATTCTGTGGAGAAATCCTGTCTTTTCTGAAGTTGACAAAAACCTTGCTGCTGATTTAAGAAGGATAGGATCACATCTGAGGTCATATTCGAGCGGTATTACCCACTTACTTAAGGCTAAACCTAATAACTTCAAATCTTTGGGCTAGTGGAGACTGCTGTGGGTGAAAAGTCTTCAGTGGGATAAGGTAATGATTGATTTGAGCAACAGTTCAGTCTTGAGCTTAACCTTCTAAGATTCAACAGACTTCTGTTTGGGTTTTTTTTTAATTCTCTGTTTTACTAATCCCCGACAAGTCTCCAGCCCTTCTTATAACCCCTCCTGGAGTTCAGATGTTTGTGACAATCTCTTTTAGACAGGCTGCTTTCCAAGCTCTTGAATTTTATCCAAGAGAAAAGGAGATTATTTTTACTTAGAGAGGAGTCTGATGCTATAGAAGCTGATCAGAGGATATAAAATTGAAATATACAAAAATTCATTGAAAAATTGTCTCTTCAAACTCTTCTCCAAATTCATGAAGCAAGTTTCTTCAAGAAAATGAAAGCGAATGAAAAAAAATCCTTTTATATTTCATTGTTGTTCTATTTTGCTAGAGATTTTCTAGATACATTTGTTCTACATTTGCAGTATAGCTTTTGTTAGTCTATTTGAGAGACTCTGAATGGAAAAAGACTTTCCAGAGGAAAGATAGAAGTTGGAACAGGATCTGTGGCACAGAAAGATAAGTAACGGTTGCAAGCTATCAACAAAGTGATTTCCTGAGTTTTCAGAGTGACTTTGAGGAGTTTTGAAAGTGTCTTCAGTGTACAGTTGTGTGTTCTGGCTTTTTGGCGGACAATAAGTTGTAAATGAATGTTTGGGATGGAGTTATTTACCAACTGAGAAGACCAAGGAAATAAATACAGTATTTATTAATAGCTTTAATGTAGCTGGTCTTCAATAAATAGACATATGAAACGACTTGAAACTTTGAAAAATATTATCAGTTTTCTGAGAACACATTAATTAACTATATTTGTTTCTATAATGAGTGAACTGCTGCACTGCTAATTATTTATTATATATGTATATAAACAATATTTTACTAGATAAAAATGCAAGTTCACTTACCTTCCTGCAAAAGTTCTGGAAAGTCCGGTGGTACTCTACACAGAGTGGTATGACATATGTGTTATGACTACATAACCTTTGATTAAGGTTATGTAGTCATTTTGCTTTAAAACTAAACATTAATACCTTTTATATTCGGAAGAGAGATGCAAGGTTTTTATGAAACATGAAAAATAAAAATTTAAGAATTTATTAGCAGATTTCATACAAAAGGCCATAATGAAATCACTCATTTGATAGGATACATTATTATGATTTCATGCACCTTTCAGGGTGAAAGTTTTAGAACAGATTACAAGAATTTAAAATTAAGATAGTCTCATTATCTTATGGATGATGTAATTTTAAATATGTGTGGGAACAATCACATAAAGTGTATGAGAAAATGAAATAGCATATTGGTTTAAGTCTGGATGTATGCCTTGGTAGACAACATTGCAAATATGTTCTTTGATGAAGTAGGTATCATATTTATTCTTCATTCCAGTTATTTCACTTTGTAAGTTGAAAGCTAGAGGCTTTCAGCAAAAGGTACGGGTTCGGAAGCTAAACTAATTTGTGTTTTCCATGTAAAATGGGAAAATGGGGAATTATTAGATTCTGTGAAGTCAGCACTGAACAAATGAATTGACTCTTGTATTATTTTACAAGTCTCATTGTTTCAGCATGTTAACTGTAATTACAAATGTTGCTGTCAGGATTTTTTTCATTTTTTTTTCCAAATATTAATTTACCAAATTGCACAAAACTCTTTGAAGTATTTTAATTTTCACTTCAATTATTTCAATTATGTCCTCTTCAAAACCAGTTTTGAGAAGATATTTTTCAGATATGTCTGGTTATTTGCATAGTCACTAGTGAGCTTTTTAGCAGAATTTTTGTTATTTTTAATAGTATTCTAGTATAAACCTCAATAACGATTTTTAAATCAAAACATACATAAATAAGCAAGGCTTAATTGTTTGTATTGTTCCATAGTTCCTAGATAGGACTAATCAATACACCTATGCCATTCTGTAAGTCAGTAGAAAAAACATAGCAGTTTTCTTTATAAATGTTAATATCTTTGACAGTTAGTGTAATCAGCAGAGGACCACACTTCCATCACGTCCTTCAATGTCAGTGCAGTTAAACAGGGCTAATGGAGACACAGAGAGCTCTGGTGTCACTCTCTCATCCTTTTACTTACTAACCCTTATCAGAGACAAACTGACAATAAGATTGCACAGAGTTTCTGTGCTTTGTCCTTGTTCTCTGTGGGAGTTGCTTTTGATGATAGGAGCAGTTCTCCAGGACAGGAAGAGATTATCAGATTTGATAGCAACTGGGCACAGTTAACCCTGCCTTATATTTAAAATAAATGCTTGAGGGACATGAAATGTAGGGAATACGGAGACATTTTTTAGGATTTCTTCCTAAACATTAATTTTTATAAATTGTTATATTTTGTTTTCCTTATACTAAGCATGAAAAGTAAATAAAAATTACTTGAAAAACTAAGATGCTATTACAAATATTATCTAGCAAAGGGTTCCATTAACTGCAAAGTTTGTTTACACATATGAAGCCTAGCGTGTATTGGATGATGATGATGATGATGATAATAATAACAATAATAATAATAGAGGCAACCGATTGAAAAGCTTCTGTTTGATGGCATATATTATATATACTTGGTATTAGGTATTAAGCTGTGTCTATGTTGATTATACATTTATCATACATAGATTAATAGTGTTTTCTGATTTTTTAATAAAAAGCATGATAGAACTAGGTAAAACACAGAAAACAGGAGATAGCCTGGGTCATCTTAGTATGGAGATAAACTAAGGGCCTGAGAAAGATAAATGTATAAATCCCTGTGATTTTCAGCTTGATAATACTGTTATCTGCCTTTCAGAGTTACAGTTTTCCTATGCAGATGTTTACATTTCTACATGGAGTTTTCTGTCTTTTTAGCTGAGATGTAATTATTCTGAAAAATGTGTGCTAGGGATATAAAAGAATCTTAAAAAGCACAATACAGACCTCACTAAAAGAAAAATTCTGATAAGAGGCACTGTTTCTTGGGTTCTGCAAACTATTCTTTACTATGACTAACATTAGAAAATGAAAAATCATAATTTTGACATGTTTGATATGCTGGATTTTCTTTCTTCATAGTATTATTCTTAGTTAGAATTCACTGATGTCATTGCTAATCTGAAAATTATCTGAAAATGCCAGTAATGCCCAGCAGTCTATGATCCTTAAAAGTGGCATTCTACTTGCCCTTAAAGTTGTCCTTTCATTGTGTTCAAATTGTCATTAACACAAAAGTATTCACAGCACTTAATTGTGAACATCTATGTGCACACATGGTGTAAGATGCTGTTCTCTCTGATTTTCCTGTGTCACCAAATGCAAATTCCTTCAGAGAATCCTCCTGTTACTGGAAAAAAAAGAAGTATTAAGCCATGTTCTTCTGAAAGGTGTCTGGGTTTCGGTATAGTACCCAGAAACCATCCTAACTTGCAGTCTTTTGCAGCTGCAGTTACCAGTTTTCACATTACTATGTTTCAGTTAAAATTCCCAAGTTTCAATATTGATACTGCAGTTAATAGATATGCTGGGTGGTCCAAAAAAGGCTACTTCCTCACTGTATGCAAAGGCTAGTGGTTTTGGATATAATCTACAATCACAAACATATTGCATTCAGTTATATTGTACATTTTTGTATGAGATCAACCATTTGAGAAAAAAATTTCTAAAGAAGCCCATTTAAATAATTTAAAGTGTCGTACAAATATGAGATGTTTTCCTTGGTACTGGTTTTCATTGAAACCTGAATTTTGTAGTTATATTCCTTATTATTTAAGTACCGACATTCCATGGTACCAAAACGAAAAAAAAAAGTATATAGCATGCGCAGCATAACCTTTACCTGTAAAGAAACCTGTGCAGTAACTTTTATACTACTTTATTGTTTAACAGAAGCAGTCTTTTATTTTCCCACCACAATATGAAATCAACCTCATTACTGTTACAGTATTGAAATTTGTTTCCTCAGTTGATTAATCTTTTCAGGCTTTTCACTTTGGTTTATGTCAGTTCGCTCTGTTGTGCTGTTTAATGCAGATGCTTTGAATTCATGCTATTTAATTTTATATCTTTCCAAAAGTATACCACATTACTTAAAAGCAGGTTGAACAAGCTGAGCTACAAAGTGTATTTACCTCCAAAGAAGCAAGGCTTTGAATCAGTGAAAATAATACTGCTGTGTGCAGGATGTCACAAATGTCTAATGTCTTGTGACTAATGTCATAAATATTTCAGCTGCCTACTGCTATCATAAATTATAATAAAAGCAGACAGTTCATAGTTTGAATTTGATTTCTGTTAAAAGAAATCAGTATATCAACATCCTACTCACAGAATCACAAAATGGTTGAGGCTGGAAGGGATTGCCTCTTGTCCTGTCACTGCACATCACTGAAAAGAGCCTTGCTCCATCTTCTTTACATCCTTCCTTCAGCTGTTAATCATGGGGGCCCAGCTCTATCTTGTTTTCGCAGCCAGAAAGCATAACAAATAAGCAAAATCATATGACTTAAGTGACAGATTATAGAAAAAGCAATCAAGAGAAACAAAATGTTGAAATAATCTGGAAAATTTTGCATCTTTTCTATTAAAATACTGTTGGCTTAAGTTACATTTCTTCCCCTCAAATTTATAGCTTAAAAAGAGAAAGGAAAGATGGAAAAGATCAATTTTTAGCACCATGAAATACGTCTTAATTTTGACATGACTTTGTAGCTCATGAATGTTACTTGTAAGATTTAAAATGTTCCTTCTTTGACTACCCTTGTGCACTTGCATAGAAGGAAAATTTGGTATGCCATTGCAGTGACTTAGAGGGGATCAGAAAGTTGAATCCTAAGCAAAAGATGAAGTGTATCACAATAAAGTCACTTTGCGCCAAAACTCACTGTACTGAAACAGAAATGAATGCAACTTTGTTGCCTTTTGTGATGTTACAAAAATAAATGTGTCAAAGTGGCTAAAATTATACTTTAATCATCTTTATGGTAAATCTACCTATTCTTTAGCCCCAAAAGTTGTAATTATGCTTTAGAACAGAAATTCCATCTTAAAAACTTTTGACCTATATGTATTAATGACTTGTTAAAGTGCAATATTCCTGCCAGGAATTTCTTTAAATTTTTTACCTACTAAAGCACTATACTGCATGTTATTGTTGACCTGGCAGTGAGCTTGGTGTCACTTTAGTATATTTGTAATAACATGTTGAGTATTTTTCTTTTAATAGAAAAATACTATTTTGAATTAATATTAGAATTATGTATGAATAAAATATTTTAGATTTTATTCTGTTTCTCTTCTAATAACTTTCTCATTTCATTAATAGGTATATATGCCTCAGTATCTTTGCTTATTGACGTATTTTTTCTCATATGCAATTGTGAAAATTAGAGGTTAAAAAAGGCAAGAAAGAATTTTCTGATGTTTCCTTGAAGATGATTCTACTTCATGAGTTGGTCTTAAAGGCTAAAAATGAAATGTTTTCATTGGCAATTAATACATAAATTATGAACTAGTTTTTCATACTTGCCAAATTAACAGTTTTGCAAATCATTTCACACTATGTTAAGTGTGATTTATAATATACTGTGATGACCAGTGAGTTAAAAAAGGGCAGCATGGCCTTTGTTCTTCTCTGTATCTCCAAGATAGGTCCAGCAGAGCAGCAACAGCACATCTGAGAATTATGAAGAAAATAATTGGGTAGTAGGATAAGTGTGATGTTGAAACTGAAACTTGAACAAAACAAAATATCTTAAATTGAGATTTGTGACCTCAGCATTTTTTCTCAATTCACTTCCCTTAATTGCAGAGTAGTTGGCATTACATGGGGTTGATATCTTTAAATATCAATCTTCAGTTATGTCGGAGCATCCTGAAGTTGCTAGGTTAGCATGTGCTTGACAGAGAGACCTCCAATACTGTTTACAGTTAACTTGAGGCATGTAGCTTTGTTTACAGTAACTGAGGCCAGGTTCCTCTGTGCCACAAAGTCTGATGCTGAGTTGCTGTGTCACATGCACTGGGAGCAGCACAGGTCTAAATAAACAAGAAAATACAAGGTGAGTTTGAGCACACTCGAACTAGATGTCTGAAGGTCTAAAGGATATAAGGTATAGTTTTAGGGAGACCAAATGTTGGAAATAGAGTTGGATCTACAGTATAATTTTAGCAATATTGTTTGGATTTTTAGTATGTTCTTTAAAATGTCTTAGTACACTGTGTGTAAAAAATAAGTAAGCAGATAATGAGGCTGAGAGATCCTTCTCCATACAGGAACAACAATTATGATTTGGGAATATAGGAGGGAGAGAGAAAGACAGAGAAAGATAGAGAGAGAGATAGATAGATAGATAGACAGACAGACAGACAGACAAATTGATGTTAGAGAACAGAGGGACGATCTCAATAGTGGGCATGTTGTTAAGGTAAGTATGACAGGTAGGAAAATACAAGTAACACGAAGCTGGATTTAGTTCTGAAAATGTGACAAGCAGGATAGGAAAAGATATGAGGGTTAAGATCCTGGTTTAAGAAAGGCATTGCAGTTTTTCTATGTATGTTTAAGGAAATGGAGAAATTAGTTTGGTGTTTGGATACTAAAAATAATATCATAGTCAAGTTTATCAGGGACTAGTGCTGCTTGCCAGTAAGAGAGGACTCTCCCTTTTGCATAACTCTGTCATAAGCAGATAGTCTGTCATAATATTGAATATCAGTATTTTATTGTAGTGCATTTTAAGAAGAACCAAGACAATGGAGTGGGGTAAAGGAAACATTACTGAGAGTGGTCTTTCTTGTCACTTGCTGCGGAAGAAACTATATACCACTGCAAAACTGCTGATCTCAGAATTTCAAAATTATTAACTGGATTCGGAAAAAACACTTCTGGTTTGTTTATTTGTTTGTTTTCAACTCAGGGCAATTTAAAACCTAGCCTGTAATATGTTTCATTTGCTTTTTTTATTTGGAAACCTAACATCCAGGTAGCACACATTTTGTCTTGTAGGCACATGAGCTTGACAGTAGCAGTAAAACTGTGAAAAATAGTAACTCCTTTTAAGGAGTTACTATTTAATCACCTGGCCTCATTTGTTAAGTCTTTCTGATGTTATTTCTTGCAACAAAGAATATGTGACAGTTATTGTACCTGTCTGGAGATGTTCTTCTCCTTTACTTCCAAGGAAAATCTATTAATTCCAAAATAGTAACTATTGTGAAATAGGTAGGCAGGAGAAAATATAAGAGAAAGATAGAAGGCTGCTAAACAAATTGTGACAGTCACAAAAAATTTAGATACTTTTGCAGGATGGATGGGAAGGAAAGTACTTGATTTTATAGGGGATGTGATTTATTAAAGTCCTTGATGATGGGAAACTTATACAGGTTTAACTATCTAAGAGAGAGGCCTCCAATAAATGTCCTTGCATCTTAGACCTGACAATCTGTTATATATATTTCTTTGTATAAACCAGGAAAACAAATTATTTGAGGAATGAATAGCTAAAAGTTTAAAAACCTGTGTTCTTAAATTAAGAAGTGCAGATGTGATTTTGTACACTAATTTGCTATTGTAGCTGTCTAGACACATGCTGAATCAGGTAATTTGCCATATCCAATTTTGTGTATATTGCAGAACATACAACAGAGCTGGATCTTTGAAGTCATTAATTTAATTACCTTCTGGATGAGACATGATATATTAGCCTGTTTTTGAATCACTGTTCTTGGACATTCTACCTAATAGGGATATCTAAATGCTAGAGTCAGTTTTCAGATAAGCATTTGGTTCTCGTACATAGTCTTGTTAAGCAGGTTATCCAGAATCCCTTCTCCTAATTGAAGTGCTGACCTATCAGTTTCTTTCTTATTTGGGAAAATGAACAGCTTGAGTTTAGGTGATGCAGGTGTCATGGTATTAACAATTCTAGAATGCTATTCTAAAGGTATAATTGCTTATAGACTCCTACCCTTATAGAACATATTCGGGTTTGGGTGGTTTTTTAGCTATGTTTTTGCACCTTCTAGGCATCTTATTAATTTGTAATGCTCCATCTTTCACCTTTCAAGCTTATAACAGTACTTAAAACTTTATTGTATCCTGGGCTGTAGAAAAAGAAGCATGGCCAGCAGGTCAAAGGAGGTAATTTTTCTCCTCCTGTACTCACCTTTTGTTAGACCTAGCCTGGAGTCCCCAGCACAAGACAGACATGGAACAGTTAGAGTGGGTCCAGAGGAGAGTCATAGAAAACAGTCAGAAGACTGGAACACCTTTCCTATGACAAAAGGCTGAAAGGGTTGGGGTTGTTCAGCCTAGAGAAGAGAAGGCTGCCTACATAGTGGAGGCTTTCAGTGTATAAAGGGGGTGTATAAGAAAGATGGAAAGAGACTTCTTATCAGGACCTGTAGTGACAGGACAAGAAGCAATGGTTTTAAACTAAAAGAGAGTCATTTCAGATTACATACAAGGAAGAAAGTTTGTGAAATGAAGGTAATGAGACACTGGAACAGGTTGCCTGGATAAGCTGTGGATGTCTCATCCATGGAAGTATTCAAGGTCAGATTTGATGGGACTTTGAGCAACCTGATCTAGTGGAAGATGCCCCTGATCAGGGCAGGGGCACTGGACAATGTGATCTTTAGGGTTTCCTTCAAGCCCAAATCATTCTATGATTCTTTGATACATTGTGTGCCTATACTAACTAATATGAACAGTATCTTTTATGCATTTCTGGAGGTGTTCAGATATAATAAATATCATTAAGGTTGTTTTTTTTGAAAAAAATAAGTGTATCCAAGCTCCTAGTTCTCTTTTCAGCTGTTTAGAAGTCCAATATTTTTTCTTAACTGATAGTACTTTGTGTACAAAAACTTAAAAAGAACAGCTCGTGTGCACCCTTAATTGATTTTTTGTCAGGCATAAATCAATCCTGAGTTACATAGAAGCTAATCAAAGCATATTTTTACTTTTAATGGTTTTAAATATTTCAATGGTCTGCATGGCAACATTTTATTTTTATACAGTATATATATTGCATTCAAGTATCCTTAAAATATGTTAAAAAATTTAAAAGTCCACCTTTGCATTTTTACTTTGTTATGCTTCATTTTCAGTTGTTAGAATTTCTTGATTAATGTTCTGTTTATTAACTTAATTTGTTTCTTAGTTATTCTACAAAATTGGAGATAAAATAGTCAACCTTACATTTTCAAAGCCTTGGCTTTTATGTTTGTTATTTTTAATGCTCTCTTTTATAGTAAACATCTTTTGTGTTTCTGTTTAATAAATACTCATTCTCTAACCACTTAAATGTAATGTACTAAAATCAGTGATGAAGAGCATCCAAGACAAAACCAAAATCTGTTTATAAACCAGCTACTCCCTTCCAACTATTTTTTCCACTTTATAACAAGTGTGAAATAACTTTTATTTATATCATAAAAAAAATATTTCCAGAGTTATTTTCTTTGTGTGAAACATCACTCCAGGTATCTTTATCTATTCCTGACTAGGAAATCAAAAATCATCCAGTTTAACACTTTTTGTCTGTATCAAGCCATTAACCCAGTCATCCTGTGTCCTCTTTTTGCTATACTGGAGCTTTCAACTCCTAGGGAAATTACAGCAAAGCCTTTTTGACTGGACTTTTTGACAGGGAAAACGTGAAGCCCTTTTTGTTTAGTAATGCTTTTCATTTGAGAGTTGTTGATTTTGGGATGTGTGGTTGGGATATATAGTTGATATATAATATACGGAGTGGGATATATAGTTGATGGGCTTTTAGTCCTATTTGTGTTTTATGATGTTATAATTGTTACTGTCTATGGCCGTATTCAGGTGGCAATCTACAACCCACCTATTCTTTTAAAATATAAATAAATAGATGCTATAGCCATGCAAATTTTACCTTTAGAAGAGAAAGAAATCTGAACTGAAAGTCCTTGTTCTCCTAAAGATTTGTACCTGCAGTACAGAATTGTATGATGTTTTTTCACTTGGAAGACTTTTTAAACAGGATATGACTTTGTCACATGGATTTAGCTTAACAGAGAGCATGAAATCACATGACGTTACCTAGGAAGGGAAGTTAGTCAGGTTCAGACAGAACATCTTTCTATCTTGCACATTCATGCCAGTGTTCATTAACGGCATGAACTCCTTAGGAGAAATCAGACAATGGGAGACAGTGCTTATCTAAAATTCATTGTGAAAAAACTACGTTTTGTGTCTCATGAATACTCTGATGACATTTCTGTTCCATATGTTGAACGCAGGTACAAATCTGTCTGCCAGGCAGAAGTCAGTTTGTGCAGTTTCCCAATAACTTCATTTACAGAGGAAAAGCCAAGGCTTTGACTCCTAGTATTCTGAGATTCCATACAACATTTAACCATAAAACAAGCATATGCAGTTTTCTTTTTCCTTCGTAAAGCTCCACTAGTGTGATGTGTCACATCTTGAAGACTCTTTGATAATCCATTTTTGCACTGATGTTTAAATGATGAAATATGTTTTCTAAAGGTTTATGAAAATCAAGAATTTAGTAGAATTATTTATTAAAACATTTGGAAAAGAAATATGATCTCCTATAATTGGTAAATAAGTCTATAGGAAGACATAGTTTATTTATTTGGACAAAATCATTTGCTTTCCTACAAAATTAAGGGCTGAATTATTATTTAAAAAAATGCTACTAGCATTGAGCAATGTAGCAGCCTTGTTCTATGCTTTAAAACTTCTCCTGATCACAGTTCTTTTTGGTCAAAGCCTGTATGCCTACATGCAGCAGCAGCAAAATGTCTCCAAAAAGATATGGTTTTTGATAAACACACATATATATTGAAAACATGCACTTAAGGAAGTAGTTTTATACCATTTCTAAAGCTAAATTTTACCACTTAATTAAATATGCTCAGTTCTGGTCTCTGATAGGCCTTTGAGAAATTTTCTAGGCTAAAGTTAAACCATTTGTGAGAAAATTAGAGTAGAATTACCAGGGACACATCTAGAAACATTTAGGAGCTATTTATCAAAATAAAAATATATACACATATATTTCAAAAATGAAAAAGCGATACCATGACACCATGTATAATTGGTAATTTTCTTTTGGAGTTAAAGGGATGGAGAGTTTCCTTGACTTTCATTAACAGAAAGAATATTTTCTTAATACTCTTAAAAATACGAGTATGGTTAAAATTTTAAAAAAGTTTTACAAATAAGTATTAGATAGACAAAAAGTATGTTTTATCCAAGACATTAGAGCAGTGAAAAATCTACTCACTCTCATTTTACAGAGACCATTAAACTGTTCATAGTATCCAGAGAAAAGTTGAGTAGAACAGATAATTCTTGTTACTACTGGCATTGTCATCTGAAAATTAATTAGCAAACCAACGATGTCCTCTGTATCAGACTCAGTGTTTCGCTGCATGTTCAACACAAACATTTATAGGCAGGTTTGTAAGGAAGATGCACTATCTTTTTGCTTTCTGTAGCTTGATGACTTCATAAGGAACTGGTATAAAGATTATCATAAATAGTGTACTGATAAAACACAATAGTTTTTTCTGGAGTACATAGAACTCATTGCAAGAATTTAGGTGTCATTTTATTTTGTTTTTCTTCTAGGTTTATTCATACAACTAAACATCTTTCTTTAGAAAGATTTCAAAAGTATAAGATAGTTCCAGTGAAAAACAGATAAGCTCTTAGTCGTCTATGAAGATTTGGAGACGAAATTTAATTTCCCTATAGCAAAAGAAGAGATTATACAATCAGCAAATGAACAGATTACACATATAAGTTCCATAGGTCACTTTGTCATACAAGGATCTGGCTGAAATGTTTATTACCCTCAGGAAGAAATGGTCCTTGTCATTTCTGAGATAACGTTTCAAGGGCCTGATGATGCCTAATGCTGAATTAACAGGTATGCCCTTTCTTAGAATTTCAGCTGAAAATGTTTCAGGAGAGGAGAAGCTACCAAAGTAAAGGCTCAAGAAACTCAAGGTTGAATACTGATATTTTCATGGTCCATAATAAATTGTTAAAGCAATGAACTGAAATTTCTCTGTGAACATGAATGCCTGGATAGGAGTATACAGCTTGTTTTACCAAACTAGTTCATAGATTGTGTATTCCTTTTTCCAGATGCTCCAACCTTTATGTCAAATCAAACCATGTATTACTCTTGGGAAGGCAATCCCATCAATATAAGCTGTGAAGTGCTAGCAAATCCAACTGCCATAGTTCAGTGGAGAAGAGGAAGATTAGTTTTACCGGTAAAAAATACAACACATCTGAAGACCTACAGTACTGGAAGAAAGCTGATTCTAGAGGTAAGGTTTAAAATTGAAATCAACGTAGTGACATTCATTAATTTCTTGCTCGGTTTGGAACTGTTGCTAGTACTATAGAGTGCATGTAAGGGTAAGACTTATAATTTAATAAGTAAAGCTCTTTAAAAAAAGCAAAACCCACACTATTTATGTACTTACTTATCTCTACATTTCTTGTGAGCAGTTAGAAAATAAACTTCGTTTGCATGGCTCACGTTCAACAGAAACTGAACACTTCAGTGAACAAAGGTGTAACTTGCATTTCTTGCAATGAAATAAATACATAAATAAATATAAAACTAACTGTTAGGGCCTTCCCAGACTTACCTTCTTGGCAGAATGGAGGGGATAGGAGTAGGTTTCATTTGTACCCCAGGGTATGCTCTAATCCAATATTTACTTTGAACACAGCCAAAATAACAAAACAGATCTCAATCTGCCCTTTAAACATAATCAAAGTCGTGCACAGTCTACAACAAGAATTTGGACACCAGCAGTGATGCCTCTCCCGTACCTCCCCCTTCCTCCTCTGCTGCTGCGGAGCTGCACGACGGCCCCAGGTGCACACAGCCTTGCAGCCAGATGATGTTTAAGACATACAAAATACAAATAAAGAAGTTGATCTTTACACTAACACATCAAGTTAATACTAAAAAGTGACTAACTGGTAGGTGCTTGGTATATACTAAAACATTTATTTGCCTGCAGTCAACAATAATAATAATAAACTGCTATTGGCTTTGATAACAACTGTTTCCTCACAGAGTCACTGGAAAAATAAGAGCTAAGCTCCCTTCTGTTACATAAAAGACACATGTAACCTGAAAACTTGAGAAAGGCAGAAGACAAAGAGTGCACTCAGTTACCTGTTTACTTTAACAGCCTGACTAAACAGTGATCTACTCAGTATTAGTGTATAGCAAACCATGTTCCTTAGCTAATCATTTCACAACAAAATATAACCAGTGTCTCCAGGCCTGTTAGAGGGATGACACAAGTGTGGAAGAAGTTGTCTCTATTTCTCTGTGGTATCAGGCTTACATCTGAGTTTAAGCTTCCCAGTTGCCATGGGAAAAAAGATTGAGAAGAGATAGGGCTAATTAGAGTGGGGGACATACTTCAGATCCTAAGGGGTGTACCTTGCACTGAAAAAAGATGTGCCTTTTCTTCCTGAAGTCCAAACAAGTAACCTCCTGTCCTGTAGTAGAGGATATATGTTTAAAGAGACACAGTTACTTACTCTTGTTTGAAGCTCATCTTTAGTTTTGGGGTTTTTTTTATTATTATTTTATTTTAAGTAAAGCTTAACAACACAAAACATGCTTTAGAGTTTGTGGTTCTCTGAATGCTTTTCCATTATTTTGTCACCTGAACAGTTTGTTGGGTAAGCTAGATTCCACAAGGCTTTAGCTCCCTATGGTATCTATTATCTGTCCTGTTTTATATATTATTCATCTGACCTTACAGTTGAACAACATCATATCTTCTCTTCCCCTGCCCCCAAATGTTTGGTGCTTTGTGAATGCTGCAAACAATGAAAAATGAAATATTATTCTTGTGTCATCTATAGGAATCACCTGTTTTCAGACCTTCCATCATTTATTTCAGTCAAAACATCAGTTTTTGGAAATAGTATCTGTGAAAAAAAATGTGAAGTTTGTTAGATTTTTTTTCTTGTTTAAAAGTGAAATCATAAAGGTGAACAATGTCCCCATTTTCTGTTATTTGATTTCCTCATTTGAGTTTGAGAAGAGTCTGTTTAAGAGGGTGTATTTAGAGCTGTATTTGGAGAATAGACTAGATGTGCTGAAGTTAGAACACATCTGCATATCGGTTAAGGCGAATGTATTTGCATTTCTGATAAAGAACTTTTATATTTGATTAGAAACTAATACAAACTATACTCATTTTAAAGATTGCTCCCACATCTGACAGTGATTTTGGACGGTATAATTGTACAGCCACAAATAGAATAGGAACAAGATATCAGGAGTATACACTTGGTCAAGCTGGTAAGTTGAAAAGCTGTTTCCTTTTCTTTAAATATTTTTTTTTCTATTTTAATCAAAATTTTGCTCAGACACACTTTCCTCTATTTATTTTATTCCAATGGAATTTTTGCAGTTAATTCTCTAAAAGCTGAGTTGAAATATAAAGTGAAATATGCCAATGCCTTCAGAATATGAATATTCTTTGGATTTAATTTTAAGGCCTTCTGAAAGTTTAAGAAATGGAATTACTTTTTTTTTTTTTGCCATTGCCCTTATTACATCTTATATTTATAACTGTGCATTTTCATTACTTCAGTGGAGAGACATATGGTTTACAGGCAGTGAAAATATAAAAGAATTAGTAAAGCCCTGTTTCCTTCTTTGTCCCTGGTATTTTCTTGATAATCCAAGGATGACAAAAGACTGAAATACTTCAGCAAAGAGTTTCAATTGTCATTCGCACTTCAGTTTTTTAAAAGCAGAATTTGACCCAGAGTTCTAGATTGAATTGATTCAAGCTCTGAGATGTTCTACAACTGAATGTTACAGAATTTCTGAATATTTTTAGGTCCATTTATTGTTGTTGCTGCAAATATAAGAATATGACTGTATGTTTGTTCTTTGGCAGGAATCACTATTAAAAGAGAGTAAAAGAGAGTTTCTTATCATTTCTTTCAATTGTGTTTTCTTACGGAGTGGACTAACACTTGGTCAGCAAACTTTGAGGTTTCCCAGCATTTGGATCTACATACTTAGAGGGTGCAAATTGTTCCAGCTTTAATGAGTTATATGGAAATATATATGTATTATGAAGTTACAATGCAGTTTACAGTAACAAAGGTACAGCCATACTGAAACCTATACATCGCTTGGGATGCATTGTTATGGACCATCTTAATCATGTAACTTTCAGGTCATACTATACTGTTAGACTGGCTGATACAGGGTATAAGTAGAACAAAGGTCTCGTGTAATTAAAAAAATAGGATTTTTATATTTTATGTGATCTTGAATGTTTCAGCTGTAAATTTTGGTTACATATATTTTTTTAAAAATAAGAAAATAAGTCTTTGGAGCACTTCTAGGAAAAACTTTGGAAGTACATTACTGAAATGAGCTCATCCGGTCATAAGGAGGCTCTCTTTCCCAGCTTGGTGTTTAAATTTTTATATTTTTACTCAAAATTGTAATTATTTCCTTTTGTTATAGCAGGAGTTAAAAAAAAGAAAAATAAAAGTTGTTTCTTGAGAAATTTTGAACAGCAAATAACAAACATAATTCAGTTACAAGTCTTGCACATATACTAGTATCAGCTAGCAATGAAAAACAACCAGGGAGACAGAAGATAAAAGCATCATAATAATTACACATATAAGTGTCAAAAGTTGCTTTCTTCCTAGGTTTACTATCTCTGTTGCTTTATTTTGGTAGATTAGGAAGACCTATTGATTGATATTTTGTGTATTAAAGTCTATAAAATTTTTCCATGCATTTCAATGCAGCCTGGATTTCCTTTTGGCTCTGATTGTAATTACTAATGCTGAGGCGTAGTGTACTTTCCGAATGGCTCTGCCAGTGACAAATAAATACTATTTCTATCTGAGAGACCCTATTAAGCAAAGTATGCTGCTAGGGTAAGTTTTACAAATAATAATCATTTTACTGACGAGTTTTGTCTTAAAATTCTGCAGGAATGACTTGTAGCTTTATGTTTTGTTCCATTTTTCTGCTTTGCTGGTTTTCAGCAGAATCAAACTAGCCTTCTTTTTTAATTTGCTGCTACTTAAAAATTGATCATACTGTCACAATGGCATTATATTTATTTCCGTTGCCTTCTTTCAAAAATTAAACTTATTGATGACAGAAAAATATTATTTTAAGAACTTAGACGCAATTTACAACCATACCAGTTTGTATGAAAGGAAAACATACCTGTTCACTGAAATTATACAGAGCTACTGAATCAGCCTGGATTCCAGACACTTTCATTTACACCTTTCAAAACAGTGGAAGAACTGCAGCTTGTTTAAGGTTTCACACTGAAAGGGGCTGGCCATTACTGATAAATGTTGAAAAAACTTCAGTGCTTATTGAAGGCTTAATCAGATGTGCTCACCACCTGACTTGTGGTGCTCAACTCTCAAAAATACCTCATGATTGACCTCCTCCTTTTGCATTGCATAAGTGTTCAAATTCCCATGTAACATGTAGAATAAATAAAGAACCAGTCTTTTTCGTTTCTTACCACTGCAAATGAATTATTTCATGTCACAAGCAAAACTTTTATTTTAGTGTTCTACTTGTACTCTGTTTTTAGTCTATGACAAGCTTAGGCTTTGACAAGGCAGATGAGCTTGGTAGGTTGTCCCAATGGCTTTCAGAGTCTGAGGTGAACACAGATATTTCTATATTTGCCCAGATTTAGTTTGCAGAATCAGAGCATGGCCTGAGTTGGAAGGAACCCACAAGGATCATTGAATCCAACTCCTGTCCTTGCACAGGACAAACCCAAAGTTTACCCCATGTGTCCAAGTGCATTGTTCAAGTGCTTCTTGAATATTGTTAGGCTTGGTGCCATGACTACTTTAGTCATAGCTTATGTAAAATGCCAGTATGCAGGGAGATGTTATTAACTAGCAAAACCTTTTTGCTTTTTATTGAGATTTCATTATCATTATTTCAGATGTTTTTGTACAGATAAATAGAAAATTTTATGGCCATCAGTAGTCTACAACTATGTAGTTGAATAGATAATTTATTATCTGAATGTGGTAAAAGTTAAGGTTGTGACACAAAGAGCTAAACTGGATTTTTCAAGTAATTTTTTCTTTAAATATTAATGTGTATTTTTCACATAGCAATTTACAGCTGGACTAAATCCAGAAACCCTAAAAGGTAAACCTCTTAGGCTGTCATGGCCTTACCCATCCTAGACTTCCCTTTCCCCTTTTTTTTCCTTCTATTCTGAAATGACAAAGTCTTTAAAAGTTTGGATAAATAGTCTGATTCACCTTTTTGCCGCAGTATTTTTTTCAGTCTTGGCACCTAGAAATTGAATTCCATTTTTGATGAAAGTTGAAATTCTAATCTCACCACATCATGCCTGGAACTGCAGCCCAGCACAGAGACTTACAGTGACTGAGTGTCCAAGTGAAGAGTCTGGCATTAGAAACCGTGCTAATAGGCAGTGAACTTGGTTTATAAATCATGCTACATCATACAAGTCTGATAATATATTTCAAACTTGTCTTGCCAAATCATCCCTATCACATTTGGCACAGTATGCTATAGGACATCAAGGATTTTACAGCATTTAGAGGTGGTGACATATAAGAAGATACATTAAAGAAATGAGAGATACTATATCAACAATACTGCCGGGCATTAAAAAGCAAAATTAAAAACCATTCACTGGTGTCATTAGATATTGAGAATTCCCATGTCACTTTATTTAATGAAATGGTTTTTTAAGCATTCGGAATACACGGAAAGTCAGTGACAACGGAGAGTAATGACATCAAAAGTAAATGAAAACATGGGAAAGACAATAATTGAGCTTCACAGAAATTGTAACCTGTAACCTCTATTAAGGTATCAAGTCCTGCTCAAAATGTGATAAGGTTCATTGAAAACTGACAAGGACAGCAACCTCAAATTTAACAATTCAGTAATCTGGATTACGGTGCTGGCATTCTGGTGCTGGTTGATGGATTCTGTTCCTTTTGTTCTCGAAATATTTGTGTTTTCACACAGGCAAAATAAAATCAAAGAAGTAGGACTAGATTTTCCCTGGAGAATAAGATAATAAAAATCTGTCTTTTCCAAGACAGCATTATGGGATCTTATTGATTTATTCTTATTTTTTTTTAGGATTGTTAGTTTGCTTTCTCAGTATAATTTTTCCCTTGGTGCTGCCCAAATACCATATACTTCCACAAAGGTATGGCAAAATCTAAAATCTAGATCTCTGCCTTAAAACTTGACATTGATATCTTTAGCAGCATCAGCTAAATGATTTTTACTAAGAAGTCCAACAGCAACATATTTTTAATAAGCATATGTATGAAAGTATCAACATAGCACTGTTGATTTGTGTATGTGTCTTTTTTTCATTTATTATTTATGTGTTTCATCACTAGCTGTGGTCCTGCTTCCTAACTAATTCCATATTTTACCAGCATTCCCAGTGATTTAGTAGAAGAAATATATTGCATTTTTTTTCCAAAGCAAGGACATTGAGATAAGACTAAGCCTAATTTGTAGATTTAATATTGACCTTTCCCTGCATTTAAAGGATGTACAAGCATGAATTATCTCATGGAGATCTTTGATTCCAGAAGTTTATACCCCAGCCCCATCTCTTTCGCTGCGATGGTCCTGATGGTGCTCATATTCGTCATTTAGACACTGTAACTTTCAGTCAATATAAAATGTATAACTGCACTAGGAATATATTGCCAGGAGAGAGAAGATGAGAGCTGACTGTAAGATAAATCTCTGGCGCCACTACCTGCTCTCACTCCATCTTTTCCTTGTCTCAATTTACACCAGGACTGCTGAACTCTCAGAAGGAAAATTACTTTCTTCCTTAAAACTATCAAAAAAAATAGCTTGGAAAAAAAAATACCAGTGATAAATGGTGATCATTTATTGAACAGGTTGGGTAATAATTATAATAGACTTGAAAGAGCATTTACATATCAGTGGAGATAAATATGTACTCATAATTTTGTGTCTATTTCTCTATCAGCTGCAATAATGTTTTTGGAACCAAACCAATATTACTTAATTTAGGCCAATGTATCACAAAGTTAATTTGTGCTAGCTAGTTTTATGCACTGAGTACAAAATACACCAAGTGCAATTTTATACTATGTGGAGGTCTTTTTTATTTTTAAGCAATTCTTTATGATCATACATGACTACATATACAGACAGAACAGAGGAATGGGCACTGAGGAAAGGAGATGAAATTGACTATGGATCTGACACTGGTTGGTTTTTTTGATTACTTATTTTAATTTAAAGACTGAACATCTTCTAAATTCTCTTGTTTTGATAGTAGCACAACAACAACAAAGATACCAGTGGCACTTCTAAAAAAGTATATCAGAATCTGTGGCTATCATTAAATGATCTTTAGATCATAGGAAAAAACTATACTATATAGTCCTTCAACTTATATGTGTAACATATGAAAGAGTATACACTGACCATATGTAAATTCCTCTAGAATTCATTTGGTTGGTTGGTTTTAGGAGGTAAAAGTACAAGAAGCTTCCACAATTCTGTCCCTCCAGATGCAGATCAGAGTACACAACTTGGCAAATTATTTTTCACTCTTACTGAACATAGGGCCAAAAGCTTTGCAATTCTGACACAAAAATCATGGCAATGCTCCAAATAATTTCAGCTGACAAGGAACAGCTCAAGTGGGGTAATGTTCAGCTAGATCAGGACCTAAGGGCCATTTACGTTGCATGATCAAATTGATACTCATTAGAGAACTACAGAATTAGATTCAGTTCATTATGTTGCTAATGATCTTCTTTCAGGAAGCTCATAGTTTTGCTTAGTCTGAAAGTGATAGCAGCGTTATTCTACCTTAATGAAATTGCTAGTATTTGTTTCTGATTTTGACTAGGAGTGTGTCTCCTGTTGTATTTTCTTCAGGTGATTCAGTTCTTTCTTAAGAAAGAGCTGATGTAGTTCGACTCTGAAAACTGTATAAAAGTTCCCTTCAAGTGTGTGGGTTGCTTGGATTGTGGGATGCATATTTAAAATTGTATTGTGGATGTATTTCACACTTAATGAGTTTAAAACATACTGCATTGTGCTAGTTACGTGAAATATTTTCTAGTTTCAAACAGCTTCATTTTATGCTTATTACCATATCTTCATTTACAAGAAATTAAACTTGAATCTGCAGTACAGGACATAAGATTATTCCTGAAGGATGTCTTCTTCTCTATGCCATGTTTATTGTAGTTAATCGTATGCAGACATAAATACAGAAGAAAAAGAGTTCTCCTTAACATTTTGAAAGTCAAGAAAGGAGCAGATATGAAAATAACACACTTTAGTGTCAAACCATTGACCAAATAATTGGTTTGATCCAAACTGAAGTAACAGTCAATTGCCTTATAAAAAGAGCATACAAAAATAACCTAAAAATAGTCTGAATCGTATTATATATTCATTCAGCCTTAAGCTGGTCCACCCCCACATACTTCTCTCTAAACTGGAGCGATATGTATTTGATGGGTGGACTGTTCGGTGGATAAGGAATTGGTTGGATGGTCACATTCAGAGAGTGGAGGTCAATGACTCGATGTCCAGATGGAGATCTGTGACAAGTGGTGTCCCTTGGGATTCCGTATTGGGACCAGTGGTGTTTAATAATTTCATCAATTATATAGACGGTGAGATCAAGTGCGTCCTCAGCAAGTTTGCAGATGACACCAAGCTGAGTGGTGTAGTTGTCACATCAGAAGGATGTGATGTTATCCAGAGGGACCTGGACAAACTGGAGAATTGGGCCTGTGAACTTCATGCGTTTCAACAAGGCCCAGTGCAAGGTCCTACACCTGGGTCAGGGCAATCCACAGTGTCCACACAAGATGGGGGATCACACGATTGAAGAGCAGCCCTACAGAGAAGGACTTTGGGGGGGCTGACTGATGAGAACCATAGAATCATAGAATAACCAGGTTGGAAGAGACCCACCGGATCATCAAGTCCAACCATTCCTATCAAACACTAAAGCATGCCCCTTAGCACCTCATCCACCCGTGCCTTAAACACCTCCAGGGAAGGTGAATCAACCACCTCTCTGGGTAGCCTGTTCCAGTGCCAAAGCTCAACACGAACCAACAAGGTGCACTCACAGCCCAGAAGGCCAATCATATCCTGGGCTGAATCAGAAGAAATGTGGCCAGCAGGTCAAAGGGGGTGATTCTCTCCCTCTAATCTACTCTTGTGTGTCCCCACCTGGAGTATTGTGTCCAGTTCTGGAATCCCCAGTATAAGAAGAACATGGGCGAACTGTTGGAACGGGTCCAGAGGAAGAACTGTTGGAACGGGTCCAGAGGAAGAACTGTTGGAACGGGTCCAGAGGAGGCCACAAAGATGATCAGAATGCTGGATCACCTCCCATATGAAGACAGGCTGAGAGATTTTGGTTCGTTCAGCCTCAAGAAGAGTAGGCTGCAGGGAGACCTTATTGCAGACTTCCAGTACCTGAAGGGGGCCTACAAGAAAGCTGGGGAGGGACTTTTCAGAAGGGTGTGCAGGGATAGGATGAGGGGTAATGGCTTTAAATTGGAAGGGGGAAGATTTAGATTAGACATTTGGAAGAAACTCTTCACAATGGGGGTGGTGAGGCACTGGCACAGGTTGCTCAGGGAAGCTGTGGATGTCCTCTCCCTGGAGGTGTTCAGGGCCAGGTTGGATGGGGCCTTGGGCAGTCTGATCTAGTGGGACATGTCCCTGCCCATGGCGGGGGCCTTGAAACTGGGGGATCTTTGAGGTCCCTTCCAAACCAAACCATTCTATGATTCTATGATTTTAAACAATGATTTTGGTTCATTTTGAACTCTTTTAACAACAAAAAAGAAATAAAAGTGTTAAGAAAATTTTTATATTATTGTAGGTGTCCACTACAGCTTTTAGCCTGCAATTAAATTCAAAGAGCATTTGTCATCAGTAATGCAGAGCTATATTCATCTTCCCAAGTGATTGTTATCCACTTCACTTATACGGTGCCATACTGCTTTACTTTGGCTATCCTGGCTTGCTTTGCTGGCATTTTTATGTTGTATTTTTCCTAGCCCTTTCAGTCACTTGAGCTGAAAAGAGAAAGAATCTGTTCACGGAATTGTTCTTAAGGTACTGTTGCTAGAGAGGAGGGCAGAGTGGAAATATTATTCTCTGCTGTTAATGAGAGTCTGGAGGAGAGGCATCATAAGCTAGCTCTAATCCTCATGCTCTTCTTATTTTGGGATCAGTGCTTACTTAGCCAGAAACTCATTCTTCTTCCATATGCTAACAGAAAGAAATCTGTATGGTTTTTTGAACTACTTTCTTTTTTTTTAAAAAACCCAACTTTTTGATCAATTTAGAAAAAGATTCAAAACCCAGGTCTGTGTTCTCTGGGATGTGTAGCATAATGATTACATGTGGTCGCATCCTGTCTGACCATAAGTCTTGAATTCCTTTAATCAGATTACTACAGCTTCACTAACAAGGGTAAAAATTTCCTGCAAAATGCTATATCCTGGTGAAATGAAAGTTTCCTGGAATAAGAAAGGTTTTGAGTGTTCCAGTCCCTCAAGATGAGATTTGCTTTCTACTGAAATCCTTAATGTCATGGATTCATATAATTATGTATTTAGGAAAAGATATTAAAATTGTTCATCCACGTGGATAAATCTATGCTGGTTTTAGCGCAATGAGCACTGAGCATTGGAAATTTCTGGAAACCTGTCTTCAGAAATTCTAACTGTAAGAACTCAAAGGGTGCGATATTAGCATTAGAGACACTCAACTCTGAAAATGGTTTGAGAATTTTTCTGGAAAAGTATAGGTGCTTGTTATTAAATGTTTCTATAAATTGGCCCCTTTGGAGCAGTTCTGGCAGGTATCCTTTTCCTGAGAATTTGTGGCTGAATGTGTCCTTAAACCAATCCTTTAATATTGTAGAGAAATTTTTGGCTCATTTTCATTCACATATGAATACTGGATGAAGCTCAGATGGATACTCTTTTTATTCCCAGCTGTCTGACAGCCCTTGAAAAGAGCCTACCTACATTTGATGTAAATGGTGCCATACCCACTAATGAAATTATAGGCTTTGGCTCGAATTCTTGCGTGTCCATATTACAGTATCTTCCATACCATGGAGACAAAAGCAGTGTCAAACCTGTAAGCATTTGTCAGAATAATCATAAGAGAAATTATTAATGGTGTTTCAAGTCCCTGGTCTTCTGTCCACAGAACTAGAATTCTTCCTAGTATTTTGAAAACTTTTTTATATAATACTTGAAGAAGCAGGAGAATTCAAAAAATCTTTCTTCTCCTATGTGTTAATTCAGTCATACATTGTAGAAGTAGCATAAAGTTTCTGTTTTTAAAGATGTACTGATCTCAAGGTTAATGTTTTGGGGTTTTTTCATATCTAGCACCTCAACATTTACAGGCACCTGCTTTATTTTCTTAGCTTTTTTCTATTTTGAGAGATATAGGCTTGCTTTTGATTCCAGAAGAAATGTTTTTTTCAACATATTCCACAAATTATTTCTTAAACTGAAAACTGCATAGAAACCTTCTATTAATATTCCTTGCTACTAGGTTGGAATCCAGTCTTTCAAAAAAAAAGCAGTAAAGGATTCACATTTTCAGTTGTATTTCAGAGTTTCGTAAAAACGTCCAAATTATTTCTACATTTTTTTTCTTAATCTTGCTTTGAAGAATTCAAACTGAAGGATGTATTTAGCCATAGCTGTTCCTTTTGTTAAATTTTATTTAAATTTTCTTATTGTCTTTTACTGAATTACACAGTAAACAAACTAATATCTTAAATCTGTCTGTGACAAAATTAGCTATTAAAAAAGATAATATTCATAAAAGACAAGCAGAACTGGAAAACAGTTTTGGATAATTTCAGCATACAAGAAAATAAATATGGTTTTCTTACAACTCTGTATAGAGCACTTAAGTTGTTTATCTAATGCAACCATTATTACACCATGCTCAATATTTATTTTTTCTCCCTTCAGGATCATAAGGAGGCATTAGGGCTAGGCTATCAACTCTTCAGTTCTGTCTAGTTGCTGCTGATCATTAAACTTATGTTTGTATTTTCTTAGATGTGCCATCAAATCCTTATGGAGTACGAGTCCTAGAGTTGTCACAAACCACTGCCAAAGTTCTGTTCAATAAGCCAGATTCACATGGAGGTGTGCCTATTCATCACTACCAAGTGGATGTAAAAGAGGTAGCCTCTGAAACCTGGAAAATAGTTCGCTCCCATGGAGTTCAAAGTAAGTATTCAGAAAAATAAATGGAAGTATTCTGCCTGAAAAGAATGCAAATATATGTTAACTGATGCCTTGTTTCTCCATTAGTCTTAGTCCAGTAGCTGTATATTCAGTTAATGTTATTGAGGTTAATTCTCTTTACACCAATAAGAAATCTTAGTATGACCTTGTAAAAGTCTGCTGTTACATTTTAGTTTTAAACAGTTTGATAAATGAATTTAGAAATTATTTTACATTTTTTAATGTCCAGTGAAGTAGACACGAAGAATATTTTTGAAGCTGTAAATTTCAAAATGAGTAGAAATCACAGAGGAGGTAGTTGGATAGGTAGAAATCACAGAGGAGGTAGTTGGATAGGTAGAAATCACAGAGGAGGTAGTTGGATAATGTGCCTTACATTAACTGAAAAATGTTAACTTAAAAATATTAAGTAAACTGTTATTTGATATTTCATATTTAAATTATTTACTGATTTTGAGCTACTTAGTAACCTTTCTACGTACCTGCTAATATTAATAATTTTGGTTTCAAAAGCATATCTATAAAGTATTGTTCAACAAACATTAAATACATTTGTTAGATACTATATCTATCTACTACACTAATAGGGATGCTACAAATGGGGCTAATTCCTTGCCAGATGTGTGCCCTCTTTGCTCTTCTTCAAAAGGAGAAAAAAAGATAAGGAGGGAGGGTAGGGAGGCTCTGCAAAGGGATTTGCACAGGCTGGACTCCTGGGCAGAGTCCAATGGCATGAGGTTTAACAAGGCCAGATGCCGGGTCCTGCACTTGGGGCAAAACAACCCTGTGCAGTGCTACAGACTAGGAGAAGTCTGGCTACAAAGCTGCCTGGAGGAGAGGGACCTGGGGGTGTTGGTAGACAGCCGACTGAACACGAGCCAGGAGTGTGCCCAAGTGGCCAAGAAGGCCAATGGCATCTTGGCTTGTATCACAAACGGTGTGACCATCAGGTGCAGGGAAGTTATTCTCCCTCTGTACTTGGCACTGGTGAGACCGCACCACGGATACTGTGTTCAGTTCTGGGCCCCTCACCACAAGAAGGATGTTGAGGCTCTGGAACGAGTCCAGAGAAGAGCAACAAAGCTGGTGAGGGGGCTGGAGAACAGGCCTTATGAGGCATGGCTGAGAGAGCTGGGGTTGTTTAACCTGGAGAAGAGGAGGCTGAGGGGAGACCTTATTGCTCTCTATAACTACCTGAAAGGAGGTTGTAGAGAGGAGGGTACTGGCCTCTTCTCCCAAGTGACAGGGGACAGGATGAGAGGGAATGGCCTCAAGCTCCGCCAGGGGAGATTTAAGCTGGACATTAGGAAAAAATTCTTCACAGAAAGGGTGATTGGGCACTGGAACAGGCTGCCCAGGGAGGTGGTGGAGTCACCTTCCCTGGAGGTGTTTAAGGCACGGGTGGACGAGGTGCTGAAGGGCATGGTTTAGTGTTTGATAGGAATGGTTGGACTCGATGATCCGGTGGGTCTCTTCCAACCTGGTTATTCTATGATTCTATAGAATAACAAAATAACTTAGGTCAGAAGAAACCCATGGAGATTTCACCCCAACTACCTCCTCCCCTCAAAATATGTCAGTTTTCAAAGTCAGGTCGTGTTGCTCAGGCATTTGGTGGTTGTGTTTCAAAAAAAAAAAAACTCTTAAGAGGCATACTGTAAATACAAAAATGCAGTTAAATTAGTATCAGCATGCAAGGTGGGTGTTGTTCTTTTCTCCCGAGTAACAAGAGGTAGGGTGAGAGAAAATGGCCTCAGGTTGTACCAGGGGAGGTTTAGATTGGATATTAGGAAAAATTTCTTTACTGAAAGCATGGTGAAACATTGGAACAGGCAGTCCAGGGCAGTCGTGGAGTCACCATCTCTGGAGGTGTTCAAAAAATGTGTAGATATGGTGCTTTGGGACATGTTTTACCAGGCAGAGTGGTGTTGTGTTGATGGTTGGACTTGATAATCTTAGAGGTCTTTTCCAACCTTAATGATTTTATGATTCTATGATTCTATAAGGCTCCTTAAACAGACAAGAGTTCATTAAGTATATACAAAGGTGGGGTGTTTATACATTCAGCAGATTGGTAATCCCTTGCACCCATATTTACCCTTTGGTGTTTTTAACTGGTAGTGTGAGTTAAAGCATCTGCATCAGTCTTCTGAGGAAGTGAATGGTTTTACAGCTCTCAGCACAATGTTGGGAGAAAAAGTGCAACAAATGACTGGTGAGGTCGCACTTCAAATAGCTTGTTCAGTTTTGGACTCCTCAGTACAAGAAAGACATTAAGATGCAGAACATGGTTTAGTAGTGGCTTGACAGTGCTAGGTTAAGTGTTGAACTTGATCTTAAAGGTCTTTTTGAGCAGAAATGATTCTATTATCTCTTGCCACACACAAAGATTCTACATTAAGCAATGTATATTCTAAATTACAGAGTTATTTCAAAGAAGCATACAATGAAGGTGGAATTAACATATATTCAAAGAAACATATGACTTTTTATCTTGTGTTTTTTCTTAACCAAACACAGTAACTGTGTGCATAATTGCAATACTGTAAATCATAGTAGCGTTAATTTTAGCCCAGTATAGTTTCTTTTTCAGTACTAGAAGATCTGAAGAAGATTATGTGTTCCCTCTTGTTGCAGGGCATGCATGTTAATGAATGTTAGTGTACCTCTTTCCTTCTTTTTATGTTATGTTTCAGACCAAGTTTCAGACTTCTTTTTCTCAGAGTTACTTTCTTCAATGAACTGGCAATAAATTTCAATGATGAGAACTTCAGTATACAAAACACTAAACCCCAAAGTGACCAGTCTTTATTCTAAAACCAGAATCAAGTGGCAGGTGTAAATACCTGCAGTCCTTATGAAGACAATACTACTGTGAAGTAGATTGTGAGTATTTAGGATCTTGGCTGCCATTTCTACTAAAATTGAATGTAGAGCTTCTTTGAGAAAAAGTCTGTATTAGTTCCTGCATACTTTCATGTTATTTCCCAACATCATCCTTTTATCTAATTTGTCTTATTTTTTTCAGTTTATTCTCCTTTCTCTCTTGGAAGTTTCAAGGGATTTACCTTCTTTCAAACATGTGTTTTCCTAAAACAAAATAGGTCACACTGGTTTTGGACATCTTAAAGGTACCTCTTAAAGGCATGTATTATCACAAACGGCCCCAAGTGTTGACAAAAATTAGTAAATATTAAAACAAACTGACAAATCATCTTGGTCTACAAATAGATATATGCTGTAAGTAGATAAATATTGGGAAAGTAAATTTTGCTGGGAGGACAGTGGACAATATTGAACATTCATTCTAGAACCAAAATTAATTCACGCTGCTTTCTGAAATGTTTCTTTGTATACCCCTTTATAGAAAGATTGAGAATGTACATCCTGTATTTCTCTGAATTTATCTTTGAACTTCTTCAGAAATCAAAAACTACTTCAGATATTAAAATATTTGCTCAGCAGAAAGAGTTGCATTTTTGTAAATCTTGTTGATGCTACGCTATGTAATTTGATAGGGAAGTAAAAAGGATCTGGTTGCATTTATGATAAATTCTTGCAGTTATTGGGCTAAAAACTTGTTCTATTTGTGATGTACTGTACAGCCTAACCAGGGAAACAGGATGCGTTATAAAAAAAATAGTCAGAACTAGCTAGAGCAGAAAAAGTCTTCTCAGATGGAGATGTCAAAAAATATTAGTGTCTTGTTTTTTTAATGAAAATATTACTAAATGCAACTGGAATCTTTCTGAAAAATTCAGCCTTTGCTTGTTTCCTGAGCATTGAGAAGGTTTCAGCAAGATTTCTAAAATATCTTTTTAAACCTCTCTCCATTTATATTTTAGCCTTCTTAGAGTGTCGTGCTAAGACAACGTTGAGATATCATCTTCTAAATCTGTATTTCAATTGCTTAAAGAATTTCTAAAGAAGCTTTTCTTAGTATGAAGTATTTTCTTTTTTCCATTAAAATTTTTGAGACATTCAGGTTAATATAAGTCTTTTGAATGTTAAAAACAATGCATGTATTTAAGACAGTTTCTTGTGCTGAGGTAACTAAAGACCACTTTTCTACCATGCATCAACATCATCTCAGCTGAGTTAGAAGGTTGTTATACTACACTCAGTCAGTATTCTGTGTTATGATTTGTAGTTGGGTCATAATAATTTTGCTTAGTCAATATTTCTTACTGGAAACAAAATCACTTTTTTCATCTGTTCCCATTTTAGAGGCAGGTTTATGGCTAAGAATCAGATATAAATGCTGTTTACACAGAGAGTGTTAACTGCTTGCACATCTCAAATAATGCAAGTCAAGATTTTTTCTCAGCAGCTATTGATAAATTATGCTGAAATTTTAAAGGGTACTTTTTAATAGGCTGATTTAAATCAAGACTGATAAAGCAACACCACAGTCCTTTCTTGCCACTTTGTAGGTAATGGGTAAATTTCAAGATGATCTTTTAAGGGAAAGAGGCAGGAAAAGGGAAAAAGTTGTTCCTAGGAACTGTTTGCTTTCCAATGCAGAGACTATCAAGGCTAATCTGGGTCTTCTGGTCTCCCTCTACCAGAAGGAATACTGTAGTTGTCTTCATGCAGCCATAGACAACAGCCATCAAATTCTGAAAATGTATGGAAACTGTATTTTTAAATTAAATTAACATCATGAAAATGTGCCTACAAAAGTTTGCAAATAAAGCATTAATAAATTATTAACAGTTGGTTCAAAAAGTTGTTGAAAGGAATCGCTACTAACGCTAGTAGTTGTTAATTTTCTTGTAATTATGTACCGATTACTATGTATAAAACCTTCTACAACTAAAATTATAATTTCCTGGGTTTGTTTCTATTAAAATACAATAAATGCTTACCAAAATTGTTAGGCATTCTTATGTAATCAATCATCCAGCAAATACAAAGTTTAATCAGAAAAATTAAGTAATATGAAATGGATTCTGTGCAAATCTATTCAAACTGTCTTCAGTTCTCTTTATCTAGGAAGAGTGCTGGTTTCTTAAGGGTTTCTTATGAAACCCTCAAAAGGTGTCTTTTGTCTCTGCTTGTACTGGTTTGAGCTGTTTTCTTATCAAATTAAGGAAAAAAAATCATGAGTCTTGGAGCTGTAGCCAGGAACATCTGTTTCCCTGTTCCCTTTGTCTTTTATAATGAAGAATTTTTCATTTGAAAATCTGTGCTGATTGCAGCTATTGAAAGAAAGCACAGAAAGTGAAGCAATCATTCTCATAACACCAGTTTCACGCTCCTTAGGGATTTAAAAGTCATAAGCAATGCTATCATAGTTCACCATGAGATCAGTGAGTAAATGTCAGCAAGATTTTTCTGCACTTCTTAGGTGCTCTTCTGAATATGAAAATTGTTTTGTTGAAGGCTAGCTGAAAATCTCTATAGGGAGCCCCTCTTTTACAGTCATAGGGTAGGTGACTCTGTGGGCTGGAAGCCCATGGACAGGGACAGTCAGGGCTGACAGTACCCTCAGGGATCTGACATTTATGACCCTGTTAATAATGCAGAGAAGCCCACTAATCTTAAAGTAACAGAAGTGCAGATAATATTGGCAAGGAGAGTTTGCATACTTTCAGCCAGATAGGTGTTAGAACCCTTGGTATTGCCCACCCGTCATCAAGAAGGGCATAACAACCAGTGAAGAGCATTTTCTATGCTTTCTTCCATAGATACAAAGAAACCACTGAGAAAGCATGAGGTAACTGCTGGGAAAAGTCTGGGCTTTACTAGCATTCCTGAGTCTTGTTCTTTTCAGTAGATAGTCTATTGAGTTTCAAGTTTTTTAAACAAATTATTCCTGGCCTTGTAATTCAACATTTGCAGGTTACTAGCATAAAGTGTTTTCTACAATGGTCAAATTACATAACCAAAAGTTATATATGCATTTCCAAAAACATGGGGTAGAAGAAAAAAACCAGAAAGTGAACATGTTAGAAAAGCTGCTGTTTTGAATATATTTATGTGTTTTGAATTGTAATAGTCAAGCATGTTTTCTCTTTTGACACTTGAGATTCTTCTTTAGATGACAGAAAGCAGAAGCTTTGTGAAATGATGCCCTAAATATAATACGCCTCAATAATGTATTACTTGTAGATACATTCCATGCAGTTAATGTCAAAACACACCACACATGCCTTATGAACATATGCTTTTAATTTTGTATTGACTATTTTGCTGAAGGAGGCAATAATTTTCAGAAGTTTTGCATTAGCATAATTAGGCATGTACAAAAAGCAGCTTAATATTTTTTTTAAATATAAATGTTTTAACAACTTACCTTTATAATACAAAATGAGAGGATGAAATCTTTATTCTTTGTACAAGAAAAGGAGAACTACGGACAGGTGATTTCAATTGGTAACATCTAACATCTGAAAAATAAGCATAAGATAGAAAGAATCAAAGACATTTTACTTAAGAAAATACTTAGAGAATTTGTACAGCATCCTAATCTTAGCCAATAAATTGAAAACTTCAATGAATCTAATATTTTGTTTTTTCCTTTTAAGAAGTTCTCAAACTTTAAACATTATTGCTAGTATTTGCTTTCAACAGAACTGTTTGTTGCTCTCTGGTTCTTGACAAATTGAGATCAAATCTGAAATAATTCTTTGTAATTTTACTTTCACATCACAACAGGTTCAGTTCCTTTTTTTTTTTTTAATCAAAGTACATTAAATTTCACAGAATCATAGAATCATCAGGTTGGAAGAGACCCATCGGATCATAGACTCCAACCATTCCTATCAAATAATAAACCATGCCTCTCAGCACCTCGTCCACCTGTGCCTTAAACACCTCCAGGGAAGGTGACTCAACCACCTCCCTGAGCAGCCTCTGCCAGTGCCCAATCACCCTTTCTGTGAAAATTTTTTTCCTAATGTTCAGCCTGAACCTCCCCTGGTGGAATTTAAAGCCATTCCCTCTCATCCTGTCCCCTGTCACTTGGGAGAAGAGGCCAGTACCCTCCTCTCACAATCTTCCTTTTAAGTAGTTGTAGAGAGCAATGAGGTCTCCCCTCAGCCTCCTCTTCTCCAGGCTAAACAACCCCAACTCTCTCAGCCATGCCTCATAAGGCCTGTTCTCCAGCCCCTTCACCACCTTCATTGCTCTTCTCTGGACTCGTTCCAGAGCCTCAACATCCTTCTTGTGGTGAGGGGCCCAGAACTGAACACAGTATCCGTGGTGCGGTCTCACCAGTGCCAAGTACAGAGGGAGAATAACTTCCCTGCACCTGATGGTCACACCGTTTCTGATCCAAGCCAAGATGCCATTGGCCTTCTTGGCCACCTGGGCACACTGCTGGCTCACGTTCAGTCGGCTGTCAACCAACACACCCAGGTCCCTCTCCTCCAGGCAGCTTTCTAGACAGACTTCTCCTAGTCTGTAGCACTGCACAGGGTTGCTGTGCCCCAAGTGCAGGACCTGGCGTTTGGCCTTGTTAAACCTCATGCCTTTGGTCTCAGCCCATGTATTTCATGAAATTGTAGAATACCCTAGAAAATAAGGAACTTCTGATCATTGGCTCCAGACCCCCTAGGTCGCAGCAGGCCCAGCTTTGGAGTCTTGTAAGGATGCTCAGGGATTTTTCCTTAGTTTTGAATTTCTCAGTAAACAGAAATTCCATATTTAGCAGTTCGTTCATGAAATGGGGGGACGAGGGTTAACAAGATCTTGCCTGTACTTTTTTTTCACGTGCATTTAACTTTTTTTTAAGGCAGATTAGAAGTAGTGAAAGGGTTTCCTGTTACCAAAGATAAGTTATTAAACTACTGTGCTTTGCCTTATGCCTGGTACTGATGCTCCATTCTTCTACGTGTTAAAGTTAGAGGAAGTTATATACATACAAATGTTGATGAGGAAATCAAAACTTGAAGCTGTGTATCTCTGTTACTCTTTTTGCTTTTCAGTTGTTATAGTAGTGAAAAAGTATACATGTATGTCAGCAAATCTTATTATACTACTTCAAGTCAAAAATATTATTTAAATTTAAAATAAAGTAAACCTATTTTCTCATTTACTTTTATATTATGTATGATGTTCCAAGCAATGAAATGGTGATTTTTTGTGTCTGAGCACTTCAGACTTTTGGGTAAAAGTACTGAAAGTCATTTTCTGTCTTTAAGCAATATTTTTGGATAGACATCACATGAAGAAATATTCTTTCAGAAGACTTTGCAATTGTGTAGTGCGTGGTTTTCTACCAAGATTTCAGAAACACCATTAAGAAAAATTTGTTCTTTCTTATGCTAAAATATATCAATTACTATATCTTGTTATTGATCAGTTAGAATTCTCGTGTACTGTGTCTTAGGTTGTAGGTTTTGTACTTATTGCTTCTTTTGTACTGAAGCATGAAAGTGTGCACTCCATTGATTGCTAAAACACTTTCTCAGTGTAACAATACTAGAAACTAGAAAGAATTTCAAATTAATTCCAGAAACAGATGAACCCTACATGTCCATCATTTTCTTAATGAATTCAATTATTAAGTAGAGTATATCTGTACAATTTGTAGATCAAACATATAAATTGCAAAGGTTTTGGTAGGCTAAGTCACCATTCAAAATTATTTTAATAGTTGAAAATCTTCATGCAGAATTCATTAATGTCTAGTGCAAGGTGCTAAAGCAGAAGGAAAAATGCATTCGTTAGCCTGTTCCAGTGGGAAGTACATTTCTAGTGAGTATCTGAGACACTGAATTCCTTGACATATCTGTCAGATGTGGCTCCTGAAGACATGAATTATGATCATATTCAGTTGTAATAGCAAGTTCAGACATTACCTATTCCTGAGGAGTGTTTCTTCATTTCTGGAATATCATGCACGTACTGCAGAAATTTAGAAGTACCTGAAGTCTCTGAGATTTGTGTACATATTAAATGATGCCATAAGTCATTCAGAAAACATTCCTAGGTTGTGTATTCATCTTTGGAATCTGATTTTCCAGATTCATAGTAAACTGTTAGGCACGCAGCTAAGACCAGTGAAAACATGGAGGAAAAAATCTGTAAAAATAAAACCAAAATAATTGTCATTTTGTACCAAACTTGTACCACAGCAATTGTTGCACAAAATGGAGGATCTTACAGTGCCGCAATGATTGTCACATTGTCAAATTGAATTAAATTAATGCTCTAATTTAGGAAATTATCTGTTGTCAACAGGTAATAATTGATAACACTGTAAAAAAATTTATAGACCATTCCTCATATCAGTTAATATACTTATGGTACTATTGCTAAGCCTAAACCCATGGGATTTCTTTTTCAAAAGAAACTGGATAATTAGCTTGATTAAAACATAGTTTTCTTACTTTAAACAAGCTTGATATTATAAGAATGCAGGACTTGCATATTTATATGTTATTAAGCTATATTGATGTAAAATGCAATACAAATAACATGAGTTAAAAGTCCTTAATTTTAATAAATATAAATTTGTGGAATTAAAAGCCATAAGTCAATTTACAACATATCATACATTTAAATAAGGATAAAAAGGTGAAAGAATAGGTGAAATTTACTACTAACAGGTAGGAAAAAGACCACTTTTTATCCAGGTTAATTTGTGTGTATACGTGTGTCTAAGAAAGTTATTCAACCCTCTAATTCTGTCTCTGTATTACGCCTGGCATTCATCCAGCTTAATATTTGCTGTAATTTTCTCATGTGAACAGAAAGGTTGGATTGTAAATAAATGTTTTAAACTAAATTACATGGAGGGATTAGAGAGACTGGAAAGTGAGAAGAAGTGCAAAGGAAAAGCTAGGTTTAAATATTTCAGGTTTTTATACAGAACTGAATCATCAGGAGAATTAAATGTACTTTTGACATTCAAAGGTGAATGAAATGTCATGAGAAGTGAAGAAAACCCAGACAATTTACTTCTTCTTAGCATGAGTTTATAACTAAAAGCCTCTGACTTTTATGCAGATATAACTAGTATCTGAGGTTACTCTTCTCTTCATACCTTGTAATTCTATGTTTACAAATGCATTTATCAAAACAGTCAAAGCTCATTGCAAAACATGATTTATGTTTAAGGTTTTGGGGTTTTTTTCTTTTAAAGACAGACTTGAAAATCTGTAAGAAAAATGCAAAATACTTTGATTGCAAGAAGTGTGTAGTAAATATTTTTATAAGTGAATGGATAATCGTTTATTCCAAATATGTTTCAACTGGGGTTCATCTTTCATGATAAGTCTTGACTGCTTCCTATTTAGACCTTTTCGGGCTTTTTATGATAGCACACTTCCAAGAAAATTTGCAGCAGACATGCTGATCTGATGTAAAGGTCTTGCTGATCTGGCTCATAAGGGTAAATCTTGTTAAGTAAAGAATGATGCAGTGCAATATTGGCTATGAATAACTATTAAATAAGATGTATGGTGCAGCTGCAAATATTACCATTCAATTCTGTATTGTATTCCTTTGCATTTATTTTACATTGCCGATCTCCTTACAGAAAGGTAAAGTATACTTATTGAATATTTATGGATTTATAAAATTCTGTTGCATTTTATAATACAAAACAGAAAAGCATTCCTGGAGGATAGAGTATTCTTTAATTATTTTCAAGGTCATTTAATGACAGAATAGTTATGAATGGAGTTTTCCTTCTGCCACATACAACAATCAGTAATGGACAGATAGCATAGCCCTACTTGTATTACATTTCACTATATCATTGAATGAATCTCCTTTTATACTTTTTTTTTTCTGTCTACTCTCTTCTTTCTTCATTGACAAGAAACAACGTATGTTATGCAGGGTTAGGATGGGTATGAGGAAGATAAAGTTATGAATGAAAATTAGTTTTGCATGTAAGAAGCAAAAGAACTGTTGTTGAAATCATCATGCATGTCAGCCTTGAGGTCAGTAAAAGACACACTTGAGATCACATTTTAGTCCCTTTGCTTTGTCACTGACAATGGAAGTTCAGGTGTATCAGTGGCCTAGAAAATTTTGTTGCAGGAGAATTTTAAAGTTAATGTCTACAGAAAATAAAATTGATTTGTGAAAAGGTTTAACTTCATCAGATATTATATTTAGCAGTAAGTCTATTATTTTTGTGTAATTTGTACTATCAAAATTGCAGTCATTATACTCACATAAATATTTAACAAGGAACCTTCATGCTGCTATGCTGTGCACATTAGTCATATGGTAAAAAGCATTTTGAACAATACTTTTTGCATGTTTGGGGGAATATCTGGTGGCACTCCAAATCCCTATTGATTTTACTGTACTGTTTTATTGCTTCACAAAATCTTTGAAATGTAGCTCTTTTCAAGTGGCTGACTGATTGTTCAATCAATAGACTTTCAAATCCTTGCATTAAGAAGTGCACAGTGGTTTTATAGCAGAGAAGAAAATGGAGTTCCAAGAACCAAGGTAGTATTCCCATTTAATGTATAGAGTCATAGAAAGATTGGTTGAAAATCCTTTCTATGGAGGAAAATATCTGGAGTTTATCTGGTCCAAGACTCCTGCATGAAGCAGTTCTAGTGCCATGGTTTAGGCATGGTTTTGTATAACTCAATCGTAACCCCCAAGGATGGCGATTCCTCACCGTCTTTGATTGGTGTGACCTGTTTCAGTGCTTCATTTTTTCTGCCAGTGAGTACATTTTTCTAATATCTGGTCTGAACATACCTGCTTGTGGCTTGTGACATTTGTTCTTATTATGCTTTTTGTCACTGCTGAGAAGTCTCAAACTATTATTTCTATTTCCACTGCAAATGTATGGTAGGTGACTATTCAATCACCTGTTGTCATTCTTTTCATCAGACTAGGTTATTCTTAGCACCTACTCATTTTTCATGTGCCCTGGGCTCCTCTGAGTAGCTCCCTGCTGGACCCTATCTAGTTTCTTTGTGTTCCTGGACAAAGAGACCCCAGGTTTGACCCTACCACCACTAATTAAAGGAGGACAATAAACTTTCCTCAATCTGCCATCTCCAAATGTAGCCCATGTAGGCAGTCTACCACGCTAGTGAGCTATTCACCCCTGTTTGGGTGTGTTGACCTGCTGCATGCATCTGCTTCTAAATGAGCCTTTCAGCCTGACCTGAAGGACCATTTTACCCTTGCCCCAAAGACCTACAGTTATCTTTAAACTAACTGAGGTTTATGTTCGGCACCTTCTTGGAGCCTGCATGGGTGAGCGACAAGGAGTAGCATTAACCAGATGGTACTCTGTAGGCTCCGCTTCTGCAGCTGTTATTCCTTCAGTTGAATTAGAGAACTGAGATTTGGGCATGCGTGCTTTGAACTACAAGTGTGTTATCCATTCTTCTAAAGACAGTGCCAAATCTCACCAGTCTCCATAATTTCCATAATTTCGATTGACATCAGTTAATGCTTCTAAATTTTAGAATAGCAAAAGATTAGCCATCAATGAAAATTGTTTAATTTATCATCAAATAAATTTCAACATTTTAAAGCACATGCAATCCTATACAAAAAAATAAAAAAAATGAAAAAAGTATTTCTTACAATTTGGTTCTAAAAGGTTTATTTAATGATAGAATGAAGGGCTAATGAGCACTTGGAGGAGACCTGACATTTTAAAGGTTATGTTATTCAAAGAGCATTTGCTTTTGAAATGCATTTAAATTGTGTGGCTTTAGAGCTCAATACCTATTTCCATTTTAGCCTACTGAACTGTGTAATAAATAGATTTATTAACTATGCTATTGTTTTGTTTAACAAGATCTTCTTACAGGGTATAGGGATTGTTTCTAAGAATCATAGAATAGTTTGCACTGGAAGGAAACTTAAATATCATCTAGATCCAACCCTTCTGCCATGGGCAGGGATGCATTCCACCAGATCAGGCTGCTCAAAGCCTCATGCAACCAGGTCATTACTGCCTCCAGGGATGGAGCATCCACGACTTCTCTGGGCAACCTGTTCCAGTGTCTCACCACCCTCTAAGTAAAAAATTACTTCCTAGTATCCAATCAAAATCTACCCTCTTTCATCTTAAAACTGTTAGCCCTTGTCCTATTGCTGCACTCCTTGATAAGAAAGGCCCTCCCCATCTTTTCTGTAGGACCCCTTTTAAGGACTGGAAAGCTTCTATACAGTCTCCCTAGGGCATTCCCTTCTCTAGGCTGAACAACTCAAATTCTCTCAGCCTTTCCCCACATGAGGGTGGCCGTCTTCTAGACTTGCTCTAACAGATCCATGTCCTTCCTGTGTTGAGGACTCAAGAACCAAATGCAGTACTCTAGGTGAAGTCTCATGAGAGTGGAGTGGAGGGGAAGAATCACCTCTCTCGTCCTGATAGTTAGACTTCTTTTCATACAGCATAGGAGACAGTTGGCTTTCTGAGATGCAAGTTGGGCTGATATTGAGCTTGTCATTCACCAGCACCCTAGCTCGTCCTCTTCAGAGTTGCTCTCAATCCTTCTCCACCCAGTGTGTAATTATGCTTGGAATTCCCATGACCTAGGTGTAGGACCTTATGCTTCAGCTTGTTGAACTGCATGAATTTTGCACAAGTCTACCTCTAAAGTCTATAAAGGTCCCTCTGGATGACACATGGCCACTGATGGTAACATGTGCTTTTTTATCAATGGGAGTACAAATATATTTTCTAAGCATATAGCCTAAAAATGTTACATACAATTGATATTTTTCTTTTTTCTTAAAACTAGTTTGTGTAAATAAATTTGCTATGCAGTTCATGAAAGGAGGTTTCTGTTCTGAATAAGATTTTGGGGACAATTTGCTGATACAATGATCCATCTCAGTAAATTGTTTTTGTTGGAATTATTATTGTTGGAACTATTCTGGGCCCCTCACCACAAGAAGGATGTTGAGGCTCTGGAGCGAGTCCAGAGAAGAGCAACAAAGCTGGTGAAGGGGCTGGAGAACAGGCTTTATGAGGCATGGCTGAGAGAGCTGGGGTTGTTTAGCCTGGAGAAGAGGAGGCTGAGGGGAGACCTCATTGCTCTCTATAACTACCTGAAAGGAGGTTGTAGAGAGGAGGGTGCTGGCCTCTTCTCCCAAGTGACAGGGGACAGGACAAGAGGGAATGGCCTCAAGCTCCACCAGGGGAGGTTTAGGCTGGACATTAGGGAAAAATTTTTCACAGAAAGGGTGATTGGGCACTGGCACAGGCTGCCCAGGGAGGTGGTTGAGTCCCCTTCCCTGGAGGTGTTTAAGGCACGGGTGGATGAGGTGCTAAGGGGCATGCTTTAGTGTTTGATAGGAATGGTTGGACTCGATGATCCGGTGGGTCTCTTCCAACCTGGTTATTCTATGATTCTATGATTCTATTATTGTTGAAATATTTCTCATAGGATTTGTTATTATTTCTAAACTGTGTGCTGTACAGTGACTTAGACTAAATACAGATTGAATGAAGGTTGCTTTGAAATAAATAAGCTGGGAAAATTAACTTCAAACAAAAATCTCTCATCGTTACATCCTAAGTATGTTAAGTGACAAAACTCATCTTCTGAATTCATACTGATTCAATATATTATAAACTATGTTGTCGATCCACAAATTTACTCCTTTCTAGGGACTTTGGATTATGCTCTTGCTTGCTTTATTTCATTAATTTATAGCAATGTACATTTTGTAACTATAATTGTTCCATAAATAACTTACAATTTTCTTATTATTTTTATTTCAATAAAAGTCCGTACCAAACATAATACTCTGAATGGCTGTAGGGTGCTGATGTAACTTCTGGTTCAATCTGCATGCCTTACATCTCAGAAAAAAAATAATATAAATATATGGAGAAAAGGAGCTTAATGGGGTAATTATATTTTGGAGTCCATACACAAATCACTAAAGCAATTTTTAACAAGAGAATTTTTTATATCATCTACTGAAAAGTATTTCATAAGGAAATTATTCAAATTAGTGAACATTGCATTACATTGTATTAACTATACCTTATTTACCACACAATATACCTTTATTCACAAGTAATTATTTACATTCACAGTTAATTAAGCCACTACTACTCTTATTCCAAAGTAATGCAATATTTTAGTGCAAAGAATGACGGAAAGTCCTGACAGAGCCATTCTCTCTGATTTTTTAAAATGGTTACATTTGTTCTGAGTATACATTTTAGTGAATGACTTAAGGCTTGATTCTGCCTCCACATATATTGGTGGAAGATATGCCAATGATTTCACTGGCATAAGATTTACTACCGCTTTGTTGTTTCTTTTACTATTCAACTTGGAATATTTTAATTATTAAAGTTTATTTATTTGTGTTAGTTGAATTCTGACATTATAGCCAGGTGTTTGAATTAGTATTTATGAAATTAATTGTTATTTGATTTTCTTCATAGGAATAAGCATTTTGTCTATTGTGTGGCATAATCCTTATAATTTTTTTTCTCCTGTATTTCTCCCCCATGACAATTTCTAGCTTCATTTTATTCACACTTCTTTGAGGTAACTGAGGCTCAGCTAGATAAAGCTTCTATACTTTTTCTCCTATTGTGCAAACACATAGATTAAACACGTTGCTTATCTCAGGCAGACAGTTTTTTTGGAGAAGTTCCTCAGATTGTGTAACATCTGGAAAAGTCTGAGACATTCATACAGAACCTTAACGTTCTTCACTGTCATCCTTACATGTCCTACTACTGTAGGTTCCTCATTGCTCTCCTCCCTCATCTTTTTCTTTTGTCCTTAAAAGAACATGAGAAGCTTAAACATCAGACAGAGAAGCTTAAAGTCTCATAAAAATGCTGTTCATTTTTTCTTCTGAAAGACACTCATGTATTTCCAGGTGACTCAGTTTTTCCTTGAGAGTAGTTAAAATATGAGTAAAAGGTGCAGCAAATTTCTGCTAAATCAAAACACTAAAACACCCCACTTATTAAGCTCCATTGTTTTTAATCTACATTCAGTCTCCATAATAAGAGACTCAGACTAGAGGGAGAGAAATAGGAAAAAAAAAACACATTAGATTTTTAATGTCTCTGACAGAAATTTCATATTGCTACCACTATCTGAAATGTATGTGAGTGAGGATGATATTTCCACAATGATATGTCTCAGCTACTTTGCGTTGAAAGAAATTTATATCTTACTTTAGTTACATCTGACATCCTCAAGGGACTGAATTTGGAACTGGAAGAACGCAATAGGTTCTCTCCAATAGGTAGCTCTAGCTATAAGTAGCTCTCCAATGAGAACAATATATTGGTATGATACTTCTGTTAATTAACCTTATCTAAGATCAAATTTGGGATTAATGTGGTGTAACTGTGCTATTAATTCCCTCAAACTTCCTGGCTTATGTAATGGCTTATGTAATATATCACAATTCTTAGAAGATTTCTGAGGTAGGTTTCCTTTGGTAAAAAGACATTTTAATATGCCAAATATTTCCCTTCTCATTTTGCTGTAATAATGTGATATAAACAACCTAGCCCAGGACCAGAAGAGCAGCTGGGGATTTTTGTTTTACTTTTACTAACTGGGATCTATGGCACAATTTATTTCACAGCAAATCTTGTTTCAGATTTTTTGGTTTTTTCCTGTGTTTCATCTTGATACCAGTTAAAATTCTGCAATAGTAAGTTATTTTTTTCTAGCTGGAATAGTTGTACTCTGTATTTGAAATAGTATAGAGTTCTGCTTTTTTGTCTATATATCTAATACTTTTTTTTTTTTGTGGATTTTTTTCTGTACCGTTCATCCTTTAATGTTTTATATTTGCTTGCAAGTAATAAAAAATAAGGTCTTCATTTTTTAATGTTGCCTTAACTTTAGCATTCTTACCACAGAATAGATTAAGTGAATTTTGCTGTTCATTAAGGCTCAATTCTTTTTGGTTGTTGTGTTTCTTAAAATTTTGGTCTACAAAATTTAAAAAAAAATGTTCTTGCATACCTTGTCAACAAGTATTTACAATTTTGTTTTAAATTGTCTATACACTACATTAAACCAAAGCCAAAATAACTGGTAACTTCTTGTCATACCTTGTGATTTTCAGCCTCCCTGTCTGTCGTCTTATAAGTAGAAAACAACAAGGTCTGAGCTGTTGCGCATCATTTTAACTGAGTCCAATACCTTTAGAGTTCACAAGGAAATCTCATTTTTCCTCTTTGGAGTAGTTCTTCAAAGTCCACTCTTCCATGCAACCAGTCACTATGTGAATAGTTCCAGCAAAGTGAATTATTCTACAAAATTAAATTCTTTAGATAAAGCATACAGATACTTTGATCAGGAAGACAATCTAAAACCAGAAGCAGATAGATAGCACATGTCAAAAAAGACTGAAAAAAGTTCAAATGATATTCTGAAGAAATAAAGGAAATTCACTTTCAGTGTATATGGTATTAGATATATGCCAGGATGCCAATGTCATAATTCACACAGACACAAGGCAGTGGATGAATTTTTTCACATTCATATACTGAATATGGAAGTCCTATATTTCTTTCAGTATGTTATTTAAAATTCTACAGCTAGTTACTTCTGTGATCATTGACAATTGTAGTCAAAAAACCAATTTTGACTAGGGATGTGAGCTATGGACTCCTGTCTCCTAAGGTGATTTTATACTGAAATGACAGGTATGTACCTTAAAAAAAAACCCAAAAAAACCCCCAAAAAACCCCAAAACCAGTGTTTTCAGCCTCCCTGTCTATCTTCTAAACTAAAGCACTAAACTGAACTAGTTTTTCAAGTATTTCCTTCCCTTCTCAACAACATATTTTAAAAAATAAAACAGTTATCAAGCAGTGAAAGTTTTCACTCCTCCTGGATTACTTTTAAGCCCTGCACTTTTATTGCATACTGTGGGACAGTTCCTTAATCTTATTTAATTATTATAAATATTCTTTCACAGCTGAGAATTTAAAGTTTCCTCATCAAGAATGGTTCATTTTTTTGGTTCTTTAGATTGACATAGTTATAGTTTTTTCCTGTGTATAAAATGTATCCACACCATACCAAGTGGTTACAGTTTTTGAGGATGTATTATGCTATCAGATTAAGCTGGGTTAATGCAATAAATGTATTTGTAAGAGTCAGTGTATAAAAGCATAGTGCTGTGCAGGGGATTCTAAAGCAGACAGTGATTCTTTAAATACTGCATATATAAGTAATTTTATTCATTTAGATAGGTCCCAGGAGCCTCTCAAGTGTTTATAGAATTGAATCCTTAGGTTTTATGTAGTGTAGATGCACAGTCATGCTTTTAAGTTGTTTAAATTTTAAAAAAACATTTACAGTAACACTAATTTCTAGTATACCCTAAGGTTTATTTTCAGTGAAATTATTCAGCTTTGGAAAATAATCATGGCTGAAAGGCAAGTCAAAAACTGCTACTGCTTGGTTTAGGTTTTAAGTTCCATCTTGTTGATGTTATATGTCATAATCCTTCTCTTCTCCAAATTCTGTTCTTCTTCTCATTATGATACTTTATTTTCTTTTTTTTTGTGATGTAGTTATACTTTATAGTTTGATATTTTTAAATCTCATGAAAATAATAAACCTAAATCTGCTGGAAGACACACAATACTGTTTTCTTTACAAGAAAGCAGTTGTCATGTTTCAATGGCAGAGTCATGTGAAGTGCTCATAATAGTGTGAAATGTAAAAGTTACTATTTTTTTGAAATTCATTAAATCCCTTTAGCTCTATGAGTAATGAGATCTCTTTCTGCCTGTTGCAGAAACTAAAGAAACAGAAATTCCAATAAATCTGGACTCAAAAGACTAACAAAGAGTACTGACAGAAATAATTCTACTTTCATTAAATATACAACTTCAAAAGCAAGCCTAAAGCAACTATTAAAATACTCCTCTATAATGAAAAAATAGCCCCCCAAAAGACTGAGAGACTACTGGCTCTTTCTCAAGACAGTACAATTCTTCTTTTGTAAGATTATACAGCTTCTGCTTTTCTGGGCAAGACAAATACTGACATTAAATTCCTTCAGAAGCACAACTTGCTCAGTCAGAACAATCATTATATGCAGATAGTAAAAAAAGGACTATTAGGACTCAACAAGAATGTTACTTTTGGAACCAGTGGCCTATTAGAAAATGAGAACCTAAGTTGCAAATGAGGTAAACGCATTAAATTGCCTGACATTTAAAAAAATATGTAACATCATCAAATTTTGATTTCTTTTTTTTTCTTTCCTTTTCTTCAGCAATGGTTGTTCTCAGCAACTTGGAACCAAATACGACATATGAAATCAAAGTAGCTGCTGTAAATGGAAAAGGGCAAGGAGAGTATAGCAAAATTGAGGTTTTTCAGACCTTACCTGTCCGTGAGTAATACTTGTGCTATTAAGCAAAACTGTAAATCATCATTAGAAAATGATATCTCTTGATCAGTTAATAATGTCAAGTGTGGTTTGTTGTGGATAATATGTTTTACATTTTACTTCTCAATGTATAACATGAGCCTTTGCATTGTTTCTCAAAAATCATATTTTGTTCATCTTACTTCCCTAACTTCCCAAGTAGCAGAAATGAACTTAAATTGGAGGATTTATCCCACTAACTAGACTAATGGAATTTTCATTATTTATATTTCATTATTTATATTGTGTTCTTATTGATGTGTTTCTTCTGTCCAAAATGGGTAACTTGATAGCTTTCAAATTTCTTTTAGATTAAAGCATATGCTTATGCTAAATATATTCTGTGACAGATAAAATAATTGGCTTAAGTGGCTTAAACCAGCTATTAACCCTTTAGTTGTATAGTTAAGATTTTTTTTTCTCAATGCAGAGACAATTGATCTTGGTTTTGGAACTCTTATTCTTTACATTTATTCTTAATATAGACCACTCTAAAAATATCTAATTTTGTCTTAGCACATTTATCAAAGAGTTAATTTACCCAATAAGTGTTCAACCATTTAGATCTCACACATGGGACTAAAGGTCATACTTGATGTAAAAGATGCTTTCCTATAAGATAGTATTGTTCTTAAACTTCAGCGCGAGTAGGAGTTTACCAGCTTTCTTGAATTGATGACTAAATCTTTCCTGAATTAAAGTCTCAAAGAAACACATACTTCTTTCATAATTCACATAATTTTGTTTCCTTGTGTGAGATTATTAATCTACATTAGGGCATATGTTAGGCAAAATATTTTACACATCCATTAAGAATGTTTCGCAATGCTTGGAATGATCATGTTCATTTTAAAGATTTTGATTAATAACCTTGTGGACAATCTTCCAGCTGTAGCTTAACACATCTTATTGCTGAATTATTATTATCTGCTGTTCTTTTCTTGTTTAGGGGAGCCAAGCCCCCCATCAATTCATGGACAGCCAGGAAGTGGCAAGAGTTTTAAACTTAGCATAACTAAACAAGATGATGGAGGTGCCCCTATTTTGGAATATATTGTCAAATACAGAAGTGTAAGTATTTCAGTTAATGGATTTTGCTAGTAATATCTGCTTTTCATGTAGAGAAGACTGTTTGTATGATTTGAAATGTAACAAAATGGTTTGAACTCTACAAAAGTAAAGAAGATACAGTTTATGCTTTCTTTTGTGACTAGGCTGCTAAAAAAGGGGGACAAAAGGGGAAAATCAGTATGCTCTTCATAAAGGTATAACTGAAAGCTCATTCTAGCAAGAAAACTATATTCTCTTGTTTTTTATACAGTAAATGTGGAACATTCATATTCAGCTCTCAAAAGTACAGTAAATTAGCAGACATGAAATTTACATAATTAAGGGTGGTTTAAATGGTAAATTATTAACCTCATTTGTATTGATAGATAGCATTCTAGAGATAGAAAGTTATATTCTAGTGTTCCATATTAATTTTAAATATGATTAATTATCTGATCATGTTTCGTATTTTCTGTCTTTCTAGAGTCCCAGGCTCAGTTTAAAAAAGCCAAATAATTGACAAATTGTTAGGAATTTATGAGTTTCAGGATGCATATCAGTTGTTTAACAGCCATTTTACAGAGTTTATTCATCTTAAATCAGTTAAAGTCTGATTTGATCTTCTGTTATCAAATCTGATGAATTTAGACCAAGGGCTTCTCTGCAATGTGAAATATATTTTTCTGCAAAAAAAAATTTGTGTTTTTTTTAATTATTATTTAGGTAGCTGAAACAGCATTCCTTTCCCAATATACTATGTTTAGAAACTATTAGGTTGAAAAAGTAACTATAAATCAGGCTAAAGCAATGAATTTAATTCAAAACTGTATGTTTTCTAATAACTTCTTTGTGTTCTTTTAGGAAGATTATAGTGCTTCTAGATGACAAGACCCAGTAAAAAGTAATTTTACTAAAGTATAACAGCAGATTTACATGTCAATTTTGAGATTCTTAAAGAGCCTGGGAATGTAGCATCAGACATTTAGGCATGCAAAACACAAGACAGTGAGGACCATATTTAGTGGAAATAGGCAGTCTTGGAAATTAAATGCATAGCCTGTGCTCCTAAAAAAAGAAAGAAGTGTTCCTTATTTTGAAATAGATTTTGTCACTTTTTCTGATGTTTCCTACAATATAACGTTTGATTATAGCTCTGGGATTATCCAAATTCTAAGCTCAGCATGTAAAATCATTTTCTTAAGCTTAGTATAACCAAAGAAAATTGGTAGCTCCAAATCAATTGAGAAAAATTTGGTAGAGCTTTTAAGAGTAGCATGAGGGAATAACCAGCAATTATTCTGATATTGCTGATCGCTAAATCTTAAATGACTTTCAGTCCAATGAGTACAGTTGTCATAAAATAGGTGATTGTAAAAAAAGAGAGTAGTAAAATATAAAATAAAAGAGACAATGCAGCTTTGTGGGATTAAGCTTAGTAGTTAGATTGCAGTGCCTCTAAGTAGTTAAAATTGAGAAGGTAAGACAATAAACTGTTTGGATATAATATATGAATGCAGTACATGGAATTTAATCTGTTTCTGTGACTTAAATAAACTAAATTATTTTAGTATCTATCCTGAATATTTTTGGAAACTTTATCTTGATCTACTGTTTTGACTAATGTATAATATTATAGTATAAAAGCTGACTTTTCATGTATATTGTTGAAAGGTAAACGTACAGCCTAAGCAGTAACTGGAAACTTAATAGGTTTCTGAAGAAAATATCTTTTACTTGGATCTCAAATCCATATCTCCTTAATTTCAGTCAGAATGGATGGATACTATCTAAAAGTCTTAATTAACTGCTTCTGTTCTATCTTTCCCAGTGGCTGTATTTAATTAGCTTTCCTCTTTCTCTTAGGACCCTCATTACTAGCATCTGGGACAATGTATTCACTTGCATGTCTAAAGAGTGTATTAGTTAACAAACTATCCATCAGTGGTTTTTTTCTTCTTTGTGCTTCAAAAGAGCTTATGACTTATTAAGAGTCAGTTCATTTATATTTAAGTTTTATTAATAATTTTCTATTTAAACTTTGAAGACAGCCTTTAAGATATTATAGCAAAATTGTAGCCTGGTCTAGGGCAATTGGAAAGTTTTAATTTTCATTCACATAAGTTTGTTTAGTTTTATTCATATTAATTTATTCATATTATGGGCAGGACTTCCTAACTATAAACAGAGGAGAAGAAGCTTCATGTTCTATTCTGTATTCCAGAGAAGTAGTCACTCTGCAATTTTTATGAACAGCCTCAAATTGATTCATGCTGTTGCACAAAGAAAGTGCAAGACAATCTTATAAAGCTTCACTGATGAAGTCTGAAGCTGATGGCATACATTGACTTCTAAGTTACCTTACAAAAGAATAGGAGGAAAGAGAGAAAGAGAAGGGAAAGTGTTCCCCAGTAGCAAGCCAGGAAGAGCAATGATGGGGATTTCCTAGACAAGCACCCTGTCCGATGCAGAAGGTGACACCCCATCAAGCACATTTCTCAGAGTAACTATATGATTTTAAGGGGAATCAACTCAAGCTCCCCTGTGGGTGTTCCTGCTGTTGGCACTGTGAGCATTAGTTGGGGCATGTGTGATGAGGTGCACAGTGGGTGTTAAGTGGGTGTACTGAAGTTGTAAATTACTATTATTTGCTGTGTTATTTACAGACTGTAGTAATAAATCAGAAGCTAGAGGGGAGAGTTGAAGAAATTATGCAATGTTAAGGGAAAGCAAGGAAATAAGGAAGGCCAGGAAGAGGGAGCACTTGGGGTACAGGGAAGAGATTACCACTGAAACCCTGGGCAGGTGGGTGACCAAGGGCACACACCTGCAAGGCTACAAAGCAGCATTTGAAAGGTAGTACATAGGTTAAGTTTAGCACGAGAAACAGCATGCAAATGATGTGTTACGTCACTTAGACATAACTCACTCTCTCACAAATAAAAGTTTGTGCTTACTGTTTAAGTGCATTTTGATTATGATGAATGTTCTGCAGCTGAACGTTGCAATTGTGAATTTGTGTTTGGTACATAATATTGCCCACTTTTCCTTGAAAATACATATCAGTCTTATGATCTTGAAGAGATTTGTTCCCAGCCTTCAGTTATGATTTTGGTATCATATGCTGAATTATTTCATAATGTTTAAAAAACAAGTCTTGAAATAGGCTTCCTAGTGATTAGAAAAGGGAGCTCTGTTTCTGTACTTTCAGGTCACAAAATGCCAACAGTAAGCTAGAAAAAAGGGGAAAGGGTTTGGTTTTGGTTTTCCCTGTCATGCCAAATTTCACTATAAGTTCTTAAAAAGAATGAATAATAAAAATATTCAATTTTTATGATTATAAACATTTAGGTAGAAGTAAGAAATATTGATTAAAGTCCTATTTTGAAAAACATCAACAGCGTTTATTTTTTTTCCCTTTAAATATATAATGATGTTTGGAGGAAACATCAGAGGAGCAATTATTTTTTGCAGGCCTCAAAGTTGTTCACCGTGTTGACATGTGACAGTGTTACTACTAATGCTCTGAATGTTGGCAGTGACAAGTGTTTGATAGGTTATGTGCTTCACTCTGCTTTGACTATGTTGATGGAACACTGTGTTCATTTTGTTGCTTTGTGATGGGTTCTAAAACAAACTTCTGTAAATGTGAGTAATTTAAGAAGATACAATTACACATTTACTCCCACTCTGTGATGCCTGCCATAAAACAGTTCAAATTTTTTGCATTTCTGAGTTCTACTTTACCTGCCAGATTCTTGGACATTCTGAGTACTTTAACAGCATGTACTGTATGAGCCACATTTTGCTTTGTTTGGTATTTGCTCTCTGTTGCCCAGACCCACAAAGCACCATCCTAATGAAATTAATTCATCTGAAGACATTGCTTTAAACTACCAGGTTGTCTTCTGTAAGGATTTCTTGGTATTTTTCCTGCCAGCTTTCAAGATAGTACATCATGTCCTGCCCTTTTTCTATCACAAGGACCACCATAGTAACAGTTCTGTTTGAACTGAATTGTCAGTGGAACAATTTAGGAGGGATGGAGAAAAAGGGAGGGTGCTGAAGGGAGTTAATCCTTTTTCCTCGCTTTTCATGAGTTCCCAGAGACTCTACAATGTTAAATGACCACTGACGAGAAAGGCACTATTTTCTAGAGTAGTAAATAGTGGATTGGCTTTATTTCTAGTGTTGTCAGATACGCCCTCAGTTTATAGAAGCGGCCAAGTCATGGCAGACTGATTTCACATTGCTCTGTTTACTTATTTTTTGTCAGAGTATTTAGATGCTTAGGTTACTTACTGCTGTCTTACAAATCTAGCTCTAACACATCTGAGATAAAATTGGCTGATGCATGTATTTGAGGCAAATATACATGCAACTAAGAATCAGATATATTTTTCTTTACAGTGTCATTGGTTTGTGGCATTGTAGCTAATTTGTTTCAACTAAGGACTTGTACTGGGAAGAAGGTAGTGTGAATTTAAGTCTTAAGAGTAATGGAAGCGGGCAGTAGGATTCCCAGAAGTTGTTAGACGTTGGTTAGTCTCACGGCATCAGTGACCTTCCATAAAGGAGTATTTCTACATTATATGGAACAAAACAAAATAAACATAAAAAAATCAATTTAATCTCTGGGGTTGCAGATCTAATTGCGGTTTCTGACAATGTGCATTTGTTGGTGGATATTAAAAATACAGCTCCTAATATTAAATGATTGTTGAAGATATTCATATTAACTCACCTTTCAAATTAGACTTGAGTTTGAAATTTAGGAGTGTCTTTCATTTGCTATAGAACACTGCATATGTAGAATTTTCAATTAATTTCAAGCAATATTAATAATAGAACAGCCTAATAAGGTATGAAGTTTTCGTCTGTAGTTCTGGCTTCTGCTTCTTAAGCTACTAATTAAAGAGTCTTTGCATAAACAGGGAGATTTGGAGGAAGATTTAACTGACAGATTATTGCTTTGTGTTCTCGTTCTTCTCCTTCCATTTCTAGACTAATAGTAAAATGAATCTGGACACATTACTAAGCTATACTTAGTAAAAAGTTACTGAAAATTCACATGAAATAACAGCTGTAATAAAGGGCATAGCATTTCTTTTTTTTTTTTTTTTTTAATTTATGTTTAAGATGCCAAAAGCAGACTGTATTCTGGAAGACTTCATTTGTTTATCCTTATAAGAAGACAACTTGCTTTCCAGATACTTTCTTTATTCTTCTCCCTCCTAACTCGTGTTTGTCACTCCTTGTAAGATGGCTTAATGTCTTTGAGCTCAGGGCTTGGACTTTGTTTCACTTATCTCAATCCTGACAGCTGACTTCAGTTTCAGCTAAAGTTATACTCTGACTTCTCTGGTGTGGCATGCAGGAATCCTGTTACATTTCTGTGCACAGAAGAGCAGCCTCATACAGAAATCTGAATGCTTTTCCTTCCAAATCTTAAGCTCATTGTACTCATGGCATATAATTCTACAGTTTGTTTTCAAAATATATTCATTTATCTGTCTGCAATGCTGTCTTTTCCAACTTCAGGAACCATATTAACCTGAAACTTTATTCCAATTCAGTGTATTTTTTCTACTTCTGTGATTCTGAACCTCTTTGGAGTTCCCTGGTATATTTACATTGTTGTATATGCACACACCAAGATCATTTATGGATCTTCTGATTTCTCTCATGCTGGTATTCTTTGATATGTAGGTGTATTTTTTTTCCTAACTCTGCCCAAACATCACCAAGTTAAATAGCTGTTAAAATATGTTGCTGTAAGACACTGCTTTTCCTAATATTACTAATAATTACTATTATTGGCATATGTACATTGCAATCAGTATTAATTCCTTTCATTTTAGCAGTGCTATAAAAAGATATGTATTTTGTAAAAATACTTTGATATAGTGATGATATAAGTGGATTCACTCAGTGACATTTCATACGATTGCAAACAAATTAGCCACAGAGGTATGGGAAAGCATCCTTGACAGAAAGTACTGGTTTCACTGTATGACCCATGAACTATTTTTTAACTGCTTACATTTAAGTGCATTTGGCTTTTACATGATTTGTAATTTGATTACCATTGTGATGTTTTTCATTAGCCTCCTCCTGAACTAAGTAGACACTTTCACCTTGCTGCAAATGTTTCTGTAAAGATGTTTTACTGTATTTTAATCATTCCCAGGGCTATCAGTATCAATGCCAGTGCAGGTGAAGCAAGGAAGAGTTTAAGGAAAGTTGAAGTTGATATGGAAAAAAACATCACAATCAGTGCTGATAGCAAATGAGTTATTGCAGCAGTGCACGTAAGGAATTATAGTATGTCAGTCTGTTTTTTGAAGACTACTTACAAAAAAAATAAAAACATCAGGCAAAAGGAGCACAACTGGGCCCTGAACTGTCTGATTTAGATACTATTTTCTTTGTCACTTGTATTGGTCAAGAGCAAGATACATAAGCAGAAACTTCAAAATATAAGCCACTATGAAGTACAGTGTTCTCCAGCAAAAAGTTATACTTCCCTATACTTGAAGGATTCTTTTTTCTTCAAAAAAATTTTATTCTATGTTGCTGTATGGGTTGGATTTGGGGGTGGGGGGCAGGATTTGTCTCTTAGCTACAGATTTTGCCACTGTGATGTACCTCAGTATTTTGAGAGAATCGTACTGTCTGTATTCTTACCAACTTTTATTGATACTCCTTTGAATAAGATAGATTTTGTGTTTGACACTATATATTTTTTTTCCTTTTACCTATTATTTATTTTGTAGTTATCATTTGTATAAAGAATAATTAAATGTATTATTTCCTAAAAGAAGTGATTGCAAAGGTGAGCATTCCAAATTTATGAAATAGCAGAATTAAAATTGCATCTTCATTTGTACAGGAGTCTAACATAATTATCTGAATTTTGAGGCCCCTTTTCTTTCTCTGAAACACCATCTTAATGATTTGCATGTGTTCTCTCACCAGTGCAGACACAGGACTGCATATTTTCTCAATTATGTTTAGATCGTTTTATGCAATCTGTTTTGAAAAATGTTGGTTCAATACCACACGTTGCTACAGTTTGTATAAGTTTTTATTACGTAACTAATATATGATACAAGCACAGCCTGCATTCATTAGCAATTCAGCTTTGGTTTAATGGGAAGTTTCTTTTCAATAACATTGATCAAAATGTAATTGAAACATCTACTATAAATTAAACCTTTTACAGAATTTATTCTTAGGAGCATTTGCAAATGATTATTTATCTGTTCTCCAAGATAAACATGAGTATTTGAGCAAAATATAAATTGAAGCCAAAAGGTGAAAAGTGATTGCCTACAAAATCCCTAAATCTACATAGTTGAAACATGATTAGGAATGATCAAAATTGCAAAAGGCCTGAGTAGTCAGAACTCCAATATTAAATGTTCATAACCTCTGTAAATGAAACTTCGTATTTTTTGTGATTCATGTAGATATATAGACTAGTAATACAATAAGTTTTGTGAATTTAAACTAAACTTTAATCTTTACAGAAAGATAAGGAAGACCAGTGGCTAGAGAAAAAAGTGCAGGGTAGTAGAGACCACATCATCTTAGAACATCTTCAGTGGACCATGGGTTACGAAGTACAGATTACAGCTGCCAACAGACTGGGTTATTCTGAGCCAACATTGTATGAATTCAGCATGCCACCAAAGCCCAACATTATTACAGGTGAGTTAATTTTAGAGTGTTTTCTCTTTATGAATTGTTTGCTGCTTGTAGTATACAGTAACGTGTATAGTTGAACAACGGTAACTGATGTCTTGTTTAACTGACAAAGCCTGGGACCCCATACTCTATTATCACAAAAACTTGATTCAAAACACTTACGTGGGACCTCTCTTAGTTATAAAGTTATTGGTAAGTACAAAACAAACACTGAATCTTCAATCCAGATGAGGACAGTAAACAAGGCATATAGTATTTACGATACATCTTCTATACATTTTTAAGTTTCCTTGTACTGCGAATTTGTCTTGTTTTCAGTCCACCTCAATGTATCTCTACATATGCATCAAGATACTCATGTAATAAAAGTATTTGTTTTCGTGTCTGATGAGGTTAGGACTCCAAATGATCCTGTTTAGCTACCATCCTACTGATTCACCCTAACGCAGTGAGCATACAGCCTTCTATTAGGCCTATTTACAAGCTTTGAAATCCATAGAAATGTTGTGCTTTTTTTTTAAGTCTATAAATAAGGTTTGGAATTATTTTTGGGAAAACTGCATACTAGTTGAAAGTGAGTGTATATCAGTAACAAATTGATCAACTTTTAGTGCTGCCCAACATAACAATATAATTTGACATGACAAATCAAAACTACTTCATTCAGAATAAACCTTATGTGATGGTAATTTCTGGTATATTATAGATAATTTTTACAAAGCAAATATTATGAGGAAGATACTTCAAACTTCTTATCTAATGTATACTGATATCTTTTACAAAAAATTCCAAATTAGATCAATGTCGTCATTACCATTTTAAAATTAGGTGCTAAAGCCTTTAACACAATATTTTCTGTATGCCATATATTAAAATATTAGAATCAAATTAAATTTTTCCAGATAAAGATAATTACAATATAAACCATATCGATACCTGTGTTTCACTTTGAGTGTCTGACCAACACTGACCTTAACAAAGTGGCAATGAGTTTGAATGTGTTATAAACTACTGTGTCATCAGAAAAGTCAGAATAAAATTACTAATTTTTTTTCAGTCTACTGCAAGTTTCCTTCAAATATCTTTTCAGGGATGTTATCTCAAGATCTCTGTAACATTTATTTTTAATATTCCATAACATTTTGTTGATAACTGAAGCATTGTTACTTGGATTTATAGAAAGAAATGGGCATTTGTGTTATATTAATAAGTTCAGATCCAGTCTCAGCACAAATATTTGGGTTATGCACTTGAATTGCAGTAGTGAGAGTTGATTTGCATCTTGACTGAAATTTAGAGCCTCACTAGGCCTTCTGCACTTGTTTTTAATCATAGTACCATCATTCAGAAATAAAATTTCAGTACATAATCAAAAACAGAAAAGAGAAAAAAGAGATGTAGGGAAGCTTATTGTCCCAAGGACATAAAAATATTTATCAAGTAGAAAATGTAATAAAACCTTATTTAAGTAAATGGCAGGGTTAAAACATTTTTCAATTCTGTATATTTGAAACACAAATCTTATTTGTTTTGCAATGCAATCTAACTTTAACCTGTTATAATTATTTAAAGCATTCCATATTATTGCCACAACTACTGTAACTGAGAGAAATGTGATATGCCCAGGCAAATGATAACATAGGTCATTTCACAGAATCACAGAATAACCGGGTTGGAAGAGACCCACCGGATCATCGAGTCCAACCGTTCCCATCAAACACTAAACCATATCCCTCAGCACCTCGTCCACCCATGCCTTAAACACCTCCAGGGAAGGTGACTCAACCACCTCCCTGGGCAGCCTGTTCCAGTGCCCAATGACCCTTTCTGTAAAGAATTTTTTCCTAATGTCTAGCCTAAACCTCCCCTGTCGGAGCTTGAGGCCATTCCCTCTTGTCCTGTCCCCTGTCACTTGGGAGAAGAGGCCAGCACCCTCCTCTCTACAACCTCCTTTCAGGTAGTTGTAGAGAGCAACGAGGTCTCCCCTCAGCCTCCTCTTCTCCAGGCTAAACAACCCCAGCTCTCTCAGCCATGCCTCATAAGGCCTGTTCTCCAGCCCCTTCACCAGCTTTGTTGCTCTTCTCTGGACTCTCTCCAGAGCCTCAACATCCTTCTTGTGGTGAGGGGCCCAGAACTGAACACAGTATTCGAGGAGCGGTCTCACCAGTGCCGAGTACAGAGGGAGGATAACCTCCCTGGACCTGCTGGTCACGCCGTTTCTGATACAAGCCAAGATGCCATTGGCCTTCTTGGCCACCTGGGCACACTGCTGGCTCATATTCAGTCGGTTGTCAACCAACACCCCCAGGTCCCTCTCCTCCAGGCAGCTTTCTAGACAGACTTCTCCTAGTCTGTAGTACTACGTAGGGTTGTTGTGCCCCAAGTGCAGGACCCGGCATTTGGCCTTGTTAAACCTCATGCCATTGGACTCTGCCCAGCAGTCCAGCCTGTTCAGATCCCTTTGCAGAGCCTCCCGACCCTCCAGCAGATCGACACTTCCACCCAGCTTAGTGTCGTCCGCAAACTTGCTAAGGGTGCACTCGATGCCTTCATCCAGATCATTGATGAAGACATTGAACAGGGCTGGACCCAGCACTGAGCCCTGGGGAACCCCACTTGTAACTGGCCTCCAGCTGGATTTCACACCATTTACCACCACTCTCTGGGCCCGGCCATCCAACCAGTTTTCCACCCAGAAGAATGTGCGCCTGTCCAGGCCAGAGGCTGACAGTTTCCTAAGCAGAATGCTGTGAGAAACTGTGTCAAAGGCTTTGCTGAAGTCCACGAAGACCACATCCACAGCCTTTCCCTCATCCAGCAGCCGAGTCACTTTGTCATAGAAGGCGATCAGGTTAGTCTGGCAAGACCTGCCTTTTGTGAACCCATGTTGACTGGGCCTGATCACCCGGTTCTCTTGCATGTGCTTCATGATAGCACTCAAGATCACCTGCTCCATGACTTTCCCTGGCACTGAGGTCAGACTGACAGGCCTGTAGTTTCCTGGGTCCTCCCTGCGGCCCTTTTTGTAGATGGGCACAACATCAGCCAGCCTCCAGTCCAGTGGGACTTCCCCAGTCTTCCAGGACTGTTGGAAGATGATGGAAAGGGGTTTGGCCAGCACATCCGCCAGCTCCTTCAGTACCCTAGGGTGAATCCCGTCCGGCCCCATAGACTTGTGACTGTCCAGTCGGGCTAGCAAGGCTCTGACCACCTCCTCTTGGATCACGGGAGCCTCATTATGCTCCTCTAGCTCCTGGGTTAGTACACAGACGGAACGACTCTCCTTACAACTAAAGACTGAGGCAAAGAAGGCATTAAGTACCTCAGCCTTTTCCTCATCCCCTGTTACTGTTGTTCCTTCTGTGTCCAATAGGGACTGTATGGTCTCCCTAGTCCGCCTTTTATTATTTATATATTTGTAGAAAGATTTTTTGTTATCTTTCACAGACTTGGCCAATCCAATTTCTAGCTGAGCCTTAGCTCTTCTGATTTTTTCCCTACACAATCTCACTTCCCTCCTGTAGTCCACCCAAGAGGCCTGTCCCTTCTTCCAGAGCCCATAAACATTTCGTAGACATTGAAGTAAAAAGCGGTTTAGGTAATTTAATTTCAGAAGATAGAATATTTTTCTCTGAACACAATTTTAGAGTTTTTTAGGGGCTTTGGCTTCTCAGTGCTCTCTCGTAATCTCTAAGTAGCTGTAAGAAGTCTTTTACACACATCAGGTCTTCTTTGTATGAATCATTATTGCAGTTATGATTGTGGAACTAATTAGTTTCCTTGACAACTGTTTTTGCAAAACCTGAAGACAGTGTGAAATTCCCATCATAGGAATATTCTGTAGGCAATTTCTAAAAATATGTCAAAAGACACTTCTATCAGTGGAACCTTAATGTTCATATTCATGAGTCAGTATGGTTATCTTGTCTTGAAATAGTATATTATTATTATTGTAATATATATAAAGATATTGTTGCAAACCCATTAACCTGCTTTATTAAAACATGATAGATAATGTTTAAAAAATGCTTAATTTTGCTCAGAATAATTCTGATATCAGTTAGTCAACTTGGATGATGTATTATATGTCTACTTGGAGGCTTAGGTATTTGCAGCTAGGCATCTATAGCTAGGTTCATAAGCACCGAGATTGAAATGAGGTAGACTTTGGTATGAAATCTTTATCACCTATCCTGTGCTCACTTAGCTGCTTCTGATACCTGTGATTCCCTCCCTGATTATTCATGTGATTATTAGAAAAGTTCCTCAGACTGCTAAAGGTTTTCATCTCTATGATGAAAGCCAGATATATGGCACTGCAAGTGTTTCTGTCTTGCTCTAAATGTAATTAAAACCCAATATATTTGTAGATCCTTTGTATGCACTCTCATGGATATTACTTATTTGGAGAGAATTTTGGCATCCCTTAAGTATCATGATGATTAACTATACTAATCTTAGGTCTGGAAAGGAGTTTGGGGCTGCAAATTGCTGTCTGGCATTAGTAAGGTATATAAATCAGATAGACATTCCTCTAAATTTTCATACAGTTGGCCTCAGCATCCTCCAACTATAGATCTACTTGATTTGGTAATTTCTGTTCCTAGGCCTATAAAATGGTCTTCATTCACTGAATCACTCAAATTCATTTTTAGTTTGCAATCCTTTTAGAAAAAGTTTCATGTTTATCTGAAGAGTTTAGCGATGGAACCCTACACTGACTTTGAGAAATGCTCAGCAAACCAACTTCTTATAAAACTTAGCCTTAAATAAATGTATGCATAAATATATTCATGTATGAGTATATGTGTATACATATATATATTACTGTAGATTATATCTATGCATATACGATTTTACTTCCTACTTTTTGAGTTATGTTTAGAAGTCAGCAATTCCATCTTTATATTTCACTTTTTACTTAGGTGTATAATCATGTATTTAAGAATCATGCTGTGAAGGAAGAGTAGCATAGTCTTAAATGTAGTATTTTATGTAGGCCAGTATCTCACTAGGGATTTTAGTTGGCTGCACTTGCAAACACGTGCTACTCTAACATCAGTGTCCTTGCCTTTGAGTGAAGTCTTTATCAGATCTTAAGTACTAATTTTAATCCCTTGTGGATCTCATTTACATTTTTTTTTTCAATGAATGTCTGTCACCAATGCTTAAAATCATATAGTGATATGCAAAGAGGGGCAATCTAATGCATGGTATTTCCTCTTATCATCACTTGTACCAAAGATGATGCTCTTCATACCAGACATCATTTTTATCAGTAGTTTTTATAAAAATACATCTTTAGAATCACCAGTGGCATCAAATTGAGTGAAAAATAAAATTAGCTTAAATCAATGCTACAGGGGTGTGTTTGTGTATATATGTATTTAAATTTTTGTGTGTATATTTTATGATGTATTACATAGACAAATTAGGGCTTTTGAACTATAAAGACAGTGTTTTATCAGAATGGAAGCTAGGATGATGAACTTTTTCATACAGAGACTGAAAATGACTAAGTGCAGAAATATAGAAATAAGTCCGCTTGATGCCCACAGTTTTCTTCCAGAGCAAGTTCTTTTTTTTTTTTAATTTTGTTCTCAGTCAAACAGTTAAGTGAGGGCTTTTCTTGGAAGAAATAAATTTGATATGATTCCATCTGTGTAGCTGTGGAAGGTTTTTGTTCCTGTCACCTCTTGTTGCCATAGAGCAGACTCTCTTGCTGCAGGTCCTCTCCTGTTCTCTCACATCAATGGGCTGCAAGAGACTCCCTGAGGCACAGTCTTTCTTGCTGTGAAAGGTCGCATAGCAATCCTTTTCTTCAGAAGGATTGGCTTGACCCTGACCATGCAACAGCTAAGGGAAGCCAAAATCTTGTCTAGTTCAATCTTGTTCTGTACCCCACCACAAAAGGACATAACATTTATTGACTTACAATTACTGTGAATAAAATTCCCATCTGAATAGTTCTTGTGTCCTTTGCATAATTTTCCTTAGACTTCAAATAATTTCATACCTATTTGAAATTAGATTTTACCTGATTACAATCAGTCCTCAAGACTGGAGTGTCACGTATAGGGTATACTTGCATGACCAAGGCCTCTGCTGTTATTACCATTAGCCTTCTTTGCTGCAAGAGCACATAGCTGGCTCATGTTCAATTTGGTGTTGGACCCCAGAGAATTTTCTGCAAATTTGCTTCTAGCTGGGTGGCCACCAGCCATATACTGGTGACTAGGACTGTTCCTCCCCAAGGGCAGGTCTTTGCACTTTTATTTGTTGAACTTCATAAGGTTCCTGTGAGCCCATTTTCCAGCCTGTTGAGGTCCCTCTGGATGGCAGCACAACCATCTAGTGTATCAGCCACTCCTCTGAGATTTGTGTCATCAGTAAAGTTGCTGAGGGTATGCTTTGCCCCATCAACAAAGTTGTTGATGGTGCTGAAAATGATTGGATCAAGTATGGACCACAGGGATGCAGCACTGGTAACTGGCCTCCACATAGACTTCACGCCATTGATCAGCACCCTCTCAGCCCAGCCATTCGTCCAGTTATCAGTTCAGCCTCACTGTCTGCTTATCCAGCCCATATATCAATGACTTTCCAGGTACAATGTGTGTTTTGGAACAGGACCATTTTCTGAGGCAGAGCTAACCATGGAGTAATGTCAGCTTCTAAAGCTTCTTCTGGTACTTATTGTTTGTTCTAGGAAAAGTTGTGTTGCATCATGAAAAGTTAAATTAGGAGAATTATGGGTTTTTATAGCCATCTTCTTCCTTTGTATTCTCTTTCCATAGAAAAAGCTAGAAAGGCTGCCAGTAGCTACTTGAGCCAGGACTAAAAATCATTCCTTATGGCTTTTAAGTTGCTTTTTAAATATCCAGTAAAAGACTGTAAAATTATATTATGTACTGATTCTTCAGGAATAAAATTTTTGCCTGATTTTCAAATCTCCATCAATTTATGTCTTCTGATAACTTTTGAATGCAATTGACAATTTCAATTAATTTGCCAGAGAATGGCAGCTTCAAAAATAATATGTTCCTGTAATTTCTTTTTTAAAAATAGATATCTGAGGATAGAAGTAATATTCTTTGTAGCTCAGTAAGAAAAATACTGCATCGGAAGTTTGCACACTTTTAACCATAAGAATCATTTCAGAAGGAATAGTTGTAGCTTTCTAAACCTTGATCCTTGTACCAGCTTGGATAGCAACAATAAATTTAAATCAAGAAAGAAAAACCAAAATCATAGAACTAGTTTGAAGGTATTTCCAAAGGCAAAATTTTCATTCCAAGGATTAAAAATTTTAAGACTATAATGGGTACCTCTTTTGTACAACCTTGTGCATTACAAGATTCCTTAATCTATGTCTACAGCTTTGCCTAGTTAGGTTTTTAGTTAAATCTAAAAAACGAAGCACAACATTCGATTGTCAAAAAGCAAAGCCATGAGGATATTAGTCTTCTTGAAGCTCTGACCATATATCTGAGGCAAGGAAGAGCTGCAGAATTACAGTTGTGAAGTCATCTGCAAGATTTTCTCATATTATTCCAAAATCAGAACTTTTGTCTAATTTTTATTCAGATTCTTCTTCTGAGCAAAAAATGTGAAGCAATGCCTTCAGCATGTATTGCTGTATTGAAAAGCATTCTTTTCTTTCCTGAAGTTCTGAAGAGGATAGGGAGAAGTGATTAAAAGTTTCTTTGAGATCTTATGCATTGAGAACTGGAGTTGGTAGGAGTCACACCAATATAAATTAATATCCAAAATTTCAGTGTATAACAGCCCCACAAAATTTATTTATCTTTGTTGTGCAAAGTGGTACTATAATTTGCTGAGTAAGACCCATTTCTCATCAAATCCTGGAGATGAACACTGTTGTATGTTATAGGGTATGTTCTTGCTGTAGGCTAAAACCAGTTGTGTTTACTCTTTGTAAAGACTTATATTTTTTACATGAAAGGGGATGGAATTTGCTTATTAAAATTGAATTGGTTGTGACTTTTGAACTGGTTGAACAATCATAATTTCTTTCAAAATATGTACTATTTTATTACAGTGAAAACATATGAAGATGGGATAAAGTCCATAAGAGCTTTTAAAATTATTTATATTGCTGTCGTTTCCACACTCAGCTGTATATTTGTGCAACAGGGACATTTGTATTATGACAGGATATTGCATTGGTTAAACATCGTGCATATGTGTCCTGAAGGCAAGTTTCCCACCAGAATATATTAACAAAACAACAGCTCTGTGCTTTAAGCTGAATTTGAGATGCACTGCAAAAAAATCATTAAAAGATCCAAATCCCAAAACTGAAAAAATTCTTTGATTTTGGATAGTGCTTAAAGTCTGCAGGTCTATCGTATATTTGTGGAAAGAGAAAATGCTTTATCCACAACTTGCATTTCTCTTCAGACAGTGAATTGTATAGAGTTCACTGCAATATATTTGTGCTAAGATGACACAAATCATCCTCCACACCTATTTTAAACTTCAATAAAGTATTTTAAAACCTAAATAATTACAATAAGGGACCAATATACTATAGCTTAAATGAAAAAATGGGAGGCTTACAGCTTTCATCTACTTCCATTGCAATTACTTAAAATTCACTTTTTGAATTAAACAGATTAAGATGCAACCAAGGTCTCTTCTGAAATGGTAGCCTAATACTGATATTAGTCACGATCCATATAATTACTGTGTCACTGCAGCTGAAAAAAAAATCCAGTCAAGGAGATTAAAATGCCTGTCATGCACTATAGTGAATGAAGTTGACTGTATTGTCTACCAAAGCAGTAAATTTCAGCGTAAAAAGTAATAGGAAATGTATATGCAAACTCCCTGTATTGCATTGGATTACATCCAGACATACTGTGCGGACTTGACTGTCTAAGAAGTTGCATATTTTGAAAAGCAATTTTGTTTAGTTCCCACCGTAGTATTAAAGCCAATATCTAATTACCCAGACACCTGTGGTAATTACATTGATCATTCATATTTCAAATGGACTTATGTCCATTTTATTGGTGCCAGTTTCGACAGTGGTCCATTCTGAACTCCTGCAATGCTTAGGGAACAAGATAAACTTATTGGCAAGAAAAAAGAGCTAAATAAATTTCTCTCTTCTTTATTCCCATGAATGATTAGAACATTCTTTTTATGTAATTATTGACATATTTTATAGTTTCTTCGTTCAGCCTGTGGGCTGGTGTTTGTCGTTCAAATATTCTCTGTTTCTAATAGGTGTAGCATTGTAATTTCCTGTAATTGTATTTAGGGTTGGCTTGGATTAATATTTTTTTAATTTTAAGGGGAAACAAGAGAATTGATGACATGCTTCAGGTTAAGTGTCTAAATAAATTGTTTTAAATTTAAATCAAATAGTTTACCCTTTTGGCTGCTGTGGAGAACCACATCTTGCTGCTGTGAAGGTACACCTTTCCTACAGTTTTCATACTTTATTATCCAGATTTGTCCAGAGCACTTCAATGGTTACAATTCCCTTCACACTTTAATCATAATTTGATATTTTTATTAGGGTAATGTCATTCAAGTGATTGTCTTTGCCACAATGTAAATATTAAATTAATTACTTTTTCTCTTTTTTTCTTCCCACTGTCACTAATTTTCTTTCGATACTTTATTTTCCATTTTTATCAACTTCTTAACTTTTTTCTCTAATTTACTTTTTTTTTTTTTCACACTCTTTATTTTTGGCAATGATTCTTATCTACACAGATAGATGCTGTGAAGCTACTGGATATGAAAATGGAGGCCAGTCCCTGCAGCTGAATGCTGCTGGTTTCTCTTTCATTGTAGTCATAAGTTTCTGGTACATGTTTTGATGCTGTTGATATGGCAAGCAATATGCTTTCTTCCTTTTCCTCTTAATTTTTCTTTACAGGAAACTAAACACAGATCTGTATATAAAATTGTATTTTATTATAGCACTTCCAAAGTTTCCATTACTAGTTGAAAGAGTGTAATTACTTCAGTCTGTGCATGTAAAATTCTTCACTGGGCTTTTTGGAAACCTTGTAAGTTCTGTGACAAATTCAACACATGATGCTTGTCTTTCCTGTCTCACAGAAGCTGGGGAATGTGATCGATGTGATTTGATTCTATTTTCTCAACTATATTTTGATTATAAAAAAATCTATGCATAGACCTTACCATTGTGAGTCACACAGCTTTCCAGGTACACCATCAATTGTTCTTCAATGAGAACATTTTGATTTTGTATTAATCTTTCTCACAGAATTGTGCTTATACTAGCTCATTCCAGGATGCACTTAAAACTTTTAGCTTAATATAGACATGCTTTGTACTATCTAGCGGATTTCAACTAACTTTTGTTCCTAATTTATAATGTATGAATTGCTTTAGTTTGTACTATTTAATTTCATGTATGTTTTCTGTGCCTCTTTGCAGCCATGCTTCAGCATATACAATAGGTTCCTGCCCACCAAACTCACCTCTTTTGCCTATAATGGTGCCATGTTCCATTTCATGGCATTTGTTGGACTTGAAGATCCAGGGACCTTAACTTTGGCCTTTAGTAAAGAATGGGAAAAGTAGGCTTCCCTATTTTAGACTTTAGAAGAATTGCTTATGACCTCTGCAACCACAGCAATGTATACAAAATCTCAGAAAAATGTTAATTTAGTAAAGGTCTGCATAGTCATTTTACTGAATATATTTGATTTTAAAATTTATGTAGTTGACTACGTTTGTAGTTCATTCCCAGTAAATCAATGCAATTTAAAGCTAAGGTGGAATTGAATAGTTCTGGGGTTTTTTTGTTGGTTTTTTTTTTTTTTCTGAGATACTTCCCTTCAAAGTGTTACTTAACATAGTAAAGATAAAAAATTAATAGTATATGTTGGTTTCCCACCTCTCCACCCACTGACTCTTATAGTTAATTTCTTTCAGTTCTCAATACTTTCATCTTACTACTTTGAAATTATTCAGTCAAATTTAAGTTTTTATGTCATTTCAACAGCGTAAGGGATATTCTTAGCTCTTAGAAACAGAGATTATGGTCAGTTTTGCCAGTTTCAAATTATTCTTGAAAGTTGTTTTTACTTTAAAACCTCATTAATAGAAACTATTCATCTAAAACAAATAACAATTATTTAGACAACTGGCTTGTGTCACAAGTAAGGTCTTCAACATACATTTGTGTAATTCTGAAGACTTAATTTATTGACAGAAACAGTTTTTTTTAAAAAAATGACATATTTATTATAATGAAGTAGCTGGAAATCGAGCAAATGCCATTTGAAAAGTGTTAGCTTCATTGTGATCTGTAGAAAATCTCTCATTGTGTTAAGTAGGGCCACTATTTCAGTAGCTGCCCTCACTAGTATGTGCTATCACTTTATCCTAATGTTGTGCCATTAACTTGAGCTGAATTACATTGACATGTGCTTAGCATAGTTTGATGAAGAAGTAGAATTTAGATTCTAATTTTTAAGAGTCAAAACTTTTAGTTCCCAGTCAGAGTCAATTGGGAGAAACCTATCTTTCCATTCACAAAGAATGTGGATTATGCATTAACTTTCTTATTTAGTTTTATAAGTGTTATTTAAAAATAAATATTTGTTTAATACTTAAGTGTTTTTTGAATCTGCAGACAGTAATTAATGATGTGTGGAGATTTTAGCATAAGATATCTTTTTTAACTGAACTTTTCTCACAGGAGCTCTTTATGAGTTTGTTAGGAGCACAGTGATACACAAACACCTTGGAGGCTCCTCATTGGACTGAGGGGGAGAATAAAATTCTTTCTAGAGGCTGTTGTCTGCAGTCATGTCCCTTCTGCATTCTGATCCCATTGTAAGACAAGAACTGGGTGCATATAAGGAAACAAAATTTTCTTTTGTAGACATCACATACTGAATAATAAAGTAAATGCAATTGTAGACACAATCACAACTAGTAAGTACCTGCCTCTGGATTTAAAAGGTCTTGAGTAGGTCTTTAGATGGTCTCATAGAATGAAACATAAAATAGAGTCTCATTAAGGTTGCACAGGCAGTCCAGTTCTGGCATTTCCTTATTTTGCAGCATTTTCCTAATTTTCTAAAATCTGAAACCTTAAAGCTTTTCTACTAAACATTTTGCTACATATTTTACCTCTCATATACTTGTCTTTGTTCTTACTTTTTTAATAAAGCAAGACAGGAGACTACTACAAGTATGCATAGAAGTAGAAAAATGAAAATTTCTAAACTTCTGAAGTACTTTTTACCAGTTATAAATTTATTATCTTAGCAAGTCATTCTAATGTTGCAGATAGGTATACAAGATAGAAATTAGGGCACAAAGAGTGATCGACTCTGAACTCTCCAAACATATTGTGACAGAGATAATGAAAGCCTTGAGAATTTTTAGAAGCTAAATATGCATTATAAATGACAAGCTGGCTTTTATCCTCAGCATCACAATGCCAGTGGGATAAAGAGACAGATTTGGTTCACTTATCTTTTTTCCAACTAATGGTAGCTTCAGCTGGAAACAACATAAGTTTCCCCTGTTAAATGAGAAACATTTTAGATCTGCTCCGATATATATTCTTCTGCATTATGCATTTTGAGGTTATCAGGTAGTTTGAATATGATCCTTTTCTTTTGGCCCTACCCCTGACATCAAATTCCAAAGAAGATGAGTTAAGACAGTATTATAGGGATTTTGTGACAGCAGAGCCAGGCAGTTCTGGGCAATGTCCCAAAACCTCTGTAATGGGAAAAAAAAGAGGAAAAGAATAATGTCCTTGGTTATCATGTATCTCCTGAGATGAATAACTAATACAGTTTTGTTTGTATTTCTCTTCAAGAAAGTTTCATAAATCTGTCTTTAAAACCAATAAGAACAAGATTATTTTACAATATTTTATACCACCTCTAGGGAGATTCAGAAGATTTTAAAATCTTGTCTTCCTACAGATGAGAATGAGGAAAAAGTGAAGAGACATATTCAAATTAAATTATAATTGGTAGGTATAGACTGAGCAGCTTTAAAATTATAGTTTAAACTGTATTAAAATGATAAATATGTCTTCATAAATTGAATTTAATATTCTGCTGTCATTAGTACTTATGTTAGATAAGTAAATTTGTTCCTTTAAATGTAGTAATTGTAAAGGGGATTTGAGTTCTTTTGACTGACAGTGTAAAATGTTACTATTTTTTCAACATTGTCACATATTTTGAAATGCTAATACTCAACTGTCTGTAAGGCTGAAGTCCTAAAATATTCTTTGCTGAACTTATGCCTTAAATCAAAATTGATAGCACAGAAACTTAAAAAAAATAATGATTATTCTGTCATATAGCAGTATATATCCAACAAAGAATATTTGTAAAGTGTTTTGATTTACAACTTTTTAAATCTAAGGATGGCTTCTTTCCTAATCAGATTTGAATTGCTGTCTTTCCTGTTTCCAGAGTTTTTACAAATTCCTAACATTACTAGTTATATATTTACATAATATGACTTCAAATTTTATCCTTAATTTATTACAGTAGGGTTAGAAGAATATATATTGCTGTCTGGCTAAATAGGAAAAATATTGCCCAGATAAAGGCATGTATATATACTGGAACTAAAATATATCCATCTGTGTGGTCTTGTGAGTTGTGCAAAACATACTGCTACCAATCAACGTAACATTCTAATTAATTTTGTGGTAGAAATATAAGGCATTGATGTAAAAAAAAAAACAACTATGATGTGCATATTAAAAATAGATACTTAAAAGACAAAAAGACATAGTGGTTTAATTAAATAGATAAACAGATGACCAATATTCAGTTAGATTCCTGGGCCTTACCATATATTATCTTTCCAGTGTGCAAACCTTGTTCACTGAATTTAATAGCTCCACTGATGCGTATGCAACTATAAACTCAACTAAATAAGACTGAAAAAAATATTTGTATTTTTTAAAAACAGGTAATGGAAACTTGTATACAATTTCTGCTTGTGCTAATAGTCTTCAATCTTTTACTCATTATCCAGTATGTTGATGATTTCTAATTGTTCATTTTTCCAAGATTTTTAGGAAAAAGAAAAGAAAAACTTACTTTTAAGAATCAGTTTCAAAAATATCAAGACAAATGTAGCTTCTGAGGGCTATAATGACATAAGACATGGCTACATTTAGAGCTCTCTTGAGCTTATCACATTGTACTTCATCCATTCAATTTTCTCAGGCACATAAGGGATCTTCAGTTTTCCTTTGGTACACGTGTATTAGGCTTAATCTATATGTGATGGAAACTCACAGGGAAAATCCTATTCCTGTATCCCAACAACAACAGACTGATAAACCCAAAGATGTAAAACACCAAAAGAATCTACCAGCTTTGCTTGTTTAGAAAGAGTAACTCTATGGAAACTGTATGCTTGAGAGCTATATTAAGTTTAAATGTTGTACAAGAACTAGGATCAAGCAACTGAGGTAAGACTATCCAATTTTGTTAATTTTTTATGGTCTAAAATCCTGATAAACTGTAGTAGCAATTCTTGCCACTGTAGTGCCATTACACTGTATGATATTCTTATTTTTAGTTCTGAATATTTATTTTATATGTTTAACTCTTTATAGATGCAATTTCTGACAAATATGTTATTTTTGTATCGTGTTAGTTATAATACATGTTAAATGAGCTGTAATGTAAGTGAAGTAGATATTACTGAATGTGTATTTTCAACAGAATTACAGTTGAAAATATATACAATGTACTCAAAACCATATATGTGGAAAAATACTGCAATCACTGCAGCTTATGTAGGATTCTGTTTTCAAAAAGACGACAAGAAAAAATCTGGATTCAAAGTAGTTTATCTTAATTTGTGAAACAATGGCATATTTTTTCATCTTATTCATATCTCACCACCATTTTGCTCCACTGATTTCTTTCATGCATGCAGTACTTGCTGTCATCTCTCTGCTTTCTCCCTGAAGGATGTGTTCATACTGTAAATGTTATATCTCTCAGTATCTTTCCAAATACATTGTCAGGAAATGTATGTAACTTTGTGCATCTTTCAGCTGTTGTTCATAGTTCATTTTAGCTTATGCAACTTCTGTCTTCATTTTTGTAATAAAGAAAACTGACTTAAAACATTTTTATCTGTATTTTCTTTGTTGCTGATAAACACTGCTTTTCTTGTCTTATCTACATTGTGTTTTTAACTGAAGTGATTGATAAATATTTTTGTTTCAACTGTAAACCTCACTGTTTTATCCAATAGTGAATACTAAAAAGCAAACAAACAAGCAAAATTAAAATTGTAATTCCCCATTTTTTAGTTTTGTCCTTATTAGGTGGCTATCATGGTACTCCACTAAAGATGCAAGTATGTGAAATGTCTCTATAAATACATAGGCGGAGCACTTGATCCATATTGATTTAATCTGACTGCTCAAAAATATTGTATCCCAAAAGGCAGGTGTTTTGTACTGGAAGAAACTGTATTGGTACACAACACTTTCACACCACGTACAAATCTGCTGACACTTGCAGTTACAGAAGTACAATTCTCTGAAATAAAAACACACATAATATACTGGCAGCACTCGTAATATTATTCTCTTTTTGTAGCTAATGCTATAGAAGTGATATATTTAAAATATTGTTCCCAGTAATACTTCTCAAAACTGTTGTGCTTGCCCTTACATATATCTTAAAGACCTAGAAGAAAATGCTGTTGAATATGAAATATTTTACAAATTTGAACAGAATCTTAACATAATTGGACTTCTTTTTTAAGATCTCCTGACTACAGTACTCTGATTGCAGCTGTTGTCCATTATGCCAAAAAATGTCTCAGGTCTCTGTAGTATGTGCCCAGTGTGATTTTTAATTATCCCAAATAACCCAATTAAAATAATTTGACCTTTTATATAATGGCAATACTGAAACCGCATGTATCTGCGTGTTTTCAATGCACATGTCAATCTTAATTAATCTGCACAGGTTTTTAGAAATTCCTCTTAGAAACATGTTCAGCAAATATACTGTCAGTTTGACTGGAGGATTCTGGGACACAGAAATTTAGTCATTTCCTCAGGGACCGCTTAAAATCTGAGCACAGAGCTGATGACACAAACTCCACAAAGCTGCCATCATGGCAGGGCTTCTCTGCCCTCAATGCTGGCCTCTCTTTGCCCTTCCCATTAGCAGCTCCTTGTCAAAGGCAAAAAGCTTTTCTCTCCAACACATGTAAAGTGTTAGGAGTTTTCTCCCACTTTCTGCCTTGAAAGTATTTAGAAATGTGTATTGATCAGCTGGCTGACTGGAAAGCAGCTTGTCCTGGAAGTGTATTTCCTCTCTCGGCCTTATGTGGCTGCTGCTTCCACAGAAAGAATGAGGAATTCTGCCCAGTTTTCTCTGAGTCTTCCTATACAAGTAGACAAACAAGCAGTCTTTATTATGGTGACTGAGTAAATATATGAAAAAAAGGGTCACTGGGGAAGAAAAAGCATTAAAATTAATATTGATTATAGCCTTGTTAGCACATTTTTGTATTAAGGAACAAGCTAGAAAGGACTTACTCTCAGGTTCTCTTCTGCATTATACATTTCCCCAGTAAATGTTTTCACAGAATTATATTATTTTTAAAAAAACTGATACTGCAGCTGTATTGATTTTTTTTATTTTATTTGAAGGTAGACATGTAGCTGCTAGGCACTTACCTGGCTCAAAAGTCAAGTTATATTATTTTAAATTGCTAAAAGCAGCTCATGCAGTTCTGGCTGTGACAGAGATATTATTGGAGCTTATTTAGAAGGGAGAGAGAGGTCATTGGTTCTTTACTCCATTCTGCCTCCTATGATTTTTATCTCAGTAAGGTGCAGGAGTGGGTAGTGACAGGATGCTCTTGAACAAATCAGAGAAATGGTTCTGCTCCTAATTATTATAGCCTTCCAGCATCATACCATTCTCACTCACTAAAAAGCTGTGTACATGCTACCTTCATATGCCACCCAAGGTAGAGTTTCTTCTCAGTACCTGTAACTTGTAAGATTTGCTGGGTGCCACAGACACTTTGGACACTGATTACCCACACCAAAGAACCTGGGGCACACAACAGCTCCATTAAAACCCGCGTTGGAAAATGAAGGAGGAAGACATTTTGGCAGGCAGTGAGTAAAGTTAATGTTAAGTCCTATGATCTAGATATATGCATTTTTTAGTACAAGAGAATACAAACCATTAAAAGGCAGTGAAATATAAAAATTTGACATAATTTTTAAGAGGACTCTTTTAGCTGCTATCAGCTGAGAAATTATTTCCACATATGATGTACAAATTTGAGTATGTTTATGTCCCCAGAGAGAGAGAAAAAAACAAGGAAGCATTTCAAAGCATCTGGAAACAAATAAGCAATTGCAAGGATAGAAATGAAGAACTGCCTTTGGGTATTTGTAATGCCCTCCCTCCAGCACACACCTCATAGTATCTGTATATGTTTTTATCTCAGGGGTGGACCTATATTATAAATGCATGTCTCTTGTCTGGTATTCTACAGTATTTCTAGTAAATCCTTTTGTTGTTGCTGTTGTTTTTCCTCATGATGTGCTTGTGATATGGATGTGTATGCTTTTTTTCTCCTCTCTCCAGATTTTTAGCTTTGCAGTCCTTGTTATAGCAATTGTCTTGGCCTTCCACCTTAACTAGTGGAAAATCCTTATACAGCTGTTTAACTTTTTTGTACTTCATTATGATTGATTGGATGCTCATCAATGCATATTAATTTTTATGATGTATATTTTCTATCTTTTTAGAGGTTTGAATAACTATATAAACTTGCAAGACTTTGATTCTAGGAAAAGTTACAGATCAGATATAAAATCAAAGACAACATTCATAGCGCAGAAATAGCCACCATGGTTGAACAGCCTAGCCTTTATGAGTCAATACAACAAGGGCGGTTGAAGATGTTAAACAAAAGCATGATTTTTTTTCTGCTATTACCTGGTGCACCATTTTCAAATTCGTCCTTTAGCTTATAATTTTCAATTACTTCAGGTTGACAGCAGCACCTACTTTAGCTTCAGACTGACCAGAAAGGAAGGACAAACTCATATGTAATACCTCTGCACATTCATTCAAATTCATTCAATTGTAACTGCCAGGTACTGCCTGATGAGACCAGAAAAGTGGTTTATTTCATTGCTTTTTTTCCTTTCAATTGTAAATGACTGTAAAACATTAAGGGCTATGTAGAATCATCTGTCTTTCATCTTTCCTTCTATCCATGCCTGCTAAGGAGGAGGGAAATCAAAAAAAAAAAGGGCATAAAAAGGTGCTCATTTGTTGGTTGATGTTTTTTATTTTCCTACAAAACTTAGAAACTCTAATGATTGCGGTTAGAAGGGACCTCTGCAGGTCATCTTGTCCAAACTCCCTGCTCAGCAAGGTACTTCTAACACTTGCAATTCTTATTTTATTGTACCAGCAATTGAATGTATGCAGTGTGATTCCGTAAGAGTACAGAGAAATTCTGTCACATCGAAGAATATATGTTCATGTAACATCAGTCTGAATACAGTGATGTTGCATATTAAGTTCCTATCTCTTTATGCAGAAACAATTGCTTTAGTGTTCTATGTACAAAATGTAGATGGTGGCTCTCTCTTTAGACCTGCTTCCCTTTAGAGTATCTGATACAGGCTGCTTAAAGGAATTCACTCTGAATTTACATTTGAGGGTCCAGGAAATTTATCATTCCAGTTAGTTCTCTTCACTGGAAAATTCTATTTCACTTGTCAAAGCTTTTCATTGCTCTTTCCCATTATTCTAATAACTATTTGTGCAAAAATGGTCAGTTATTTTATTAGAAGATAAAAATACAACTTATTGAATAAGTGGGAATTTGAAAATTATGAATATTTTCCATTATGTTTATAGAAACATCCCTCCTTTTTTTAACTGCATTTCTGAAAGTTTTGTAATCTTATTTCCATAAGTCATAAATAAGCAGTATTTGAAGAAGCAGAGAAATGAAATGATTTTGTTTAAAGTTAACAGTTACCCTTATTATTATGGCAAGGTTTATTATAATATTTAATCCATATTCTATATAACAAAAAGTGTATTACTTTATATTTAGCATATTTTGACAAATTGTAATTAAAACATTCAGAACTATTGAACTTAAACTTTTTTTTAAATGCACAGCCTTTTAGAAGGTTTAAAAGCATTACACTACTAAGACAGGTATACAATAAACCTTTTCACACAATTGTTAAAAGCTGCTTTTTCACATTAACATTGAATTTTTATGATTTAAAATAAATGTGTTTTCAACTAGGAAAAAAGATATGTATAATATAAAAATACTTCATTGTTATAGAACACAAAGTGGAACTAGTCTTTTGAGTCTATTTAGTACATGCCAGAACACTGTAAAATAAAACATTTAAAATCATTGCTACTTATAGTGTAATTTTTTTGTATTGCTTAAGAATTGTTGCAGCAAAGCTAATCTCATTTTAATTTAGGGCAAAACTTCTAGATAACAAAGGTGTTTTTCAAAGTTGATTGAAAAGCTATATGTAGTATGATACAAACATTTCATCTAGTGACAGAATTAGTACTTCTGTTGATGTCAGAAGGAATTAAGACAAAATTTCACATTCTCTTGATACCATAGGTATATTAGGATATGGTTTTTGAAAGCACTCAGGACAGGCCTAAGTCTACTTAATAGTAGTCGACACTAGTTGTAAAGCTAATTGTAAAACTGACTTTTATGGGTGTATATAGACCAGTACAAAGTCCCAGTCATTTAAGAAATAACAGAATTAAGCCAAAGATGAACTTCTTAAAAATCAGTTTTATATTTTTTCACTGATTCTAAAAATAAACTGTAACACAGGTGCTTTTAAGACACAAGAAGGTCCAAATACCTGAAGAGTCTAAGACATCAGAGAAGGTTGGTGACAGCCATGATTCTTGCCCTGCTGCAGGATGTCTTCCTGTTACTCTTTGGCATGTGGGAGAAAAAGGGGAGAAATGTCAGAAAAGTCTTGGCAATCACAAGAAATCAGACTTTCAAAGGTTGTGAAACAGAAACCTGTATGAATACATACATTGCAGGCAGGAAAAATAGGACTTGGGACAAGTAGGGCAGTAGTAAGGAAAGGGAGTGCTGAATTAAAAGGAAGTTATCACTTATAAAGGAACAGAATAATATGCAATAGTCAAATACTTAGGTCTCAAGTGTCTCACCAATATCAAGAAAATTCAAAATTAAAGCCAAAATCTTCCCCACAACTATGGCAAATGATATGAATGTCATTGTACAAAGGAGCAATATTGTGACCATAAATATTCCCTTCACTTGCCAGTGAAAATATTGTGTGGGCTTTTCTGTCACTGAATCATTCAGAGTGGGAAGCTTGCCACATCACAGTTTTCCAGTGACACTGAAAATACTGTTTACATCACTGAAAAATGTATCTCTCCATGGTAAAGGCTTCTGCATTAACAAAAAGAGAAAAAAAATCCCAAAAGAAATCAACAGCAACAAAACAATCCTGAATCCTTCTAAAGATGTGGACTAAAAGACCCTAATTTTTCCCATCCACCGTTCTCTTCAGAGGTTAAGAAGGTATAGAGAAGTAGACTTTGCTATATAAGACAAAGAACTGGATTCTGTGGAAGTTATTGCTATAATATCTGTTGAAAAATATGTAATTTTCAGTAAACAGTAATTAAGTATCTATTTATATCTCCCTGATAATTCAGACTCATAATTACAAATTACTGAAATTTAGAAAGGAAGTCATCAAACAGATGGGTTGATGCATGTATAAAGTAAGTTTTGGAAGAAGTATCAGAAATTATTCTTGTCATATTTAAACAGGAAAATTAAACAAAGAAAACAAATTCAAAGAAAACTAATTCATGTGCAATGTCAATTTCCAATATTACTGACAGGCTAATGCATAAATGAATCATCATTTCATCCCCGTGTCACTATTTTGGTTATTTATACAGTGTTTTTTAAGTCTTTCTAAAGAAAGGAAAATAATTTTGAAATAATATCTGTTTAGCCACCTGTCCTTCCATGTAAACATGTACATTGAATTCTGATTTATTACGTTGTAGCATTCCGAAGAACAGTTCTATAATAAAACAATGAATACAATAGGCAATTAAATCGATTGCATAAGAAGTTCAACAGATAATGAAGGTGGAAGAGAAAGAAGATAATGTTTATAGTAGTAAGCCCATTAAAACTTTTATATTACATTACAGTATATTATGTTTTGGTGTCTGTTAGAACTGTATTCAAGTAATCTACTGCCAGAAAAAAACTTGAAAAAAAATTTTGGCAACAGGCATAGGTACAGCTGAATGGAAATGTACCATTGCACTGCTCAATCATGCATCACTCCAACGCATGTTAACACTGCATCGGCAATTCAGATTTGCAACACCTATGTGCAAAAGAACCCAGTTCCACTCCCCTGTGGAGATTGCTTAAGACATAGCATCACACTAGCCAACTTCTGAGCCAGTCTGACACCTTCTTTATAAAAGGGGGTGCATGAACCATTACTGAGGTGGCTTTTTTTTCATTAGCTTTTGATCAGATACAAGTCCTCTCTACAATGGTCATCTGAGTTCACAAACAGAATAGTTTTTCTTCTCAGAATCACAGTGTTCAAACCCATTTGTAGCATTATTGTCTATTATGGAGATGTCAGCTTAGTCAAAATATTAAAATATTCTTTCCAAGACTTGTTAATGGAGCAAAATTAGCTAAGCATAATACAAATACAGAAAGCAAGATGTGGAATGTATTTATTTTGAAGTGTATAAATGTGTTTTCCGGGAACAAGACTGCAAAATGAGGTCCTGAGTCTACAATGATTTAATAATATGCATGGTTATCCTCATGCTTGTTGATTTAGGACTGAATGTGTGCAACTGTTTGTAGAGTAAATAGCTTGCTCTAACTTCTTTGAAGACTTGTTCATTCTACTTTAATTAAAAAATGACCTTTACAAGAATAAATACTGCTTTAGCATTCTCTTAAACTTTTAGTAATTCTTGCTTAGTGCCACTGCTAATTATTTATGTTTGAAATGTGGAAAGCGATAACTTATATCAACTATTATTATGTTGAACATTTAAAATCTTTTTCTTAATCTGCATATTGGTACTGTCAGTCCTGAAATGTTAAGACGTGATGTTATTTGTTATTAAATAATGTCATTTATGTTCTATGACTATATTGGAATTTTGACAATAGGCAATAATATCTAGAAAAGGCTTTTTTTCTGATTTCTTTTTTAATCAGATTGTTTACATATTTGAACTTCAGGACTGTATTTCCTTTAATTTCTGAATGATTCATTTCTAAATGTCCTTCAGCTTCCTGGCCTACTGCTTAAAAGCTTTGGAAAATACTGTTCTTTGGGACTTATTTTATTAATACATTTTAATTTTGTTTCTTTCAAGACACTCTTTTTAACGGTCTTGGACTTGGTGCTGTCATTGGCCTGGGAGTAGCAGCCCTTTTGTTAATCCTGGTTGTGACTGATGTTAGCTGCTTCTTTGTACGACAATGTGGGTTGCTAATGTGCATCACCAGGAGGATCTGTGGGAAAAAAAGTGGTTCAAGTGGAAAAAGTAAAGAACTGGAAGAAGGAAAGGCTGCTTACTTGTGAGTATTAATCACATATTTTGGAAACATCATTAAAAGAAAAAAGTTGGCTGTCCAACATATATTAACTTCATAGACATTTTGTGGTGTGGCAGAGGGAATTAATAAAATGTTTCTATTACTTGGGAAAGTGTTCCCCTGAAGTGTATAGAACTGTTCATGGTCAAATGCAGCCTTAAAAGAAAAATGTGCACAAAACAACCGCATTTGCCATACCTCACTTTAAGATGACCTCTTTGCACAGCTTGACACAAAGGAAATCAATTGTAATTCAGTAATATTTATAGGCTCATCTGTGGTCCCTGAGGAACAGATAACAGATCATTGTACCTACCTTTCTACTAATCCGTCTTTGAGCTGCTAATACCCAAAACCTCAGCATATAGTTGTGTCAGTACCAGTAAATCTGGATGTATTATTATGGAAGAACTTGAAATAGTTTTTCTTCTCAGATATAGCACTTGATGGAAAATCCTGTTTCTTGCCCATAGACTTTGGGAATAAAAAATATAGATTTTGAAAATTAGGAGTGCTGAATTAGATGTGGGTGAGATGCTGATTGGTGTGATCTTTAAAGAAAGAGTTAATGATTGCTAAGCATAAATGGGGAATAAAACAATCCTGAAACTGACAAATACTTTTTTGTGGTGGCTACTTCATCAGACAAAAGCAAACAAACTAAGCAAGTATGTTTCCTTAAATTAGAAGAGTGGATAGTGAAAACTCTGGCAAAACAGTTGAAGTACTGGTTAAATAGTGCTTTAAAGACCCAATATTTATGGGGATTTCAAAAGGTAAACTGGAGAGATGATTACTTATGGTCCCTCATTTTAGACAGTTCCTTTTTTTCTAACTAAAAAATGTATCATTTTCTTATTATGTTCATCCCATAGACTTCTTGTGCATACACTGTAATTGCCTTTGAGAATGCTGTCTTTGTGTGATTTAAATAACATTTACCGGTCCAGTTCCTGTGTGCTGTAGCTCTCCCAGTAGTTAGGCCTTGCAGTTCATTCCCCTTCAGCTTCCCAGATCCTGTTCTTCCCCAGATGCCTGTAAAGAAGATAAGATTTCACAGCCCTCATTATTCATAGCTGTATCAGGCTTCTTCATTGTCAGTAGTGGACGTGTAAGCATTTCTTTTTTTCGTTTTAGTTCTGGATATTGGGATTCAGAAACTGTGCCTTTCTTTCATTATATTTTTTCATTGGGTTCTCAACCCTTTTGGATACATCTCTGTGTATCAAAACCAATTATAAGCAGGCACACAGTATTTACATCAAATAATGCATCTGAATAGAAATCATGCCTTAAAATAGCTATTTCCTAATCCTCTGCAGTTTACAGTAAGAGAAAGAATAGCATGATTTTTTTCTATTGTGTGAAGCCGGTGTGTCCAGGTCAATAGAATCAGGAGGTGAAGCTTTTGGCCCTGACTCAGCTGTCCTTTCTTATTGAGCACAGCTTTAATTTCACATTCAAGAAGTGACAAAGTATGAATTGGTGTACAGACCATTTCTAAATGGGAAGATCTTAGGGAGCTAAAGTTGCAAGTGTCACTTGACAGCAGTTCATACCTTGCTATCAGCGTCTCATACCAAAATACCATTCTGTTTCTCAGAAAAGCATAAAGCTTTTCACATAATATTGATTACTCAATGACCCTTCTTTTGCAGGAATAACTGTCTTAATTATATTTCTTTTCCTTGTTCAGATGATATTCAGTCAGTCAGATCTTAAATGTTTAGGACTGTTGTGGGCATAAATAAGCAGTCAAACTAAAATTTCAAGACAAGCTTGAAAAGTTAAAATTTGAATTTCTTTCATGCCAACTGCTATTCTGTAAAAGACACTGGTATTTCCGTCTTTTAAATACATTGGTTTACATTCTGGATTTCTGATTGACTATGTGATATGATCCTTTGTTATATTTTGATTGTAGGATATATATAGTCATTAATTATGTTCCATATGTAATGCATGTAGATGATCTTATACAATGTATGTAACATACACGCAGCTGCCCTGTACAGATATAACATGCTGTGTTTCCTACAAAACACTTTCCCACCTATGGAAGTTTTAATTGTTATGCGGTTTGTATTTTTTTTACAGAGGAATTCCTCAGTCCTGTGTGAATACAGTTAGCTAATAACATCATTCTTAGGCTTTTAGTTATGATTGGTATGTTTATCTGTAAGACAGATGTATAGCCAAACCAAGCAGAACTTAATGATTCCCTTCACCACTCTTATGATCCATAATCGTTTTAGAGTTTTGAAGTAGCCATGACAGTTAAGTGCCTCATCTACAGAAATAAGCACTGCATCTGTTTGTATATCTTAAAGTAGAATTTCACTTGCAAAGATGAAAAGCACAAATCATGTGTTTTATTGTTTTTTAAGTAACCGGAATCCTATAGACGTCTATCCAATAATCTTTCCCTAGTTGACTTCTTGGCTACACAATTATCTGTGCTACACTCCTATTACTGCACAAAGAATTTCCTTAAGAATTCCTACCAGAAGATGGTAGGGTGTTCCAGGTGATTCCTGAACAGATGGAGTATTGCATTTGTGACAGCCTGTTTAACAATTATCTTTTCAGGAATGATACAAAAAATGTGAGATATGAATTAGACAAGAGTTTAACTGGATCTTTGCTATCGTACATACCGATCTACCTTCTCTCTAGAATATCACAGGTCCAGGAAATTTAAATATAAAAGTGATTGTTCACCTGCAACTCAGTTACCTTGTGTTTGCAGACTGCGTCTGATAAAGTTCCAGGATACAATTTCTGATCTGATAGCAGGAATAGTGGGGAAATATTTGCATGGAAAGAGCTTTTATTTTGGAAATATCAGGTATATCTTGGATATCTTTTGTTCTCTCTTTCAGGAGTAAAATTATATTCAAGGTTTTAATTAGTACTCATGTTGTTAATACTTCTGTAGCAGTGAACAGTGTTTTCCGTATTATGGCCCTATCATCAAAAGAAGTGTAATGACAGCGCTTACTGCTTCATCTTCCTTACAACTCATTGTCCAGTTGGCACAAATGTTGTCCATTTTGTTGTATGTGAGAAACTAGCATTTTTTTCTTAAAACAGGGGCAATTCGACATAGAAAGAGAGTTCCTTCTGTGTTAATGGAAGAAGCTAGGCTCATGTCACAAAAGGGCTCTTTACCCATTCTGGCAGTTGGGATGTTCACAATCTCAGGAGATTAAAGTGTACCTCAGCAGTGTATATACTAACATGAAGGCTCTTAATGCTGTCAGAAAAATTCAAGTGTATCTAGGCATCAAGACCTATATTTACTATACCATGTTTGGAAAGTTTACATCTATTACCATGAGGAGGCCATAGTCTTATTATTTAGTCATAAACAAAATGCTCTTTTGAGATGCTAATCCATGATGTTTTCAGAGTTAGGTAAGTAACCATGGATACAGGATGCTTTGAAGACTTCAAGGAACTGGGAACACACTGTTAAATACGACTCCGTGGTGTTAGTCACTGATAATTAGTTCCGCTTTTTCTTTGCTGACTTGAGGAAAGGGCTCTTTGTAATTAGTTATGTGCAAAGCGTGTGGCTAATGCGATGACATGAGACTAAGACTCTTAATATCTTTTAGGAAAGATGGATCAAAAGAACCGATAGTGGAAATGCGAACAGAGGATGAAAGAATTACCAGTCATGAAGATGGGAGTCCAGTAAATGAGCCAAATGAGACAACTCCCCTTACAGAGCCAGAGTAAGTAGCCTGACATTCCCCAGCATTTCATGCAATCTCCTCCAGGCTATGAGGATGGACTGGGTTTCCTGTGTTCTAGGAGGGAGATAAACAGCATCGCCAAAATAACGTGCTGCGGCAATGCAGTGTAGCAGTGCGTTGTTTGTTTTTTATAAAAAAATATTTTTTTTTACAATAATCAGTCTGAAACATGGGACCCACATGCAAGGGATGAAGTTATCACTAGACATTTTTCTCTTTTTTCTGTGACCCAGAGTACAACCATACCTAGGCTTTATCCATATGGCAACACCACAATAGTGGCAATCCTGCACCACCACCTGTTTGAAAGTTAGCTAATATCCAGCAAAATTTTCTGGTCCTCCCTGCTGCCCTGACTCCCAAAGAGCTCCTCTTGTGCTCATGAAAACATAGCTTGTACTGGGATCAGGGGCCACAGGCAGCCCTGCTCTGCCCTCTCTGGCCCATCCATTCTCCCTGACCAGAGAGCAGGAGCCCCACATCAGCTCCAGCCTCATCAGCAGCCAGTGTCCAGCCCTGGATCCAGTCGGACACAGACTCAGATCCTGCTATCACCCAGCTCTCCCTGCTACATTTATGCTCTGGAAGGTGAGTTCAGAGCAGCTCCAAATCTGGTCCTCATGCTCCCCTGCAACTTGCAGTTAACCTCCAAACCCTACAGGGCACCAGACCTGGCAGAGGCAGGTCACAGCCCTGCCCACTTTTCTCTCAGCCCCTGCATCTACCATCACCACACCTTCCCCACCCCAGCCCTTTTGACCCTACAGTGGTGGATCAGCAGGAGGATGAGGATCTTTATTTTGGTGCAGCTGACCTTTACCACATATCCAAGGCTCACCCAACAATTATTAACCAGTCTGCAGGAATAACCGGACTCACAGGAGAGGCCTTAGGTTTGGTCGCACACACATACACACACACCCTGTGTGTAGGGCACAATTATTCCATGCTCTGGAAACTCAGCTCCTCCTGAGGCGGTCCCTTCTTGCTTTCACTCACATAAGTGAAAGCCTAGCTCAGTATTTATATTTATAGGCTTGCAGGCTCTGTCTGCCTCCTTTGGCACTGGTACCAGCCTTGCATTCAGGGATCCCAGCTGCTGGCAGTCAGGTACTCTGCTCAATTTTACCGTTGCAGCCCCTGGAACAGATTAAACTGGGTAGAGTGGCCGGTGTTTGTACCTGAATAGCACTTTTTGAAATGTGTGTGGAGATTAAACTGACAGTTGTGATGGGGCACAAGGAAGCTGGTATTTTTCTAAGCTTACTATCACAAAAAGAGCTTCTGTTGTGTTGGTTTCTTTGTTGCTTTTTTTTTTCTCCTGAAACTTTAATTTGAAGAGAAACTAATATTTCAACAAAAGTGATGACAGTACCATTCCTTCTACTAAGAGCCCACCTGGTGGTGTTAAGGGACATGAACTGTTCATTCAAGGGTTTCATTCCTGAACCGCAAAAAGTTGATTGATTTGAAATTATAAAAGAAAACTTCAAGTGTCTATGGCTTGAGCCCAAAGCTTTTCATGTGTTGTGAAGAATTCCTACCTCATAGCTTTCAACACTATGATGACACTTCTGCAGTAAATATAGAAACTCACCTGTTGATTTTTTGATGCATCACAGTTGTTTTCTGAGAGGAGGGGATATTCTTATAGAAGTCTTCTTCTGCAAAAAAATTGCCTTCCTTTCTATTTGCTAGAACTGCAAATGTCAGAACCTTTAATAGGGTAAAAGTCTGTGTTATCAGCTGTCACAGGCATTTGTAGTAAATCAAATGGGGGAAGGGGGTAGTGTATGTTAAGTAACTGCACATTAACCTATATACTTCTTTAAAGAAACTGCATCTGAAGACTTCAAATTTGTGTTAATAAAAAAATTGTCATTTGTTGCATGCCTAAAGATGTGTTTGCTCTTCTTATTAGAATTTATACCAAGAGAACCCACAGCTATGTAAGGAGTTAGGGGAATGTAGTTGTAAACACTGTACAAGTCCAGGGAGCCTTGGATGTGTTAGTGGTAAGGCACAGGGCAACATTTTGTCATGCTTCAAGACTGTTTGTTGCACCAGATCTTGCAGATACAAATGAGATGCATCTACCAAGCAATGTGATGCAAGAAAAGATTAAGTTCAGTTCTTCCTGCTTTTCTCAGTCAAGAGAACAGCTGACAGAAATGAAATATGAGAAAGTTAAGATTACAAATGTTTTATTATCCTAGGGGAGGAGGCAAGGATCAGTCACTGGTGCCATGAAAAAAATTACTAGGTCATGGAAACAACTGATAAGAGGCTTAATCTCCTTGGGAGGATAGGACTGCTAAGAAATATTAATAATAATGACAGATACCTTTTTGGAAATTTCTTCTCCCACAAGCAATGGCAAAAGGCAGCAATCCAAGGTACACCTGCATGGGTGTCAGCTAAAGATTCTACACAGTGTCACTTAGGAAACCTCAAAGGACGCTGGTACTAAGGGAACATGGAAAAGTCTTCTGCTCAGACACAAGTCATAGTGGATGAAATAGAGAAGCTCTGTAAAGTACAGGTGTAGTGTCACTAAAGGAAAGGGGGATAAAATTGGGTAGAATTAAGCGTCTCAGTAGGGATAACACAAAACCACATTGCCAACAACAGGTATTATCATCTGGAAAGGTACACGCTGGGCAGGGTAAAGATGTCCAGCGGGGATCTTGCAAGGAGGAGCTTAGCTTACAGGATGGTAGAGTTTCAAGGTCATTCCTGGCAGGCAATGTTCATTCAAAGTGGGATTCATTCAAAGTAATTATGGCTGTCTTAAAGGTATACAATATAAGCTTTCAGTTTTAATTAGATTAAATATTTTGAATAACTAGTCAAATTATTTTGAACACTACCAAATTAGACTCAGAACTTTAAATGCAAAAATAAATAAAGAGATTACTTCCTCTTACACTAATGGGGTATTTTCATTATATTGCTTAGTATATTATTCAGGAATCTACATTTTACCTTAACTCAGGTGATTCCTGTTGAAACCATGTTGGGAAACCATGTGTGACAGATGAGCACAAACTACATACCTATTGGAAGTCAACATGTTTTAATAATACTGGCAGGAAATCAATATAAGCCGTGAATTTCATATTATATAATATGATTAAAATTTCATACGTAATGTGGTACTGTATTTATATTCTTAGTCTGACATATTGTGATTCTAGTAGTGGTTGAATTTTTCTTAGTATTAATGAAGGTGGGTGAATTCCAGTATTAAAATGGCTAGGGGCCAGTAAAGTAAATATTCCAGTTAAAGTTTTGCCTGTGTAATATCAGCAGACTATTACAGTTAGATCACATGCAGTGCTGGAGGAGGTCAATATTATTTATGACTGATAAGAGCCAGTATCTGTTTAAAGCAAAAAGGCCTTTTAAAGTTGTTCAGTCTTTTTTTTTTTTCATAAAAGCTTTTAGAGTTGAAAAAATAAGTCTGTGCATCTGAAAAAAACAAAATTATTTCAAATAGGTGCAGCTAAAGAAAAATTAGATGTAGTAAAATGTGTGTAATTAAAATATTTAAACTTCTTTTAGTTAATTGAGGAAAATAATTGTATCTATTAATCAAGATTAAGTACCAATTAATATTTGAAACAAATGAAGAAGAAAATTCCAAAATATTAAAAATTTCATAGTCAAAAAGGGCAATATTTAACGATAACTGAACTGGTAAGTTCACATCACATCCAAAAATCCCTACAAGTTTTTAAAGACAATAAGATCAAAGAATGGTGGATGGACTTTTTTTAATGAAAACTCGTAAAACAATTTATTTATTTGTAGTTCTATATTTTTCTTTTTCTTTGCTTGCACTGAAAGCAAGGCTAATTACATTATTTTCATGATCATGATTTCAGTGGTATCAGATATCCTCCAACAGGGTTCTAATACATCTTCCTGTTTCAAATAATTTAAAATTGTTTTACCGTACTTAATCCACTTATCCAAAACCAATTTATTTACATTTTCACACAGTATATTCTGTCAATCACCCACTTATTACTTTGACTAAATATTTCCTTCCTTTCAGCACCATCTTTTGCAAAATTACTCTGCCTTTCATAAAACTGGATTAAATTAGGTACTTTTATAATAACAGTTTAAGTGCTTTGCATTATCAAGCCTTTAGCACAGGTGCCTGCTAACCTAAACTGTACCTCATGAGACATGCTTTCACTACCCCAGATTTTTATCCTTTTAAAAATAGATTTGTGTTAATTCTGCTTCAGGCATTTTGTTGTGGCCTGAATTCTGTTTCTTTTGAGTGTGCCATGTGAAGCACACAAGTACTAGAGACTTCCCTATATACTCAAAGCCAGACAGCTGGTTTAAATCCCACATATTTTACTATAACAGAACAAGTTAGTCCACTCCTAGATTTCTCTCAGATGTAGGTTGAGCTCGTTGTTTAACATTTAGATAAAAAGTAACTTTTTTGTTCATTTCAGATAGCCTAAATTTCATAAGACTGGGAATGTGGGTATTGCTTTGGTTTATTTGTTGTTATTGAACACTGTCATTACAAGGGACATTCCTAAGGGATTCCTTAGGTTTTGAACAGTATATTGCTCTTTGGCACATCAGAGCAATCACAGTGGAAGTTTACTGGAACATTTAGCAATTGTTATGAATAAAAAGAGGCATATGCAAACTATTCATTATTTGAAAACCAGAAACCGAATCCAAACTGGAGTCACGATTAACAACTATTATGCCCAGGAGGCTTTATTACATGAACATCTGAGTAAACCATACATACTTTTGACAGCTGTATTTTTTGACATCTAACTACGGTAGGGAATCAATAATTTTCGAGAGCTTTTTGAATGAAATCGATGTTTTGTCTTTCCTACAAAGTAAGGATGGGGACTCTTATGACATTGGAATTAAGCAGTATAAAATCTGAAGGAATATTTAGACCATTTCTGAAATTAAAATACCGTCTGAACGTCTCTTTGCATTCAAATAAGAACAGCTGCTATCACAGGGATGAATGGAAGAAGCCGGCTTCTTATTGTAGCATATCTTCACAGTTTTCACTGTTAGTCTTGCTATAAAAAAACACAGCTAGACTGTGTGCTCTAGCAAAAAATAATAAAGTAACTTCCATTAACTCTGTGTGGTATAAGAATTTCTTTTCTTTACCTATTTCTTGGCATAACCTCCAATAAAAGATGTCTTCTTTCATACGCAATTGAATTTATATATAGAAACAGACATTTAAAAATAATGGAACCTGGATTCAGCAGCAGGCTTGACTGTAAGTATTTTATGGTATCCTTGTGAGTGTACTGTCTTGAGCTCAGTTATTTGGCATTCTATTGTTTCTTTTGTCTTATTGAAGAAACTGAATTTTGAGCAGCAGCAATGTTCTTATGTGCCGTTTAGCCCTACCAGCTTTGTAGAAGTGGAAAGAGTTAGCATGCATTTTTAAAAGCAAAGAATCTCAGTAATTATACATTATTTTCAATAAATTATATTTTTTGAAACACTGTAGTCTGTGTAAATAATACATACATTGTAGACTTAAATTCCAGATTATATGTTATTTATGTGCTACCATGATTCCTCTTTTCTTCTGATAGGAAGCTGCCACTAAAGGAAGAAAATGGGAAAGAAGCTTTAAGTCCAGAAACCATAGAAATCAAAGTTGCTAATGACATCATCCAGTCAAAAGAAGATGATAGCAAAGCATAATAAGATAACCTACAGCTGTCTGGATAATGCATTTGGATTCAAGTAAACCCAAGACCAAAACTTTACAGCTGACCTTAATTTCTTGGGAAACTTAAGCTTGGGGAGTTAGTACATCTGTACATATGATGAAATGGTTTCCGATGGCAGTACCTTTCTATTTTTTTGTTAATTATTATAGTATTTAGTTTTGCTGACATGAAGTCCCATGGTATGAATTTGAAGAATTTGTAGAATAAGATCTGTAATTTATTGTATGACAAAGAATGTCTATTTAGAAAAATACTTTACAAAGCATCCCTAACCAGTGCAAGCTACATACATGAAGTGCCACATGCTACTGTATTTGTTTCCATTTATGATAAAGGAAAAATTTAGGTTGCCTTTAAAAAAAAAAAAGAAAAGCAGTCTCAGTATAATATTTAAGACCTTATTGCTGGCAGACACTTATTACTCATTCCAGCTGTGCTTATCACTTAAGAAAATTAAAAAGACATTCCAGCCTAGAGCCAGCTCTATCTGCAGTTCCACCTGGGTCTTTTGGTATAATAAAAAGTCAATAAACACAATGCACAGATTTAAATAAAATTGGTAACATATTTCGTGGCAGTATATTGGCCTCATCCTAACTACATGAGTATGAGACTGAGAGGCCCCAGGATTTTCAGTGCTTCAGTGTATTAATGTGTATCAATACAGTGCTTTCTGTATTAATGTTTGTGAGGCTGCATGTAAACTAAAAGGCAGCAAAGGTGTGAAAAGAAGGCTCATTTTTGATCATAATCTTGGCTTCAAGTGAAAATTTACACTAAACACAAGCTCAAATTATTTTCCCAACATATTGATACATATATAGTATTTATTGATCATTTAGTTCTAGCCATTTTAGCCAAGGGAAAAAACTGCTTTTAATGTAGTAAATGCACTTTCTTCATAAATGATTACATAGAGTATTAAAAGTGGGCCTTATTGAAGTACCATTTTGTCCTTTATGACATCATACTGTTTGTTTTAACAAAAAGCCCCATAAGAATACACAGAAAGAAGGACTTTGGCTAGATAGTTAGGAACATTTTAAAATTATTAATTAACAACATCTTGTATTAGAACAAATACATTTATTTCTGTCAACCATTCCTTAAGATAATCTTTCTCATTGTTCTAGTTAACATCAGCACTCTGAAATTTGGCTGATTTATTTGATGAAAGATTCATTCTTGTTTATTATCTTTGATTTAGTATTGCCACTCATTGGAGCAATATATTTTATTTCCATGACGACATAATGTATCCACACCTACCAAACTGTTACTTTGGAAGAAGTAGGTAAACCAAATAGAAAAATGGTTTGAAAAATTCCACTTGTCAAGAGTAAATTGTAAAGTACCTTGCAGATTTTCCACATCCAATTCATAACTGAGTTTTAAGTGTAGCTTTACTCAGCAAATTACATCCTCTCCATGCTATATCTGAATTTTTTTTTATGTTTCAAGTCCTTACACTTCCTGATTGCTCACAGAATGTCATTGACTCTTAGTTGATATTTTGTAGCCATTGCAAGGTAGTTGACTTTTGTGCAATGAAGTCAAAAGTGAAATGTAAAAGAGTGCCCTTTCTGGGAGAATGGTAGGTTAACCTTCCTGTCCACTCAAGCTATAGTGTATTTGAAAGAGCTGAGGAGGATATATTTAATTCATAGATCTTTCTTATTTTTCAAAACCAAGTCACTTTATGGATTTTCTTAGAACTTTCCCTCACTTTTCAAAATACCTACAATGAACCAATTAGTTGAGGACGGAGGCATACCATTGGTGTGTGTAGGATAAAAGGCCAAGTTCCCACAAAACCAGAACCAAAGTGAAAAGAATGTGTAAGAAGAGATAGCAATGTGATATGAAAGTCATGAAAGAGAGTAATTTAAACTGCTACAAAGAAGTCTCTTTAAATGCTAAGGCAGGCACTACTGGGAGAAGGAAAGATGGAGATGTTCCTTTATGACCTCACACTGTTGCTGCTGTGTACTTAGCAGGCAGTACTACCAAATAGCTGCATTTCTGTCTTGTTTCTTTCTGACTAAGTACATAACAAACAGGAGTGTCCCCTAACCTATAATTAAGAAAACCAGTTGCCTCATTTGTATATATGAATATTCTTGCTATAAAGTATGTATTTGCAACTGAGCTTTCTTTCTCTACCAGAATGCAAGTAAAGGACCTGGAAAATTCAAGCAGTTGAGAATAATGCAGTTAGTGTGGCTGGAACATCTGCACTTCACATCATCTCATGACCAATGTGGGCAGAAATAACAGTGTCTAGGCTGAACTGTAGATTCATTTAAAATTTTACTTTTTTTTTTGCAGCTTACACAAAAAACCCTTCATGACTTAACAGCTGTATGTTCGGATTTTTGGGTTAGTTTGTTGGGTTTTTTTTTCCTGATATGGCCTCTAATTAGAATGAGAAGGGATTAGAGGATTTAAGAAGTCTTGTCAGCACATTTATTATTAGTATGCCTGTGATACTCTTTACAAGTAAAATATAATGCAAAATTATTTCAATATTGGAAGCAAAAGCATTTCCCACTATATTGGATTACAAATCAAAAGCTGTTTCCAGTAGTATTTACGTTCTTCCTCCTATTAAGTCTCTTGCTATTTGGACTATGTGAGGGCTGAGAATTACACAGTTTTAAATTACTGATGGACTCTTCCAAGCATACTCTTTTTTTCTGTTGATTAATAGGTTTTCTCTTGTGCTTTGGCTTTATGCTATGCAGGAGAAAGCCAAACTGTAATTGTGAAAGAATTCTCAAAAACACTGATATTTGCAAATATTTCCAAATGAGGGACAGCATGTAGTAATTTGTAAGATATGTGTAGAACTGGAATAACATCATTTCTTTATTTTCTTTTCCTATTCTAGACTAAAAAGAAACCAAGTATCTGTATAAATGTCACTTTTACTGTCTAAAAGTAATTTTAAGTGTTAGTATGAAATGTCAGAAGAGTTGACAGACTATAACTATTTGTAAAAGTATTCTGAATTGTTACACTAACATACTCCAGGGACAAGGGTGGGAGGGAGCAATTGAAATTATTGACAATATGGAATGTGGCAGTGACAATCTCTCTTCAACAAAAATAAGGAGTAAAATTAAGTAAAAGGACTTAGAGCTTCTTGTTATTATTTTGTTTAGTAGACATGCATTCTGGTTTACTACGATAATATCAAAATTTTTAATTCATGTTTTACAATTTAGTATGCAAATGTACTCTGGAGTTTTATGGTTTTGTTCCTTTATTTGTTTTTTCAGCTTCTGAGATTTTTTTGTGGTTGCAGAAATATTTGCTATTCTGGTGATGCTGATGTCTAATGTGACAATAATTAATTTATTTAGGCCTCAGTCTTGCAATAAATTTTGTGTGGCTGTACCCACGGCTCATATGGCACCCCACTGACATCAGTGGTGTTGAGCATGAAGATGGATGTACATTCATAGGACAGCTTGCAGGATTGGGCCTACTTTCTATCTCTTCATAGATATAAACAACGTAGTTATATGGTGGTAATCATTTACAAAGGCTGTTTGACAACAGTCATACAGTGGTATAGTAAATTCCACCTGCTGTCTTCTGACTCTGCATTGATGTTCATCCAAAAAAGTGGCTTTCTTTTTATGATGGTAATTACTTTGGTTATTTATTTAAGTGCCAGTCATCAAACTGTAGTATAATAATCATGCCATTTTTCTGTTTCCTAGACCGGATAATGGAAATGTATTTGTGCCTTTTGATAGCATGCCACTCTGCTTTATTAAAGAAAAATCTTCAATAATTTGCCTACAAAGCCTGTTTAAAATATTTGAATGCTTTATCATTACATACTTTTTTTGCTCAAATATGCTCACTCATCTAAAGTAAACTGGAGATAATATTCTCAAGTAACATAAATGTTTCAAACAAAATTTACAAAAATATATTGAGATCACAATTCTAGTGAGGGTCATAAGGGATTTATTGCTGCTGAAAAGATCCAAGTAGATGGAGCACACGCGTTGGGGGGTATTGGGGTGTTTTGACCCATTTATCAAGTTGAAGAGTTAGGTAGAAAGTTTCCTCAGTTCTATTTAGGTACTTAGACCTAAGTAATTCACAGCTTTTCTCAAATCTGAACGATGATGTAGAGCATCTTCCCACCATTTTAACTCTGGAGTAAAAATGCAGTGAATATTCGTTTTGCAGTCATTTGTGGCCTCACCATCTCTGTGTAAGTTGTCATAGGAAGTAATATCTTTGTAGAGTAAGTGTTGTGTCTGTTGGGTGACATTCACTCCTGATTAAAGGGCCTCCAAAAAGACCGAAAAAAGCTCAAGACCCCTGTTCCAAACTGATCTACAGAGGGGTGCTGAGAGGACTGCAGGGAGGACCACAGTGGAATCCAGGTCTCACTGGCACAAATTGACTTCAGTGAGGCCTGAATTTCAGCCATCCAACTCAGGGAGGCTCTGCATGTCCTTGGCTGATCAAGTCGCTTTTGTGAATCAGACGTCTAGGTGTACGTGGAACTTAAATGTCCTGCCAGGCTCCTGCAAACACTTTGCACAGAGGAGGTTTTCCTGTCAGGAGCTTGTACTGATCAAAAAATAGTGCTAAAAAAATCTTTTAACAGTTTTATCCTATACATTACTAGAAGCCCAGAAATAAAATAAATAAAGTATCCCTCTAAATAATTCATTGTGATTGTGATACTTCTTTAGATGAAGATGAAAACATTCTAAGAAACAATGTTTTTTCTTAAATCCCCTTGTTTAACTTCAGATATTTATACTGATTAATGTGAAGCTGCTATGGTTAAACAAATCATTTTAAAAGGATCCACCCCCTTTTTCAAATTTTTTCATATGATTTCCTGGAGTACTCAATCCCCTTGACAGCAGTTCTGTATGGTGTGGGGGGAAACAACTCAGTAAGTTTTAAGTGACCTTCAGAATTTCCACTGGGCATATAAATCTGTTCTTGCATCATTTTATTTTAACTTGAACCAAAAAGAAGACTTTCTGTTACAAGTATGGTTTTGGATCAGATTCTGAGAAATCACAGTTTACCAGTCTATCTTTCCTCTTAACAGGCATTGTGGTTCTCATGATGTTTGACTTTCAAACTTATATATTGGCCATTTTTAGCCCAGAGAAATTAAGTAAATATTTATTGCCAAATTTGTATTGGCAGCTTTTAAGTCACAGGTGAGATCAGGAGCCTGTGAGATGACCGGATACAGTGCCAACAGAATTCAGGAAAGCCACTGCCAGAGAGAACAGGGGCCAAAGAGTTAGCTGAGAGAGGACTCAGATACTGGGAGCATCTCTTGTTAGCAGTGACAAGGAAAATGGGGAGCTAATGAAATGAGAGAGACAGCTGGAGGCCATTGCCAAAAGGCATGGTACTGCAGGCTGTGGAAAACAAAGGAGGAGCATTAGTCCTGCTGTGTCCTTTAACTCTGCTGTGTAAGTAGGCTACGTTTTTAAATCTAAAATGCTGGGTTGGGAGAAAGAAAAACAGACCCTCAGAGTCTCTGTAGATCAGGGACAAATTTATAAAGCAGTCAGACCCCTCCTGGAAGACAGAGTTTAAAGTGGTATAGAGTTCTCACTAAGAATTTTGAACTAATTACATGAAGTTTAAAAAAAAGAAAAAAAAGAAAAGATAAAAAGCTTTCCTGCTACAATAAGCACTCGATATGTATTTGTATGCCATGTACAGTATAAGCTGAAGCATACCATATATATTTTTTCTTATTCCACGCATTCTTAACAGCCCACTTGCGATATATACCACCTGAATTATATATTGATAAGTTAGGTACCACTGGAGCTAGCTTGTTTATTGTTTCGAAATCTTATGTCCCTAAGAAATGCTGTGTATATATATCTCTCTATACTGTAAAAAGAAGTAATATCGCAGATGCTGGTTTTGTATTTATGAAAGACATTGAAAGTATGGCTTAAAGTATATCAATTATTTGTCACTCTTCACCATTTGTATATTAATAGTAAAGATACTTTTGCTTTAATGAAGTGTTGCAGTTACCTTTATTTTTGCTAAGTGTCTTTCTGTCATGGATCTCTGCTTCATTAGGAATCTTATTGCCAAAAAGATACATATCAATTATTTTTCCCTCCATTATTTGGTGCTAAGTAATGCTCAAGCAGCCTTGCCATTTATTATGCTCTTTTCTGTCAAAACACATCACTGCTGTTAAAAAGTACTATTGTAGCATCCTGAGTTTCCAGCTGAGCTTGAGGCCAATTTCGATCAGCCCCCTAAATGTTATTGTTGAAAAGCAGTCTTTTGTTTCCACAGAATATTAGTGCAACATTTTAAAATGTTTAAAATTTATCTGCCAGCAAAAGATAGTATCGGCAGAAGGTAGCCTGTTTTGACAAACTTTGATCCTTCCAAATGCCTTGTAACCATATTTGCACCACCAGAAATTGGTCATAACAGGCCAGACAAGCTGTAATGAAATGGGCTTCTGCTTCACTGCTGTTTTGTATTCTGCTAAGACAGAGGATGGGCAAAGCACACCCCAGACAACACAGCTAAGTCCCTTCCATGAAATGGCAGAGGAACATCTCTGACCTCTTTTATTGCCACCAGTAAAATGAAGCTTCCTAAGAGGCTCAATTCCCATGGAAACTTGCTAGATTGTGTATTCGTGCCTAAGCATCAGCTTTCTGAGTTACACCTAAGCTCTAACAAACCACACCAACCAAAGAATGGAGCGGGTATACCTAGGAAAAACAATGATTTGTCCAGCTAAGTCTTCTCAGCTGTATCTCCTTCTTTCCACAAATTCTTAACCTCTGATCCTGCAGAGGACTCAGACATAGTTTTTTGCTAAATGTCAGTGGCAGCATCAACAATTAGCAAAAAGGTCTCCTTGTACTGAAAAACTGAGCCTGAGGGAAATGTTTCAGTGTCCTGATAACATCAATGCACCACTGATTTTTTCATTTAGTCACATTTCTTGCTCAAAAAAAAAGCCAGACTTCATCAGATGCTGCATAAGTTTATTTCAGATATCTCAAGAGTCAATCAGTTCACTGCACTGGCCACAAGATAGGTCTCACTTTAATTTACAGGTGAGCAATAAATACAATTTTTGTGAATTACCAATCACACAGTGTATGGTATCCTCAGAAACAAACTCAACTTTTAAAAATTCAGCATTTCCTCTACATGTCATGCTCTGATATATTTCAGATATGTTACTCAAAATAACTAAATAAATAAATAAATAAATAAAATACATTCTGATAACTATATAAGGACAATTTATTTACCTGTGTCTTTTCTAAATTAGGCATAAATGACACTACAGCAAAAAAATAAACCAAAAAATGTGTCACTTAAAATTTACATCCTTTGCAAAAGACAAATCAGTTTCTCATTTGGCCCCAAGCAGATCCTGATAAGCTGTGTTTGTAAGTTCATTCCTGTGTGGAAAATACTAATGTTTAGGGTTGTGGATTAACCTCCATTGGTGATTTATTAAATATTTACTAAAAAAAAACAAACAACCCTCCAACCTTAGTATCATACTTAAACTCCTGTAAAAATCTTTCATGTAGTAAAATGAATCTTTCATTCAGATTAAACAAAGCAAGAAATGTGTCCAAATTCAGTACCAATATAAGGCAGTGTCAATGGTGTTGCTAGAAAAGCAGAAAGAACTCTATAGCAGCAGTTTCAGGAGGTCATGCAATAAATCTCTAAAATTCATTGAGGCACTCTGATGATAAGATGAGCAAAAAGTTTCAAATTAAAAAGAAGCTTTTTTCTTCAAAAGAAATGCCATGTTTTAGGACTAAACCAGTGAGGAACAAATTATATCTTACTATCTTTACATTAAAAAAGGAGTTTCAATGTCTTAGTACATGACATGACAAACTAATTTTACTTTGGTGTTTATTTTTATTGCAGAGCAGGGAAAAAGGTAATCATCCACTCCTGTGTGAAGGACAAAATCATCTTTAACCACAAAAAAATAGCAGGATGCTGTGCACTGCTATGACATTTGCCAAAGCAATAAAAAATAAACATTATGATTTTTTTTAAGGATTGCTTTCAAATGGATTTGCAAACTACAGATATCTTTAAAAATAAAAGAATTTTGAGAATGTAATGATTCCTTCCACGTAGTGTATTGCGAGTTTAATTGAAAGGGCATTTGCAATAAAATTCAAACTACTGTGTGATAAGTAGGGCAGAATGGAAGTGTGATGTATATTAGAGGTTTCCTATGCAAAGCTTTTCATTATAGACAAGATTTTTTAATGAGGCCGTTCCTTAATGGGACACAAGTGTTAATTGTTACACTGGAGTAATGGTTCTGTCCTTCTTGGTATTCATGACATGCCTGACTGCAGCTTTTTGTTCTAGCCTTCTATGTATAAAGTATATATTCAGTAGGAAGTAGTATCTTTTGAAAAATATTAAAGACATTTAGAATGTAAAATACAATTTTTGTTTCTGTGAGTAAAGGAAAACAAATAAGCATCACATGCATAATCTATTGATATAATAGACAGTTATGGTATCACTGCCATGTACACTGACACTTTTATTCTTCAACAAGGCAACATAAACTCCTCAAGCTGAAGCACCCTATGGCCATCTGAAGGATCCTCGTTGTTCTCAGGCTGAAGGATGGGGACTTGAACAAGCTGCACGCATGACCATGGAGAAAGTTTCCTATTTTTTCTGTGACTTAACTCCAGCATCAGTCCAGGATTTCTGAAGATACATTCTCTGTCTGCTGGATAAAACCATGAGAGGGAAGCAGTAATTAAGTGGTGTAACAATAATTGAAGCCATACTGTCCGTTACTGATGAATTTGCTGCTAACTCCAGTAAGTAAAAAAAAAAAACAAAAACAACAACCAAACAAAAAACTCCAAACCCCAAGAAAGAGAACAAAAACCCCAAAGTAACTAAAAGTTACTATTTGGTTTCTCTGATGCTATTGAAGGATAGCTAGTGCTAAGGTGCCATGAGCACTGGGGGACCAATGTGGGGTCTGGCTGAACTTGGCAGCCAGGTTGGTCCCACCACCATCCCTAGCCTGGTAGTAGGGTGGCCAGTGGGGCAGCTAGGACTGGGTCAGCCCCAGTGAGCCCATGATGGTGATTCAGGGCCAAAGTCAAGCTGGGAAGTTAGGATCAACTTATTCTGTGGGTGAAGCTGAAATGGGAAGAGGTCCACCTAAGCTACTGCAGGGGCAGAGGCTGATGTGGGGTCCTGGGCATGGGCAGAGTCAGAGGAGCTCCAAGGCGTGGGCACGAACAGTCAGGACTGCCAGGATTCAGCCAGTCAGAGAGAAAAATTCACAGAGAAATAGAAAGTTTATACTTTCCCAGCCTTCTTTAAAGGTTTAGAAGTTAAAACAAAAACAAAAAGCCCCAAAAACCAACAAAAAATACCCTTACCCTCACCACCCCCCCAAAAAAAAAACCCAAAAAAAACCCAACAAACCATACCCCAAATCCACAAAATGTTTTGGAGATGGAAATTGTATAAGTGCCCATCATCAACACATTAAAGCAGTAAGATGATGATCGCTCAGGCAATTCATGTCAAGCATGTTTCTCAGCTGAGAAAAGTATAGTACCACAAGTAGACCAATTGTACTCTTTGCAAATTGATTTTGTTGTATTTTGAGTGAGATTCTTGGGAGATAAGGTCCTTGTATTTCATAATTTGCCTTAAGTGAGCGAGCAGAAGACTGACAGACAGAAGGTCCAAAGCACTGGTCAGAAGATCCAATTTCCATATTGGGTGTTGGTTGCGTGGACTGAACAAGCCAATTGCCAGGAGAGAATAATATTTCTTTTACTCTCCTTGTCTATTTTGTGCCAAAGATTTATGGACCCATTTATCTTACTGACTTCAGTGAGACCACTTGCAATAAATATAAGAACAAGCATAAATTGTTTGCAAGATTTAAACCTTAGATAGAATTAGGGTTTGTTTGGTTATGTGGCAGAGAAATCTTTTTGCGGCTGCTTCATGCTGTGTCAGTATGTTTGTGTTTTAATGTATTAGACCATTCAGTTCTTGCAATACAAATATTACTGATCACTGGTTTAGTGCTTGAGATGTCACCTTTAGCTGAGCATGAGGGCGATAGTCAAATCCTGGGCTGAGGATGTGTTCTCCATATGAGAACTTCTCTACTGGCAAGCTAGACAAAGCAGACCTGTTATTCATAGTTATGATATTGTTAGCTGTAACCCAAAGAATTCTGAATTATTTATCAAATTATGAAAAAAGAATATCTATGCTTAGCTTCAAAAACTTAATCTGCCTTGACAGATTATGCTGTCTGTAAGACATATTGCTCTCAAGCACAATGAGTTCCTTCTGTGTGGAAGGGCAATCATTAATTAGTTTATAGTTCAGAAAACAGAGACAATTTCTCCCCTATAGTAGAACACGCAAATTTCCCTAAAAAATACTTTAAAAATACTTAAGTAACATAACAGACAATAAAGGAAACACTAAGTTAGTAACACTATTTACTGAAACATCTTTCTTGAGAACATTTTTAACTATCTATAACTGCATAATTAACCTCTTCTAGGGTACATTTTTTTTTGTAAGTAGGCCTTTTTGAGGGCAGCACTGTAACTTCAAAGAGATTAAACAAATACAGGTGAGGTGTGGCTATTTTGCAAATGGCTGGTGCTTGCACCTCTCTTTCCTGGAGGTAAGTTTGTTTAGGTGTTTTTATATCTTCTTTTGTTTCTAAGAAAAAGAGTTATTGGTAGAGGGACTGTAACAGTCAAACTTGTTTCTTGTTAAAGAACAGTCTTTGTTGTTTAAATACTGCAGCTTATACTGCTGCAGAATTAAAAGCTCAAAGCAAACTCAGGTGGCGTAGGAGCAGAATTACAGTCAAAACCAGTTAAGAGTCAAAAAAGAGAAAGCAGCAAAGAGGAAGGTGACAGAATAAGCCAATAGGAAATCTTTACTGGGATCAAGAATTATGAGTTTAATATTTTTTTATTGCATTTTATTCTGAAAAGGAGTAGGAAGAGTGAGGTGATTAGCAGAAAGACTTTAGTAAAAGAGTGTGAAGTTAAGCAAAAGATGTGTTAGAAGGTTGTGAAGAGAAATAAGAATAAAAGTGTAGAAGTTTAAATGAAGCAAAAAAAATGTAATTTGCTGGAAGAAAACAGGGTTTTATTAAACTTTAAAAATAAAAAAAACAAGTGAAAGAGAGAGGAAGATCTATTGTGCTGATGTGGAGAAGAGTGAAATATTAGATGAACACCACAGAAAACTTTAAGTGGTTGTACTGATATGTTTGGGGCTGGGGAGATGTTCATGTAAATAATTATTTTGCAGCAGTGTATAGAATTCCTGATCTGACACTTTTTACTGGTAACCACGATTAGTGACTAGAGGAGGTTTATCCTAATTCTTCATAACTGTTTGGGTATATCTTGTTGCTCTATTGCCAATCTTGAATGGGAACAGGAGGTTTTCATACAGTGGCTGTACTTCCTGCTTAGCTTTATGATCTCCTTAGTGTGCAATGATGCTATCTCCAGTTCTCAGTGAAATCCTGGTTCTGCCTTATTTTTTGTATTCTGGTGAAAACTGACAGGCCTGCAGCACGATTTATTAAAAACAAATTTCAGATACAAGGCAGAGGAAGGTAAACCCTGTGTTCTCGCCTTTTCTATTCTTCAGCCTTGATTAACTGTGAAGCTAGTGAAAGGTATAATTGACAGATTCTACTAAAGCAAGCTGGGTTTTGTGCAGTTCTTTGATTTTGGTGGGGGTTTTGTTTATTGGTTTTGGGGTTTGTTTGTTTTCCTTTTTTTAATGTATTCCTTCAGGATTCTGACCAGCATAATGTGGGCCTATTCCTATGTTACTGAACATGGGACTGTAACTGAAACGTTTTCTTTTTTCTGCAAGTAATTTCCTCCCTTCCTCTCAGATTGTTTCTCTAATTTTAATGACAACCATGTAGCATCTAGGTGTGCAACAAAGCCCTGCCTGAGGTGGAATTCTTGCAGAGTTCAGTAAAATTACATTTCCTGCATCACGAATTTTATGGAAGTTTTTCAGAGTAGCCCTAGAGATGCATTCAGATCAATTTTTGTAATTGACATTTATTCCACTACACAAGTTTTCCTCTGTCAAACTTGAATCATATAAAAGGCAAACATGAGAAGCATACCGCTTCTTCTTTCTGCATCTCTATATGCACAGACCTTTTCTTGTGGCCTTCGACCATCCATGGACCTATTCATTCATGACACTATTGCGTAACTTCCAGTTCTTACCATACTTGTGGTCCTAACAGCTCCATGGCTTTGATGCAAAAATGCATCAGGCATGCGGATTGTGCTTGAATTTGTATTTTTACTTCAGTCATTTAATTGAGAAAATAGGCTGATCATAGCAACGTGCTGGAACACAGAGTATATGCATCATTAGAAGAATTTTTTTATTGTTTTTTTTTTTTTTCTGAGCAATTGCTACCTCAGAGAGATGTGCCTTTTTATTGGAGTGGTCTGGGAAAGGACTAGAGGTTGGTTTGCCAGGCTGGGTAAATATTTTCTCAATTTTTATTTCTATGGAAGCAGTTTAAGACTACTAGAAGTAGTCTATTTACATGTTGTCTAAGGGTACAGGCACAGTGTCTAGCTGTGATAGGTTAGGTAGAGTTTCTTATACTCCTTCTATTTGCAATGAATTTTGGTTGGGTGAGATTGTACTGTATTGTAACCAGGCAGCAGAAAGCTACCTGAGTGTATTTTGAGTTTCCCTGATAATATGGATTAGGCGTCAAATACACAGGGGGCTGCTACTGTGATTGTGGGAAGCCATAATAAAGGGGTTAAATGATTTAATTTGACTTACCATTTCTACTGGGACAAACTTATCTACTGGAATAGGGATGATTTATTTTTAAATTGATTTCTACTTACTTGGCTCTTCCTAGACCTGCTTACAGAATCTTTACAGGTCCCTATTTAAAAAGTGGCTCATTTGTGGACCTTTGATAATTTGTACACTTCCTTTTGTTAACCATCATCTATATCATGTGAGTTCAAATTAGGCTGTTATTTTCTAGAAGCAAAATGGGCTGTGAATATCTCCTAATACCCTGAAAATATTGCAGCAGATAATACTTCTACAATGGTAATGGAAGTTGTTGTCGCCTTGTAGCCAAGGGTGAAAAATCTAGTGTACTTGGTAAAGAAAAATACTCTCTAAAAATTAGTTCCAACTCACATTAAAATTAATTTCTGTCCTGTGTCTTATTTATGACCAAATTTATCACTGTTTATTTGCCTGTTACTCTGAGTCTGCTAACAAGAGATTGTCAGTCTCAAGGGTGGCTGCTAGCATGTGCTAATCAGAAATACATTAGAATATAGCAACAACTTGCAATGACATTTGCAGTCTTTTCTCCTTACTGCCTTTGTGCCACTGCACTAGTATGCAAGATGCTGTAACATCATGCTGTATTTAAAACTGCAAGGAAGGATAATTGTCTTTCAAAGATATTTCAGCTTGTAAATGAAGATATGCCGTGTATATGGTTTTCACATGTTATTTCAATTAAGCTCAAAATATAATAGCAGTATAATTTAAGTTTTCATTAGATCTGAATTGGGATAGGTGCAGATAACTTAGACATAGCCTCTGGCTTTTGTATTTTTATGTTCCACTACATGTTATTCTATTGTAGTATGAAGAGACAGAATTTTCCCAAAGCAAAGGTTTTCAGCTTGTTATATGCAGATAGATATACATGGATTGTTTGTTCCAGGTTTTTTTCTAAACAGTTCAATTTCTTCAATGAGAAAAATCTGTACTTGCACATGAATTAAAATAGATTCATGAAGTGCTACAAAATGTTTCAGAAATAAACATCATAATTGCTTCCTTTTCATGACAATATTGTACCAGCTTGACTCCTTTTGCCAGCCAGCCTCCTCAGACCATCCAGAACTGCCAAAACATCTGAGATAATAGACATTCAATTACAGTATTATAAAGATGAACCATCTGTGCTAAGATTTTCGGTGTTCCACAAGAGTGAATATAGGAATGTGCAAAATCCCAGAAAGCTTGTTATAAGTCCCGACATGACATAAGTGAATTGAGTTAAGTCAGTTCCTAGCATTGTTAAGTAGCCATCACAGATTTTACTACCTACAATTGAGACCAAAATTAAAAAGTCTTTGTTGGTTATACCAAGGAATCCACTGAGAGTGAAGGGAAGTAAAGTGCTTCAGTATATTCAATGAATAGTAGTAATTTTATCAAAGATGCTTCTTTTCTGCTGGAACCATATTAGATGCACATTTAAGGAGTCTGGAAGTAGGCTTTCTTTCTATCATGTAGTACTCCAGAGGTACGGGTGACATAATGGACACTGTTCACTATCAATATTTATTTACTGTACATTTTTTCTCTTAGGTTTTGCACTTAACTTCAGTAGATCTGTCTTTATACAGGTATAACCCATTCCTTATACTGTAGTCTCTCTGAGGCTTCTCTCACATTGATAGGAAAACAGTTACGTGCAGAAGATGAAGTGCTGTATGCCCCACAGTTGATGCTTTATATTGATTAATGGTTTACAAATAGTCTTACCACTCAGTGCAGCTCTTGCCTAAGATTTTTTTATGTACATGTATTTTGAAATGTGTGCTGTATTTGCTAAGCTAAAATAAATTTACTTGTATGCGAGAGTTAGCATATAGAAAGTGTGCTAATTTAAACCCATTTAGGGGTTTTTTTGAATGTTCACCAGAATTATTTTTACCTTTTGTTAAAGATAACTAATATCCTCCACTTGTGCAGCAGCATGGAGGGAGTGAATAAAAAGCAGCAGTAAAGTTTTCACTACCTCATTAGTTATTATCCTAATGACATCTCCATTGACTTAAGTAGAAATGCAGTGTATATAAAACGTTAGCTATAGAGGCAAAATAATTGTTATATGTCTACTGTGTTATGTAAAGTGTGGAGCAAGAAGTGTGGAGCAAAAGAAAAGCGGGATAGCAGGCTGCTGGAAGAAAGCTGTTTGATAAGAGGTTTTTTTTAGTTTTTTTCTTTCTTTCTTTTTCCAGCCCCAAGTAACCTCTTCTTCTGTGATCCAACAGTAGCCTGTGTCAGGATTTGTACACTTGGTGTGTGATTTCATATGTTAGTGGAGAGAGGAAGATGCCACAGCCATTAGATCGATCCCTCTTTGAATGGATAAGAGGACTCTAGACAGAGAGCCAGGGTGCCTCAGCCACTCTCACTAAGCTTTGTTTAGTTGGGAACACAACTGTGTCTGGCTCCATCTGAATGCATTGGCTACAAGATAATAAACAAGAATTCTCTATCTTCTCACCCATTTCTTTAACACAGCTGCTGCAGGAACTCTGGAGAGTACTAAGTTAACTTCTTTGTACTTGTCAGGTTGCAGGGAAGGTGGTTGATATTAGCTTCACACTATCCTGTGATACCATCTCTAGGCAGGAAAGACCCAGCCTCTGAAAAGACTGCAGAATAATACAGGCTGAAACTGAAAAGGCTGCTCCCCATCATGCTGGGCATTTAAGACATATGTCCCTCTTTACACTGGGTATATTTAAAGCTGGAGCACTGTGAACCCTGCATCTCATAAGTTTGCTCTCAGACTGCCTCAAGGTAAGGCTTTTGTCCATTCTCATTGGTGATTTCGACTGCTGAAAGGTTACTTAAATGTTTGGAGTAGGATGGTCTGTTTTATGCCCTAAACAGTTGCTGGTGTGTGCTAATGTAGTCCTACCCAAGTCAATCTAGATCCAGCTGACTGCCTGAAAAAGGGTCATGTATTTTCTAATCTTAATAGAGGCCTTCTGCTCTTCTGTCACAAAATTTCATACTGAACTTAGTTACTGCTGTTTCCCTGCTGCAGAGAACATAATGTGATTTTTTCATAGCTGACAAGCTATCATACATGAAAATATAACTATGGTGGTGTTGAAGCACAAACTTCTTAAACTGACTTTATATTTGAAAAGACCGGTTAATATTATCTTTTATGTAATAAGAACTAAACAATGCAAGAGAGAAAACAACAAAATAGTAGCTTTTGAAGTCATATGTTGATTCTACCATGTTAAAGAACAAGGATTCTGAAAAAATTTATAATTCCTCACTGCTGTAGAGATTGGAAGTCAGAACAGGCGTAGCTTTGGATAAAGACTTAGAAGCTTTAGTTCTATTTGTTTATTTGTTTAGTATAAGGCAGTTTATTTAATCCTTAATCCATTAAAAAAAAACCACAGTTGTTTGTTGTTTGTTTTCTTGATGTCTTATCCTGTCCCTTGCCTGTTGTTTCTAATAAGATTGCAGCTTTTGACTTTCCAGTTCTTATATGGCTGTGCATAGATCCTAACACAAAGGAGCATGCAGTTCATTTGACCTATCGCAGTATAGTTCAATATAATAAAACAAGACGTACATACTTACAAGTTATAGTTGTGGACAAGAAAGGATGCACCATATACAAGAGAGGCAGAACAAAGTATTTATTTTTAATCTAATAAAAATTGCAAGACCTAATCACAACATGACGGTTGTTACTAGTCCCGCAATACACAGTCCAAATGAGTACAGAAAAGCCTCCTTAATAATATTTTCATTAAAATTGTTAAGTAAGATAACTTTTTTTTGCTATTATGCTTGCCCATTTAATAACTAGCTCATCCCGGCTCAGGCCAAGGGCACACCTTGAGATCTGGTCTATGACCAAGTGAAGACAAAGCCTGTGGAATTTCACAACAAATGACAAAATTAAGTTTATCTGGTTTAGATGTGAAGAAAAATGCTCCTGTCTGAGTTTATGATGAGGGTATAACCATTGTTACTGCTGGTTTAAAATTGAATTGACTGACCCTTCTCTCCCATTTACAAAAATACTTTTGTAACAGGCACACCCACACACTGCTGCTGACTTAGGAAGCTTTCAGAATGAGGCAGTGAGCCTTAATATAAAGATGTTTTCAAAGGTGATTGAATCAGCAGTATGACCTTGAGGTTTTCAGCATCATATAACAATATGCGATGGTTAATATTAGGCTATGAATCTGCATGCAAATTAAACATTGGCTGATAGGTCAGGATAATCATGTACATTTCTTACATTTAGATGTATATTCTTTGCTGAAATGAGGTCAAATGCTGAGTCAAAGCTTCAGCATTGTAAAATTCACACATTATGCTACGATAGTAAATGCTGAGCTGAGCAGGTTACAAAGTTACTGTTTATTTAAAAGAGAGTTTAAGGAGATGGAAGCTGATACTCCATTAAATCATGCCAATTCTTTTTAGGGCTAATCAAGCAGTGCTAAAATAATGAGTGATAACTATAAAAGTTATAATTAGTTCTCATTTTTTCTTAGGCAGTGTTTTGTGTACTCCTATTTATGTTTAAGAAAGTATTATTAACTTTTTTGTATGTCTGTTAATATAAAAAAAAAAATTTAAATTCTCTTTATTATTGTTCTGTCCCATAATGGATGATCTTGCTAAGATACTTTATTGTATGAAGTAGATGCTGGCTTGTATCACCTGAAGTGGAAACCTAAAGTATGCATTTTTTTAAGGTTTTGCATGATAACCATAGGTGGGTTGGAGGTATTTGACTCTCTTGTGCTAGTTTTGGCTAAGATAAAGTTAATTTACTTCACAGTGCCTGGCATGGGGCTATGTGTTTGATTTGTACTGAGAAAAATGTTGGTAACACAGACATGTTTTCATTATGGTTGAGCAGTGCTTCCACAGAGACAAGGCCTTTTCTGCTTCTCACCCTGATCTGCCAGCGAGCAGGCTGGGGATGCACAAGAAGTTGGGAGAGGATAGCTGACCGTAACTGACCAAGGAAGAAAGAGGAAGGAGAGGGGCACGTCATCTTCCCCAGTAATCATTATGTGTGATGGAGCCTTGATTCTGTTCTCATCCCACTAGGGGTGAGTGAATAGATGTGTGGTGCTTTATTGCTGACTGGGGTTAAACCACAACACCTCTCCATCTTCTTCTGTATGAATAACTAATACTTTGTTTCAATACAAAGAGTGGTACAGAAGAAATCACATTAAGTAGTTGCAGTGATTTGTTTCTATTTATTAACCAGATGACTGAATTTCAATTCCCTTTCCAACTGCAAAAGAAACTGCATGCTAAACTCTTTCTTATACTTCTGTCTTTGAAATTCATTAACTGCTCAGATACGAAGTCAACCTGAACTAAAAATTTTAAGCATGGAAGGGCATTTCTGGGTACTTTTGGGTGTGCAGTTTCTGGATATGTTTCTATGTCTTTTGCATGTCAAAAGAAGAATTTCCTTCTATCTGAAAGTAATTTCTTTTCTTCTTCTCATGAAGAAAAGAGAGAGGGGAAAAAGACTGTCTCTCTATTGCTCTCCCACAGTAGTAAGGTACTGCAAAGAAGTACAGCAAAGGATAAGGCAAGGGTGCTGCTAGGGGAAGAGGTAGTCATGTAAGCCGGTGCTGTGATTGTAAGAATTGTCAGGTATTGTCAGCATCCTTGCTTTTCAAAGAGAGGGTTCTTAGTGGGCAGCCTAAATCTTAATGCTTAAAGCATTTCCAGGAGTATTTCAAGTCTGGAGAAATCTTTTGTGTGTATATGTATATACATATATGCATGCAAATTATCTCTACCCACTTAACATTCTGACTTTGTAGTGAGACCCTTAGTTAAAATGACATAGATCCTTGTTCATCAAGATGGAGAAGAGAATGGCAGGAGAATCTACAGGGGGTTTATTGTATATTTTTTTACCCTCTTGGCATGAATACCCTATTTTACAGCTAGCACTCTCTCTGAAAATTAGTCTGAGTTCACTTCAAGGGAAAACAGTATGTTCAAAATCAATCATCTGTAAAATTTGATGTAAACTCAACTGCACAGAAATGTTTCCATACTTCATGTTGTTATTGCATAATTAGAAGTAATATACTACTGAAATTTTTACAGCATAGTGGTATATTTCTCATCTTTAATATGTGGGAACATTGTTATTTCCCCAGGCATTCAGTCTCCCTTTTCTACAATTTTGATCTGTTTCATTCATTTATATTTTTTTTTTTATTTTTAACATTGGTGGAGTAGATATACATTTTGAGGACATGCCTGTGAGACACAACATATCAGCTTTGAATTCAGTATGATTTCCCTGAGTCGTTAAATTTGCTCTGTCCACAGGTAGAAATTATGTAGATGACAGAAGTGTGGTACTTTGGTGTTTGTATTTCAAAACGCTGTCTGAAAGATGTCTGGAATCTGCCTTTAAAAGCAGGCAAGGAAGGGCCTCTGAAAAGGTGTTTGTCTTCTCCTTATCAGTTTGCAGTTCTACACTAAATGAAGTGTGTTATTCTACGCAGTAACCTTGAGTCACTTATAAGATGTTATCGACAACTGCAGCCCTTTGCCAAATCTCTCTTTTTTTTTTTTTACACAACTTCTGGCTGTCCTTGTTAGAATACATTAGTGTCAAACTGAAGAATGTTGATTAGGAAAGACAAGTCATGTACCATACGCAGGCGTGCTATCACAGTTACATTCAAATGAAGGTATAATGTCTTTTGGCTCTGTGGACCAGATATAATTTTAGATGCCTTCTCTCCTCCTTCCCTCTTTCCCTCACTCTCTTCTTTGATAAGCAATACTTTGTTCAACCAAAAGTAATAGTGAAAATTAAATATCTGCCAAGGTTAAAAATAAATAAGTGGCAAATCTAGGCTTGGACTGAAAACAGGACAGCAAAGAGATATAGACTTCTGCTGGAAATGTGCAGTGACTGAGTCTTAGACTTCTGTGAATAGTTCTTAAAGGAGATGAACTAAAAGCTTGTACCTGAACAAAGGCCTAAGCCTGAAGGTCAGAGAGTTGTACCTGAAATGTTTTCTCCATGAAACAGTCTGCTAGTTTTCTGACTTCAAGTTTTACTCAGGACTGGATGATTGCTCTCTATTTTAACTAATTACTAAGACTGTTCCACAAAGCACATCTGTTGGTGTGTGTGTGTTTGTGTGTTCATATATGTATATGTACATACATGCATGTACATACATGTGATTTTACAGTGCACCTAATCCTATGATAGCAGTGTGTTATGGCTAAATATAACCCCAAACCCAACCAGCAAAATTCTTGTTGAACAAGACCTAGAATAAAAGATCAATAATAATCTTTTGCTGTCACACATTTTTATGTTTTGCTTCTAGATTAAACAAATTATACTGTAGTTAAAGGTGTGTGTGGACATTCTCATTTACATAATTTATAACATCTCAAGTGAATGACCAGCAGTGAAAGCCTTTAGAAAGTTGTGTAGCTTAAGCTCGCTTTATAGGTGTCAGGTACTCTGAATGTTGAAGGAAAGCGTAGCTTGTCACACAAACTGTCTTAGATGAAACTTGCAAAACCACAATTTCCTGAATGAAAGGGGGACTAACCAAAACAAAATTACATGAAATATATATAAACAATTATGTCCACTACTTTTATCAAGGAGGAGATATAAAGCTAGTGACACTAAACTAGTATCATGGAATTGGCAGAAAAGATTAGAGGCGTTACATTAATTATAATTTTGTTATGATCCTGTACTAAAAGTAGGAGTTGTAGGAATGTTGATTCCTTCCTATTTGTTGCTCCATGGAGACTTCATTGAAGGCTATATGAAAACTGGAAGAAGTGAATGTACATAATCACAGTATTGGATATGGACTTGTTATTGTAATAGTGCTGAAATGGCAGTAGGTGATTCTCTCTCTTCAATGTTGGTTCAACAATAGATTGCAAAAGAATGCTGACAGAAAAATTATCAGGAAAAACCCCAGAATATTAATGTTTGAAGTATGAAGAAAAGGTTGCAGTAGCAAAGATCCAAGATTGTATAATAACAATGTTCTGATGTTTTAAAAGCTTGGTAGAATAACAGGAATTCAAATTTGTGGATGTCATCCAATGAATGCTAGCATATGCAACTTCTTCCTCCAGTCCTGTAAAAGCTTATGATGGTAAATTTTCTTGGGCTGAAAACCCCAAAAAGTAGATTTTGTAGTTCATTGTGTTTTGTGAAGGGATTCCGTTTAGTTCCTTTCATAGCCACATTTTCTTTTTCATTTTATAAATACACCTGCTGGAATGATATATCTTGTGTGGATAATATTAGTAATAAGTTAAGCACTCCGTGTCAAGTCATCAGATCTTTCTGATACTGATTGAATTCTGAAGTTTAGAGGCCTTCCAGTAGTTATAGTTTTGTGTTGCTTTGCTGTATGAAATAGCTTAGCATAGAAACTGTGCTTCTGAACAACTCATCTGCAGGTATTGGTGTAGCTTTTTAGCTTTTCACTTTTTTATTTTTTAAATAGCTGTCTAAGAGGATACAGGATGCCATTGAAAAGTCGTACAGCTGTAAATGGTTGAGCATTATCTGTATAATAGTAAAGAGCCCATTTACATAATCACAGAATAGTTGATATTTAAAGGCATCTCTGGAAGTCATCTGGTCCAATCCACTTGTTCAAGCAGCGTCACCTAGAATTACCATGCCAAGGATCACATCCAGATGGCTTTTGAATATCTTCAAGGGGGTAGAATTCAGAGTCTCTCTGAGCAACCTGTGTCAGTGCTCAGACATCTTCACAATGAAAAAAGTGTTTCTCCATGGTCAGATAGACCCTCCTGTTTTTCAGTTTATGCCAACTGCACCACTGAAAAGAGCTTGGCTCCATCCTCTTAACACCTTTCCTTCAGGTATTTATATATATACACTGATAGAACCTCTCTAAGCCTTCTCTTCTCCATGCTGAGTAGTCCCAGGTCTCCTGGTCTTTCTTCTTGGGAGACTTGGCTCTAGTTCCTTATCACCATCATTGGACTTTCTCTAGCTTATTCACATTTCTTTAGCAGTGGGGAGCTGAAACTGCCTACAGTACTCCAGCTGTGGCTTCAGCAATGCTGACTAGAGGGAGGAGGATCGCTTCCTTCTAGCTGCTGGCAATGCTTTGTCTAATGCCATCTAGAATCCCATTAGCCTTGTCTACTTCAAGGGCACATTTCTAGCTCATGTAAATGCCTTCCGTGCCTTCTTGCCAGCTGCATATTCCACTTATTTCTTTTTCCTATATCCACAATTGGAAAAGAAAAAAACCTGCTGATTTTCTTACCTCCAAAGAATCAAAAGATATCTGAAAAATGATGAAGCTTAAACCCTTACTCAGACAAGACAGAAATCAAAGGTAAAATTTTGAAGATGTTCATTTCACTATTTTCCGCGAACAGAATTATTACAAATACAATTAGAAGTCAATGAAAATAGTTCAAATTATGAGAAATTTTTAGTGGTTTAAAAAAAACAAACTAGGGATGACGTGACCAGATCCTAAAAGTATTCTAAGAAACTGGTTCAGAAATGCAATTGTATTGGTAACTTTTCTCTTGAAAATCCATGTTTATAGGGTTGTTGTAACCTTTGCCATATATAATATATGCGTATTGTGTAATGTGTATAGTGTAACGTAACATGTATAATGTTTATAGGGATATTGTAACATTTGCCAGAAAATTAAATGAATTAAAAATGAAAAATTAATTAAAATAATGAAAATTAAATGTGGGAACAGGAAAATGAGAGAAAATTGCACTAATCTAATGGCAAAATTAACAGTAGTCAGCTTCCAAATCAGTCTGTGCCAATGATGTCTCAGTGTTGAACTTTCCAGAATAATTCAGGCAAAACTTTTCAGGAGCATCTCAATTGCTGAGGAGAACTATTAGACATTCTGGGGGCCTGAAAGGGTCAAAGACAGAATAATGAAAGCCAAGAGCCTGGAGAGCAATATTCTGTCTGGCCTGAAAGGGTCAGGAACAGAATATCATGCCAACAACAAAGCTGCTCCTCCTGAAAGGGAGGTTGTGGACTATCAGGGCTCTTGGCAACATGCTTAGTTTCTCATCATTCCAGGGCCCGAGTTAAATATATTTCAAGAACACCTGCAGGTCTAAGATAAGACCAGCACAAACAGAAGAATGTGTGAATCCTTGAACAGACACGTAGTCCCTCACTTGTAGAACTTACATAACTTGTATTCTCACGGTAAGAATAGCCGTAATGTAAACAGCGCACTCAAGCTTGGTAGAAACTGACAAGCTCTCCCAGGAGAGTATAAAAACTCTGGTTGAGGAATAAAGAATTGCTACTTGCCACCAGAGCAGTAGTCCGTCTAGTCTCTCTTAGACGTCCCTGTGAGCTGGTCTCCGTCAAATTGCATATGAAATGATATATTACTACAATGCTTCTGCAGATAACATGAATAACATCAGAAAACAGTACTTCAGTGATCATACCTTTGGTCCTGCTACTGTCTGCTTTGGTTTTGACACAGTTCAGGTGGGTTGCCAATGTCTTTACTACTCAAGCAATTTGTTAGTTAAGTTTCAAAATGTAAAAGCATTTATACATAATTAAAAACATAATATATAAAAGACTTCCTTCTTCACTAACTTAATATTCAGAACTGCAATTGGCAACTGTCTACAGATTGATGCATAAATTGTAAAGTGACTAAGAATTATATGTGTCAGTATTCATTGGTATGAATATGCAAAAATAAATTTGGGCTTTTCCTGGCAAGATTGAGCTTTCCTTTTTAACAAAAGGGGAAATGTACATAGTTTAGAAGATAATTTGTCTTACTTCTTGTGCTTATGGTAGTAGTTTCAAACTCATCATTGCTTCTCGAACTCAGTATTTAGAGCCTAAGCCTTTAAAGGAGAACGACTTCAATGCCACAGTCAAAAATTAGTAACTTTTACTAATGTCATACATTTGTGCCCTTATAGTGCTTGGAGGCTAGACAACCTATGTTACAGGGCCCCATTGTATTACATATTGCTTACACGTTCCTCAAAAAAAGTCTGCCTCTTGAGAGTTTAGTCCAGTTTTGACAAGGTGCAGTTGTGCATTTTATTGCTAAGTTTTCATCCGTACATTATTACTCATTGGAAATCAAGTTCAAAAATCGGTGCACTAGCTACCTTTTAATATTTAAACTGGACAAGTTTTTAAATAAAAAGGAATTCATGCCCCTTTTTGTACTTGAGGAGTTTGTTGAGACAAATCCTGATGCTACTGAGATATGGCACCTCAGCAGGAATTTTACAAGAAATTATGAGAATTCCACAGTGTAATATAGCAAGTACTATTGTTGTCACATTATACCTCGATATTACATATATTTGTGTCACTATAGTAAATATACTTCATCAGAACTAGCTTGGAGATATATTATCTTTTATTGTTGCTGTTCTGATAATGTGCATCTTAAAATGTCATTGGATTTAAGTAACTTAAAAAAATAGTTCTCATTTCCAATTATTTTTCTAAGACACAAAAAAAAAATTTTGCTCCTGCAAATAACCTGCTGCTCAGCAGTCTTAACAAAGTAAGTATAATAAAGAAGCTTTTGCAGAACAAAGAGCTACTCCCCAACTGCCATGCCCAGAGAATCTTCCAGCCTTGAATCATATTTACTTTGAAGTTAGTTAGTTTGTATTCCTTGATCTCAAATGTGCCAGTATCTCTGAAAAAGATAAACTTTCAGGTTATTGGATTCTGTATCATTATGTTATTACTTCCAGGGACTGCTAGCTCATATTTATTCAAGTAAGTCTTTCTGGCCTTGTGTCTGTGTTAGGATATTATCACCACTTCAGGAAACTGCTCGAGGCACTATTCAGAAAGGCACCTAAAATATGAATAAGAATGCTCTTGTAGCCTTCTGTATGTTGGAATGTTTCTATGTTACCTAATAAACAGATAATTCATAGAATATCATATATAAACCTGTGGACACTTAAGCTTACATGTAATGACATTAGTGATACATTTTGATCTGGCATTCAGTAGGAGTTGAGCGTTCATGCTAGCAAAAAAAGCAAGAGAAAATATGAATGCCCAGAAGCCTGTTGATCAGTCTTTGTCCCCATATAGTGACTCTAGAATAAAGACATTTCAAGTGAGCATGAATTTTAAAACTTTGATCATTGAGACCATGATAGATACTGACTGAATTGCATTTTTCTCTCCCTATATGCTACCTTAATTAGTAATAGTTATTTGTGTAGTGCTGCAGTTCTTTAAATATGTGATAACTTTGAACAGACTTTCATCTCTATTCAAGGAAGTTCATCACGGTAATAACATTTTATAGTCTTTCCAGGTTTTCATTTTCACCTGTTTTATGAACACCTTCATAACAATGTGAAGGGCTCTTCTTCTATGCCAAAATGCTAATTAAATACCTCCTCTATTACTGATCAAAAACGTAGGACTTGTTTCCTCTTTGAATGAAACTTTTGTGTATATGCATGTACATATAACACATGCCCTGACAAGACTATCAGGATAAAAGAGTTCACAAATCCTCTTCTAGCTTTTCAATTTAATATATCAAAGAACATGAAATCCATGCAGCAAAGCATGTAGCATGTGATTAAAACATGCGCTTATTTTCCTTTCTCTTCAACACAGTGCTAAAATAATGAATTCGAAATCAAATACATATTTAAGAGTTTAAATAAATGCTTAATCACTGTTCCCATTAAGAGTATTATTTTGACAGACATGCTCTAATAATTAAACACCTTGCTGAATTAGAGTCCTAAGCATCTGTGTAATTTAAATGGTGAATCCTATTGAAGCCAGGGGGACTTATCCTGATTAAGTCTCTTGTTCAACTAGGGTGACAGACTAATAATCCTGAGTGACCTTAAAGTCTGGCAAGCAGGCACTGAAACTACTTCAGACAGTGAAATATGAATTACAGTTCCCTGGGTAGTCATGTCTAAAAGCACAAGTTTCAAGTGATGCCAATCTCTTTATTTAGCAGATGAATCAGACAGCTCTAAAATAAATCTGTTAAAGCAGGTAGCCACATGTAATGTAAGCACATATAAGTTTTTGACACCATATATGAGAGGAATCTTGTTCCCAAGTCACAGGGAAAGTGGGGGGAAACCCTGCAAATTCAGTTTAAAGAAGTTAAAACTGAGATGATTGACCCATTGCTTTGCTTTGGATCTTTTTGGTGCCTCAGTTTTTTTTTTTTATTATTATTATATGGTAAAGAGGAGTATGGTTCAGCTGAAAGCTGCAGGAGTCTACCTGCCTTATGGAATAATATTGTTCGTAGATGTTTTGTTGTCTATTTAGAGTTCCCAAGGAACTTAGGATGTAATTAGAAGACAGACTTTTTTGGCAGCTATTTCTCTTTACCTCTGTTCTGTTCTCAGAATGACATTGACTGCTGTGATGTTGAATTTTTTGGTTTGCATTTTTTTTGCAGGGGTGTGGTAGATTCTTGGGAAAAAATCCCATAACTGGTTTTGAGGGTAGATACTGCGTTAACAGCATTTGTAAAGTATCTGTAGATGCTGTTCAGAGACTCCTGTCATTTAAACGGTCTGGTTTCAAAGTTTTAAAAATTTTATACCTCCTCTTGTCTTGCCCCAACACAAAACATAGTGTCTATTAGTCATGGGGATTATTTTAACTTAGATTTTTTAAATTGTATACCCAATAGTACAGTCCCATAAGGAGCTGGGGTATTAGGAGCTTTCTGTATAATGATGCAGAAGGAGCTGTGGTCTTTTTTTGGACTGCATATTTATTATTGCTTCTGTAATCTACAGTGTATAGAAGTTCCTAAAAAGCTTTAAAAACTGTCCAGTAGAAATTATTTTGTTCTGTTAAGAGAAGTAAAGGTCCCTCATAATCTGGACTTAGTTATTTTGAGAAAGACTACTCTCCATCCAGTTTTCCTGCCATTATCTTTGATGATGATTAGTTGAACATCTGGAGGGACAGCATATAATTTCTCTCAGATTCAGGTCAAGAACTTTTAGCTTGCGTGCAACAAAAAACCTGGGTTTCAAGTGTATATGCACTCCTCCATTCCCCTAACAATTGATTGTTCCTGTATTTTAATTAATACCATATTTCCCAACAGGAAAATTTAAAAGAGTAGACTTGTTTCTATTTAAAGTTCTGTATGGGTATTAAGAGGTAAAGTAGAAAAACACAAATAAATAAAATACCCAGAAAAAATCTGTAACATCTTTTGAGGAACAGTGAGAGAATACCCTGTTAATAGTTTATTTGTGTGTCTACCCAATAGGGCTCTTGGAGTAACAGAAATATCCTTCAAACAATTTATACCTGTAGAAGTTTCTTATACAAGCTTGTTTTGGAATTTTATCATGACCTAATATGTTACATTTTCATTTTATATGTGGTACTAAACTGTGGAGCCAGTTCAGTGTGTGTTTCATTTTTAGCATGGCAGTACAACTGAAAGGTGGGGAAAAAAAACATTGGTTTCAAATTAGAAAACTTGGAGGTTTTTTCTGTCTTAATTGCATGTTGAAAGAGGCTCAAGGCTAACTGACTTTAGGAACAATAAGACCAAAAATACCACCAGCTGCTAGGTCAAGTGTAAATGTATTAATTCAATAGTTAGCTGTTGGTTTGCTTTTCTTCAAAAACTGAAATTCATTCATGTTGATATGCTTGTTTCCCACATTTTAGCCTGTTCTATGGGAAAAAGCAAACAAAGCTTCCTGAACTCAGCTCTTTTTCTCTTATTGGAGGCTTCAATTTTGATGTGTCTCACTGTCCTTGTTTTTTTTTTGTGTACCAATAAAATCAAATACTCTTTCCCAATTAGATAGAAAAAGAACAGCTGAGCTACTGCAGGCTTTTCCTCTCCTTGGAATTAGTAAACAGGGTGCTCAATGACTGTAGCAGATGTCTCTGATTTAAGCCTTTTACCTCTTTCCATGGAGTAAATGCTAAGGATGCTCAAAACCTGGAGATGAGCCCGCAGATACCAGGAACAATGTACTATCATGGCCAGCAGCCATAGGAATTCAGCCATTCCCAGCAGCTTAATTTTCTCATCAACCATGCTGTTTGTGTGTCTTTTTATTTTAATCATATATTCTGCCATTCCTTCTCCTGTCCTGCTGCTCTCCCTTGTCCAGAATTTTATTCATTTACATTTGAACACATTTTTTCCTCAGCCACTGGTGCTACTCACCTGAACACTCACAGTCTTTGCTGGGAACATGGACAATGGGATTCAGTGCATCCTCATCAGATTTGCAGATGACTCCAAGCTGACTGATTTGGTTAATACTCTAGAGGGAAGGGATGCTATGCCAACAGGCTAGAGAGGTGAGCCTGTGTAAACCTTATGAAGTTCAACATGATGCAGCCCCTGGGTCAGGGCAATCTCAAACATGTATACAAATTGGGTGACACGTAGATTGAGAATAGCCTTACAGAGAAAGACTTGCGGGTGCTGCTGGATGAGACGGTCAACATGCTCTTGCAGCCTAGAAAGACAATTGTGCCCTGAGCTGCATCGAAAGAAGTGTGACAAGCAGGTCAAGGGAGGTGATTCTCCCCCTCTACTTGGCCCTCACAAGACCCCACCTGGAGTACAGTGTTCAGCTCTGGGACCCCCCAGCATAAGAAATACATGTTGGAGTGGGTCAGGAGGAGGGCCATGAAGATGATCAGGGGCTGCAGCACCTCCCCTGTGACGATGGGCTAAGAGAATGGGGAGCGTTTAGTTTAGAGAAGAGAAGGCTCGTGTGAGACCTTATAGTGTCCTTCCCGTGCTTAAAGGGGGTCACCAGGAAAGTTGGAGAGGGATGCTTTACCAGGGAATGAAATGAGAGGTGAAGGTTTTAAGCTGAAAAAGCATACATTTAGATTAGATATTAGGAAGAAAGTATTTGTTGTGGGAGTGGTGAGATAGTGGAACAGGTTGCCCAGAGATGACCCAACCCTAGAAGTGTTCATGGTCAGTCTGGATGAGGCTTTGAGCAACCTAATCTAGTGGAAGATGTCCCTGCCCATTGCAGGGGTGTTGGATTTAGATCATCTTTAAGATCCCTTCCAAACCAAACAATTCTATAACTCTGTGACCCTAGTGTTTCTCTCAATAACTCCACAGCACTGATATCTGCTTTCCACATGACTATTCAAATGCAACAGAATGCCCTCTCGCAGCCGCTTGAATAACTCATGTCTTATCATGCTTCATGATCTGTTTGGGGCAGAGAAGATGGTTTGTGTGAGCTAGACTGGTGCCAAACGTGAATGTGCTGGTGATGCTCATGGATGCTTGTATCATCAGCCACTGACATGATGAGAGGAAGCACATCTTGTACATGATGCCTGTGAGGGAGCTGATGGGAGGGGCAACTGGACTTACGGTGCTTGGCTATGGATTGTGTAGGGCACATTTGCTCTTGGTTTGATGTCTTGGTCAAAAAGACAAAAAAAAATAAAGGAGGTGAAAGGTTACAATTACTACTAGTGAGATTTGCCACAACCTTGTTTATGCCCCACCCTATCTTTCCCTCTTCCCCAAATTCCACTCATTTGGCAGTTTTCCTGGTGTCAGGCATCTCTGTTCTGTGTGAGATGGCAGGGCATGTGGGGCATAAGCAGTGTGGTGTTTGGTTTGCAGAGATGGTGTGATTTGGGATTTTTTTTGTTTGTTTTTTCTTTTGTAGATGTTGCACTTGGCATCTACCTTGGTGAGGTTGCTGTACTGGTTTGGTGGTGAGCTGAGCACAGGGAACTGTCATAGCTGCTCAGTCTTTACTTGTGAGACTTTTGTTGAAATAAATATGTTGGTGTAGGGGAAGGAACACGCGAGTGGATAGGTGAATAAGACAAGAAAGTACATGTACGTGTGTGTTTGGAATATATGAAAGGGAGAGAATGAAAGGATGACACGCAAAAAGTCATGACGGAAGCTGAGGTAGAATAAGGGCCGGATTTACTGGCTGGACTCGGTCTGATTGTGAGAAATTCGCATTTTATGGTGAAAACTAGAAGGCATAAATGAAAAGACAGAATTTATATACAATAGGTAAAGGTCAAAAAAGCCAGACATCATAGGAGAGACACCAGTTTACATTCTCTAAACCTTTCTTGCTGAGCTGTAGAAATCTAATTGCAATCCCTATGTATCATCTTTTATTGATGTTTCAGTAGCAACTGTTCCAGGAGGATGAAAGCAGAGCACATAGACTCTTAATAAATTTTTTACTACTTTGAAAATATTTTCCCCCACTGTTATGGTTCAAACATAGAATGGTGAGCAGCTATGAACTCAGACTTACCTAAAGTTCCTAGAAATTTTTCCCATTGGGCCAAAAGAAAATGGCTTTTGGTTTTTTAACATCACCTTGCAAAATTTGGTCTTTTTTTCAAAGAAGGAAAACAACCTTTCATTTGTTTGTTTGCCACATAATTGAAGTTGGGTTAACATTGGCTTATGCTTCTGGTTAGGTTGCTGGCTTTTGCAAGTGAAACACTGCCTCCCCTATGAAAGAAACCTCAAACAGAGGGTATAGTAACTAACAGTTGGTCAACACAGCCCCAGAAGTGTGTGGTGCTGGCAGGGGTGGGGATGTGTTTCACATGGCTGATCAGAGTAATGAAGACTGACACTGAATAACTGTACAGAGTGATCTTCAGCAGAGACACTAAAGGATTTTATCCCCTGGGAGAGCCTTCAGGAAATGTAACAATGTATATGTCTTAGTATCCTCTGTTTACAAATTAATACACCATGTAAGCATATTAAATTCTGGCAAGGCAACTCTTTCATGTGAAGTATCATGAAGAGTCAGCTCTAGGGTTTTGGCTTTGTTGTGGACTTGCACCAACTGTAGGTCACTGCTGATCTTCTGTTGGGCCTGGCAAGCTGGGCTAGATGGAATATGAGACAGCTACGAAAAGTAATAAGTACTGTTTTGCAGTAATGGTTTCTTTGCCAGTCTCCATTTGTTTATTACTTATATTTAACTGGATGAAATTAAAACTCTTGTTCCAGGTTATTGTTTTTAAGAATATAACAGCCATTCCCCAAGCTGATATGCCTCTAGAGGAATGATAAATGTACCATGGAAAGCTCACATGGGGCACATTTTTTCTTTTCACAATACTGCATTAAGGACGTGCATGCTCATTTGAAGATTGCTTTCAATTCGGAACTTTCTGGCTTCTTTATATTATCTGAGAAATATATTCTTTTTTTTTTTCTTCCTTTGATCATCAGACTTTTGAAGCATCAGATTTCCCAATTAGTAGTTATTAGTTGCCTTGATGGATTTTGAGAGACATCCTTTTTTGTCATGTTCATAAACTTATATGACTTCTTAGGGGGTATGTAGTGGGCAAAAATAATCTAAGTGTTATTTCTGCTTCAAGAAGCAAGGATAATGAAAACATACCTTTATTTTTTCTTCATTAATATCTTCATTTCTTTTATTTTGGTTTTTTTCTCTTCTAGTTATGTGTTCCTTGTTGACTTGTTAGTATTACCATAGAACACTTTCAAAGAGATGAGTGGGGTATATAAGAGAAAAAGAGAAATGATATGAGTAATAAATATAAAGCAGAGAACTGAATTATAGGTCCTTTAAAGGGATTATTCTTTTTAAGGTTGTTAGAAATAGGATCATATGTGTGCCACTAAGTATGACTAAAATAAGACAATGAAACATCCCAGTGTTTACTGTCCAAACTCTTTCCCTATAACTTTTTCTGTTTCCTATTTTTCCTGTTTCTTTTTCTGGTTTTAGGATTCATGTTTTCTTAATGAAGTCCATAATAGAATTCTAGAGTCTTGTATCTTTTCTATTTCCTAAATTTTGTGTTAATTTAGTTCCTATATGTGTACTGGGAAATAGTGATGTTTGTATTTTATGTCTTAATCATGCTAATTATTCTCGATAGCTCACCTATTCATAAGAAAGCTTTTGCTTTTTAGCCTGCTTTTAATATTTATATTGTGCAAGTACTTACAACATATTGGAATGAGAATGACTAGTGATACTTAATATGCTCATTGTACTGAACATGGCTATAAGATGTTAGAGGGGTTAGATGAAATATCTACCTAGTCAAGTGTGCAACTACCGTGTACATTTAAGTCACTTACCTCCTATAGTATTTCTGCTTTTCCCCCTCCAACCGGCAGGTTAATCTGGAGATGCATTAGCTACTTTGCATAGATTTGGGTTGTTTAGATAAAAAGGGAGGTATTCCTAACAAACTGAGTGGCAGTATTTTTCCCTATTGATGTTATTAGAATGTTGAGGATAATAGTGGAGCTAATTAGTGCTGTGAATTTTCCCAAGTGTTTCTTTACAGACAGGGACAGGTAGTGCCAAACTGTTAGACATTGAGTGGTTGCAATATGGCATGTTGTCTGGAATGCTTCCCTCTTTCCTCTTGAATCAGTCTGAGTCTGTCCAGAATGGCATGAGCTGAATTTATATAGGAATTCTAAAGTTTGGAAAATAATCAGGAATATGGTGAAAAGCATCATATTACTGGCAGTAAAAACATATTTTCGTTACGTACATCATTGTTCTATGTGAAGTTGAAGATAAAAGGGAAGTAAAATATACATCTGAGTGACTCTCTGGAATGGTAATCTGGAGAAAAAGGGGAGGCTATAAATAGCAACTCACAGGGCTGCTTAGGTGAAGGAATACTGCAGCTGTTTGCTCTTCTTTGCCATGCTCATGATGCATAATGTGACAATGCTATGTTGTCTCATATGGGTGATGTTTGAAAACTGTGTCTGTAGATGCAGCTTCCAAAAACTGTCATCATCAGTGCTGTCTCAGCTGTCTCCTCTGTGATTTTTGAGATTAAATGTAGTTATCAACCACCTGTAAATTTATTTCTCAGAAAAAAAAATTAAATTATCCAAGGAACTGGATTTTTCCTTGTTTTGTTTGAGTTTGCTGGGCTTATTATTTGTGAATGGGTATATATCATGTTCTTGGATATTTTATGTGAAGTATTGCATGGAGACACTGACATCTGAGTGAATGCGTGGTTTTGAGTACTGGACTTCAGGATGACATTATCCAGATTGGCAAGTTCATTTTTCCAAACATGGTTTTAATGAATCTATTTTGCTCAATTTTTTATCCTACTTCCTCTGTTGAGGCAGGAGACATGTATATATATCACAGAATCACAGAATCACAAAATCACAAAATCACCTGAGTTAGAAGGGCCCACAAGGATCATCGACTCCAACTCCTGTCTTTGCACAGGACAATCCCAAATTTACACCATGTGTCTGAGTGCATTGTCCAAATGCTTCTTGAATATTGTTAGGCTTGACACTATGACTACTTCCCTGGGGAGCCTATTCCAGTGCTTCACCACCATCTGAGTGAAGGAAATTTTCCTAATACCCAACCTAAACCTCCCCTGGCCCACCTTCCTGCTATTTGCTCAGGTCCTTTCATTGGTCATCAGAGAGATAAGATCAGCGCCTGCTCCTCCCCCTTCCCTTGTGATGAAGCATTGAATTGCTATAAAGTCCCTCCTCAGTCTTCTCTTCTCCAGTATGAGCAGACCAAGTGATTTCAGCCACTCCTCATACAACTTTCCCTCAAGACCCTTCATCACCTTTGTGGCCCTCCTCTGGACACTCTCCAGTAGCTTGATATCCTTTTAATACTGTGGCTCACGAAACTGCACACAGTATTCAAGTTGGGACTGCACCAGTGTGGAGCAGAGCTGGACAATCAACTCCCTTAGCCAGCTAGCAATGTTGTGGTTGATTCATCCTAGGACACAGCTGGCCCTCTTGGCAGTCTTGATTAATTTTGCATCATACAAGCGTCTTGCTTCATTGGTGTTCACTAGGGTAGAGGTAGCTAGTTCTATTGTGTAGATAGTGACTAGATTATTTCTGAGTTCCTGTGATCATTTTACCTAAATAGATGGTGAAAGGAGGTCTATAAACATTATTTTCTTGATCTTGAACATTTCTGTTCAATGTCTTACCAAAAGCTAAATTTTGCTCTTCCAGCATCACAACTTCCATTAGTTATGGGTGCAATGATGAATAAGTTGAAAGGTGAATCAAATTCATAAATCCATGACATGTAACTAAAGGAATTTCTTGTGCTGTAGATATAACAAAAATTGATAATGGGAATATAATTCTATGTAAATGAATTGTTGAGGATACGTTGTGAAGGATGAAGATATTTCTACAAATTTCAAATGGAATGTTGGAGTCTCCAAAAGGTTGAAAGATTACAAAACATACCCTTTTTTAGGAGAAAATTAATTATGCCTTCTGTAACTCTGACATGTTTGAAATAGACAGGAAAAACCTCCAGATAAAATACTAATGGCTGATATAAAAATGACGGATAGCAAAACTTTACTTGACAAGAAAACATTTTTCTTCTGAAATGACAGGTTAACAGTATTTATAACAAAAGGAATATTTGCTCAGAAATTTTAGAGTTTTTTTGTTTCAAAGCCAAAATAGAGGCATTTTTATTTTTTTTCCCTTATGAGGGAAAATTGCTTTCTTTCAGATGTCTTCACAACTGAGTGGTGCACTATGAGATGGTGGTCTACCATATATTAATACAATGAAAACTTAACATAATTGTGATACTTCTCTTGTTTCCTCAAACATTTGATTGCAAAATAAAACTATGTTACGAAGAAAAAAATTATTTGTTGACAAGGAGCTTTCTGTGGAAAAGGTGTGGAACATAACAAAGATGAAAATCAAAGAATAGAACTATCTGTAATATTTTGAGGGGAAACTGTGTGTGTTTGTGTATGTGTTTATAGCTCTGTCTGAAAGAATAAAAAGTACAGTGACAAAAGCAGGGGAGGGGTGAAGAGGCTGACATGTGAAAAGGAAAGAATGCATTACATTTCATGAACCATCACTTATTGTCTGTTAGATATCACTCTTTGCTTGAAGTATTTCTTCAAAGGGAATTTTAGCTCTCTTTGGCAGTGAATTTTTGTAAAGAGGCTTCTTAGATTCCCTGTGGAAACACAACTGATTTTAATTGCTCGGGTAAGCAATTGGTTTCATTTATGGACTTTAATGCAGTATGCTTTATGGGTCCAAGCCTTTCTTCCTCTTGTGAGTTTTGGCTGGGTTAGGTGGGAGGAATTAGGTCCTAAAAATACCATGCTACTCAGGTTAAGGGAGTTCTAAATCATATAATAAAAGCATTTAGAGGTTCATGCTCTCCAGGGCACGCATATGTAATTCCTATAGACACTAATGGAAATTCTTACCAATACTTTCAAGGTCAGAGTTGTATTAAATGCTGAATTGGAGCCTTTTGAGTGCCTTTGCACTTCAGTGATAGCTCTGTGACTGAAGTCAAAGGCAGTTGCTGGAAGGGGAGAAAGTGTGAAGTACAGGGGTCAGTTTGAGCACTGTTGAATTAGATTGTGCGTAGATTTTGCTCTTAGGCAGATACTCTTCAGTCACTACAGTCTACAGGAAAGTGAGAAGAACTTAAGATCATTCCCAAGGATATCCCTTTATTTATGGGGTTGTTGGACCTTCTAGGTAGCCTGTCTTTATGTAGGATAAGCTGTTTATGTAGATCTTCCTAATACTAGCTGAATCTGCCTTTTGAGTTCTGGAAATCAATTCAGTGCTCAGCTAGATCAAGGGTAAAAATTGCTGGCTGTAAGTATTATGCCTATGAATAGAAAAATAAATAAATCTAGGAGCTGGTACATTGAAATAATTTATTTGGGAATTTTATGTTGTGTGTTTTAGTAGAGAAACATGCAGTGTTATCAAGACTATTGCTTTCCACCAGAACCATAAACCTTTTATCCCAGTTTTCTGGTATAACAGAGCAATGTGTTATATCTGCAGTTGTTGACATTCAGGCTGAACTTCTTTATGTTACCTAGACACATTTTCAAGTAAGCATTGTTTACTGTTGACTGACATTACCAGTTATACCCACGCTGCTGAAGATGGCTTTTATTGTGTAACAAAATGTATTGTACATTGTATTGTTTCCGTTAGGCTCCTGAGGCTAATACCACAGTTCCTAATGTATTGCAGAGAAAATACTTATGCAGTCAAAGCACTTTGTTTAGAGGCACAGAATGAAAAACAATGCCATTTTTGTGACATTTAACACTTGTGTTTCTGGGTAAAGTCATGTGTGTCCTCTTACCTCCCCTCCCCAGCCATGCAGAAAAAAATTAATCCTAAAAAAATCAACATTACATGTCAATATTTTTTATTCCACTACAGCAGTTTGAGTGAAGAAGAAATAATCTTATTTTCCCAATAAACTGAGTATCACCCAGTAACCAGCTGGGAAGCCTAGGCATAACATTATGGTTAGTTGTATGTCATCATAACAAAATATCAGTCTGGAAGGAAAACTCATAGAACTGAAAATAATTTTTCAGTATTTATTATATTTAAGAAGTAATTAAGAAACATCATATGCCATTGGCAAAAATGAGCAATGATATGTACTTATGAAAAAGATTATTTAAAAAGTACATAAACTCTACTTCCCTACCCCCTTTCATTACAGCATCTTCACAGTAATTGTCAAGTGGATTCTGAAGAAAGTTCAGGCATGAGGTGAGATGAATGAATAAATGTTTTATTTATCAAGAAGTATCTGATTATTTGTGCAGCTGGTGAAGAGTTTGATGCTGAAGACTGTACAGACAGTATCACCATGGAAGTTATTAGGAAGTTAGTCTGTGTAAGGACATGAGAAATCTGTATCTTGAGTTTTAAATCCTGTCTGTTGGAGTTAAGCCACTGCAATTGATGGCAGCATGAAAGTTGCACTGTACCTTCAGGAAGATGCAATGTTCTTACTTCAGTCTAGTCATTGAAAGTTGGTGATTTTTCACACTTCAGCTCAGATATAAAATCAAGTACAGCAGCATAAAATAAGTTTGTCTTTGTGTTTCTGTGCTACCCACCAGAGATCCTGGATATTTTTCACATTTTGTGTAGAGCAGGGGGGATTATTCTGTTAACAGTCTCAAATGGCAGTAAGCAAGTCTCACTCATGCATTTCGCTTAGAGAATAGTTAAGCATGTTTTGAAGTATCCCATCTCAGTGATTTACAGTCAGTGTAACTGACGTATTTGAGATTAGTTAGTATTGGATAAGGTTCTGAAATGTGATATATTCTGTGTGAATGTGTGTAATGTGCTTTTACATTTTTAAGCATGCGCTTACTCTTTGTGCCAGATTCAGTTGCTTGTATTGCTTTTGTGCTGGGCATATTTTAGAGCCTTGATTATATACAGAAAACCCAGAAAATAAATTTTTCTGTGGTTCAGCTACAGCAGAAGAAGCAGAGCATTGCTTCTGTACTGGGGCTGTTGACTCCTGACAATGCTTTTAAGAGCAAAACCACCAAAATGTTCTTCTGAGCAGGAAAAATGCAGATTCAGCAGGAAAAATTATATGATGTAGTACTTTAAATGTCGGTCGAAGAAAACATTGCATATACCTTTTGGTTTGTAATGTGAAGATCTGGGAGCAGTTACATACAGTATTTGAATATTACTTGTTGTTAGGTATTCTGTCTATTGGGGTCAGGCTGCAAACTCCATTGTGAATGTTTGTTTCCTGCCATGTCTTCTGTTTTCATACTGAGCTAAATGCACAGAAGGTGCCAGGAAAAAGTCTTGTACCTGGCATGGAGCTAAGAATAGGGGATAGTCTAATTTTAACTGTCTATTCAAATGAAACATGCTTTGGAGAAAAAGATGACTATCACGCTTACTAGTTACTGCATAAGGTAAAATTTCAGGTCTAAACATGAAAATCAAGGTAAGCAAACAGTTTATCACCTGGCAAGAAGACGTGATTTCTTGTCTAGAGATTTTCTGATCAGCTTTGACAGGTCAGTTGGAAAGTTTTCACAGCCATGTTTTATAATCAAAATAAGGATACATTTAGATGTATATGCATGCTATCTTTAGCTTTGTTTGATTAATGTAAGTAACGTTTACACTGGACTTAACTTGACAGAATTGAGTTTCTGCTAGTGGTCAAAATTTATTGTAAACTTTGCACAACATCAAGGGCTCTGACTTACAGGATTAGCACTCAGAGGAAGATCAGAAGTAGTATCTCAGCTGGGGCAAGGAAATGCATTAGTAGTTCTGAAAATCACCTGACCTAAAGTTATTTTGGTGATTTGTTGCATATTTCTGTGTTTATTTACTTTCATTGGTGCATATCTCCCAAATGTTTGTAACAGACATCTTTAGACAGCTAAGTGACTGAGCAGCAAAGGCAGTTGGGTTTTGGTATTCATGCGAATCTTTGACAGGTGGAGAACCTATGTCTAGGAAGGCACCTGGGAAACAAAAACAGCAGGAAGACTGCAGCCATTTGTGATTGATGGAAACTAATCACACAAGAGTCTCTGGTGGAATTGTAGTAACACTGGTAATGCTCACCACAAGTACATTTGCAAGCGTGCTGGCATGATGTGGGGAGGAGAAAAATGATTGTGCTCAGACAGATTTTCGTTCTTGTCTTTTTTAAATACAGGTCAAACAATCTGAAAATACTTACTCCCTCAGTGTTCAGAGAAGTGCAACAGCATGTTAGAATGAAACTGTAGGAAATAATTTAAAAAAGAAATAACAGAATGCCCTGAGTTTTCCAGTTATATGGGGGGGGGGGAGGGGGGAACATCAAATGGACTACATTATCCAGCCCTTTCATATACATGGAAGAAAAACATGGTTTCTGGTTGTTTTAGATTACTGTCATTGTTGTCTTTTAAGGTATTGATTAGATGAAAACATTTGTGGTTGTTATGTAAGAGAGCTGGGGAAGCTGTCTGTCAGGGGACGACATGCTGTTGAACATTGTCTAACTAATGAATAATTGAAATTCATACTTCTGACTGTTGCAGAATGACCTTTGATTGGAGGTCGGACTAAAACACTGAATGACAAAATTGGATACATTCTTATAAAATAATATACTTCTTATGTCATCTGGCTTGTCTGGGACTGTTATTGCCATGTCAATTTTAAGATACACTCATAACGATATGATTGTGGACTCTCAGTTTTGCTTTTCAGCTTTATCCCCTTCAGCTTTTATGCTGTCTGCTGATCCATAAGCAGCCTCTGTTTGAGCTTCCTGGCTCTTCTAATGAGGAAACACAGACAGATTGGCATCACCTGGATCACTAATAAGACTCAGAAGGATCCAGACAGACTTCAGTTTTTCTCATTGCTGGTCTGACACACCCACCCACTGCCTCCACATCGCATTACCCAAAGGAGACCGTCTCCTCCTTTTAGCTTCCTATTTGAAAAAAAACTATTTGTGATTGTAACTAAACAATCTTCTGTTTTCTTGCACAACTAATGCATCTTAACGTATTCAGAGTGGATCTGTGTGTAGCAGTGAGAAAACTGTATGTCTATCTCTCATCTGACTAGCACACGTGCAACTTTACTGTTGACGGGTTTTAACGTAATAGACAAATACTTTTTGAAATACTTTTTGACAAATACATTTTGAAAAGGGGAAAAAAGTCCCACCTGTTTAAACCCGCTTAAACCTCAGGTTCTGGCTGGCCTTTTAGGGCAGCATGCCAAACCTACTTTTGTGTAAGGACCTTCAGGATCTGTTTTAAATTTGTCCAAGACCTAGGAGTGTTGTATGCTGCTGGGGTTATGTCTCAGAGACTCTTTTGTAAGTCCAGTGAGCCTTAGGAATGAGGATAATCTTTTGCATGGTGGGATTCCAGAGCCCATACTTAACATCTGCAGGGAAAGAGTAAGCACAAAGTACACAACCTTCCTAAAACACATTAGACAGATCATCTGTTGGATCAGAAACATTGTCCAGTGAGTTATCTATGTGAATACTCACATTAGTTGGAGGGGAGGAGAACCTGAGGAGAATGATTCAGGCTTATTTTCCAGAACAGGAATTTCCTGCTTGTCAATTAGTAACAACATCCGTGATCACAATTTAGTAGTATCTTTTTTCCTAAGATAATGTGTTAAGGTATGATATCCTTTAATTTTTTTTTTCATGTTAGCCTAATCTATTGCTTAATTCCTCTTCTATTCACGTATTTGTTGATCCTGAGTAGTTCTTTAAAGAGACACCAGCCTACCTACATCTTCATAGCGGAATTGTCTTTTAGTGCATTCTGTCATTTATCTTTGAGCAATAGTGGTACTTAGTGGTCATGTAAGAAATACACATTTCTTTAGAATTACATAAGTAATGCTAAGTAATCTCATGCACCAGAGTCAAACAAGTTCTACATGTTGCAGAATTTTCAAAGGCATTATCAATTCTTTGACAACAAAGTGTTTTTTAATAGTCCAAGTATATTTACTGAAGGGGGGGTTGGTGGCAGGAATTGTCTAGGGTGAGAGTTTAAATTTTTATCAATTTAAGATAAACATTTTTCAGCTTCCTGTGTATTTACTATAGCAGCTGAAAAATGGCAGCATACATTTTATGTATATAAAATTTTATGTACATACATTTTATGTAATAAAATGTAAGGGCATGACTGTGAACATGTGCATGTATTTTGAAAGACTGACTTAAAATTAGGAAGGATAAGCACATGAAATATGGGGGTAGCAAGTTTTTTTTTATTTATGTTACACTATAATTGTCTCTGTATTTCATAAACTGTGACTGTGTTTAAAGTATGTATTTCAGAGCTGCCTTCCTGGAAAAATTAGCTAAATATGGAGACTCTGTGTGATCACTGGACCGTAAGAGAAACATCTGATTGAAGGTGATTAATTTTGTTCTCTGACAGCTATTTAAAGATACATAAGTTAGGTGAGATGACTTGTGTCCAAATAGCAGACATGATTAAAAATCAATGGGTAGTCATTTTTGTTTAGACCTTTACAGTGACTATTTTACTCTTGCACCTGTAGTATGTCACTGGAGTTTGAAGCTTGCAGGAAAACAGAAGGAGTGCCTTGGTGTTTGGAGTAAATTAATAAGACACGAGTTAGACCTGAGCTAATATTTTAAATGAACCAGGGTGCTGAGCAAATTTTGGACCTATTGTGCTATGCTGCTTAAGACATGCAGTAAAAATATTTAAAGCATTGCACTGGCACAGACACTGGAATGCTTTGAGACCTTTTTCTGTTGAAATTTGCCTATTTTTTGCATGCCGAAATGGTTACCTCTTTTTCTTTTAATATTTAATCTTTGCTTATATTTTTACATGTATTTGGGAAATGTTTTGATATTGTGATTTAGTAAAATACTTGAATTTCTCATGTCTGATAGGTGTATGATAATTCTGATGATACTGGCTATGATTTTACACTTCCTTTCTATGTACCCTGGGTGGTAGAACTGCCTCTAAGTCCACAAATGACTGGAATGCTAAAAAAACAGAGCAATTATTCTGTCTTCAAGCCCCTCTTGCATTCAGGTAAAGACAGGTTTCCAACTTTCCTATCAGAAATAGACAGATGAATATTTTTCTTAGCACCTTGGCAGGCTCATACCAAGACCACCGTATCTTGTCATTTTCCTCTATTTGTCTGCATTGTTAGAGGGATTCTGGAGGTTGAAGGAGGCAAGCCTAGTGCATATTATCCTCCACTTTTCTTGGGTTGTCCTGCTGTCTTCTGGGGGAAATAAGTCAGCCAGTAACAAAAAAAGGGCTACTTTGAATTACATTACCATCACAGTTTGTTGAAGTTTTTCTGAGAGTGCAAAACCTGCTTTATAGACACTTCTCAGCTACGCTGCAATTCTGATACACATAGTCCTATGTTTAAATATTTGAAATACAAAGAAAAATGTTTTCTCATAGTAGGATTGACATAGTTGTCACTGACCTGCCAAAGACTGAAGGAGGGTTGTAGGAGTGACTTATTTTCTGTGTTCTCAAAGGCCATTTGTTCTCAATCCCTACTTAAAGGTGAGAGTTTTCTTTATATGGATATAGGACAGAGAGACCTATGAGAGATTCAGGGCATTCACAGCACATTTAGAAGTGAATAGTCAAATATCAAACTGTTTCAAACGTTATTTTGTGGCAGAGGTGTTTTTTTTTACTAGGGAGTAGTTTCTGAATTACTGAAATTCTTAATCAGTTGCATGCATTATACTTTTAGGTATTTTAACTTACTACTTTTCAGTTGTTGCTCATAATATTTTTGATTAATTGTAAATTTTTTTTTATCATTAGTTTTAGAAGAACAGATACATCTGAGGTTTGAGAACCTGGAAAAAATTGCTATTATTTTTAATATTCATTAGGAGGAGACTTCCTAGATAACCTTAGGAAAGATTAATTTCACTGACTTAGATCTCCTTAAATGCTGTTTTAAAATGCAGCCTCCAGGTAAGGTAAGAGGCTCTGTTTCTTTCAGATAACCTGGTTTTGTTACCACTTAGGAGAGCTAGACATCAGGACCATCTGTTCCATGAGATTTATCTTACTAATGTAGCGACCTTCATTTCATTGCTAAACTATTAACTGATTAACTATTTGGAAGTCTGTCCTTCTTTAACCTTTCCCTAAGTAACACAGACATGCATTGCACTTTCACACATGTTTTGTTACACAGAAAATAATGCCCTCATACCCGCCCCTTATAAGCCCTGAATGCACCCCATTTTGCTGAAGGTAGGATGGAAAATAGTGATGTATAATCTCGTATTATGCTCTTGAGAGTTTAGGAGAAATTAATGTAGCAGATGTGCAATAAAACGTGGGAGACCACAACAAATCAGGCAGAGTTAAGGATGACGGGGTAAAAAAATGGACTGTATACATCAAATTTGCAATGTTCTGAAAATTAGGAGCAACTTTAAACCAGTTTGACAAGCTAGCATTCTCAAAGTACTTCAGAATAGTATAAAGCAGCTGAAGTATTAATGTAGCCTTAAAGAAAAGCGTAAATGAATAAAAAAATATATTTTTCTTTCTTTGCCTATATCACTGGCTCTAATAGCTACCTGCTGCAACTCCTCAAGAGCTGATATCAGTGTTGCTGCATTCAACTTGCCACAGCAGACCTGAACCTTGAGATCATTTTATGTGTATGAATGAGCAAGTAAGCATGGTCCTGAGCACTTACAGAAGTCCTTCTCTAACGAAACAAAGTGTGCCCTCAAGGGCCACATGCTGCAGGGATGGCTTGCATACCTCCTGTTGAATGAAGGAACATGTCATATTTGTACCTACTCCAAAGCCTGCTCTGAGCAGCTGAAGAAGGACTGATTTTTAAAGTGTTTCTTCTCCTTTCCTTTTCTATTGCATTCATGGTATACTATTCCCATGCAAGTCTAACATATGTATTTTGACAGGGTAGCATAAATATTTTGACATATCTGACACAGTGTTTAGCCTCTTCTGTTGCATTACTGGTTGATTTTTATTTATAACTTATTCTTGTTGAATTTATTAGAATGTCACATATTAAAAGCAATAACCAAGCTGCCAGTGAATAGTGCTGCATTAAAAAAGTGACTGAAAGCTGAGGTAAAACTTAATGATCCTTTGTTGGCTTGTTATGCTTGGATTGCAGTTTCTCATACCCTCTGCAACAAACGACAAGTTCTAGGAGTGCAAAGGCTGACAAAATTAATATTGTCAATTAATTGATATTGAATATTATTGCAGTGTCCTCCAGAGAACAAATCCTGAAAGTATTTAAACAAACTGGGGTTTTTTTTATCAGCACTTTTATGATTAAGCTTTATTAGTGAAAAAGAATTTCAAATGATCCCATTAGCTACAAATGATCATCACTGGGCTGGTTTCTGAGATGCATCTCAAATGATAGGCAAACTTGATTAACTTCTATTATCTGACTATGTATATTGAAATATCTTATTTCAACTCTATGAGTTAACGAAACTTAGCCGTATACGAGGAATGTTTTTACCATGGCATTCAGTATACGAGCCTTTGATTAGTGAAAGAATTGGCCTTCAGCCCATTTCTAGAAAACAGGGTGAGAAGAGGCCAAAAACCTAAGGAAAAAAATCAGAAATGTTCCATGGAAAATGGTTCCTTCAAGAAAATGTTAATTTGAAACTCAAACCATCCAAGTACTTCACCAGTTGTTAGAGCCCACCCTGCCTGACCTGCTTGGCAGGGGAAGTAGGAGTTGGTTTCTTTTGTATGTTTGAGTGGCAGTTTAGAGTAATGACAAATCACTGCCAGCATATGCTCAAATCCAATATTTACTATGAACACAGCCAAAGTTACAAACATATCTCAATCTGCGCTTTGAACACTGTCAAAATCATGCACAGTCCACAAGAACTGTATGTGATCAAATCCACCTGAAACTGCCAAGTGAAAAAAAAAAATTGTGGTAAACTGATGGAAGAGAACAAGGAGACAACAAGGCAGAGAGAGAAAGAAGAGAATCAGGAGGAAAAAGAGAAAAATAATCACAACCTAAATAGAGTCCAACGCCGGTTTCCTCAGGAAATGTGGTCCATGGGGCAGAGGGTGCACGCACATGTGCTTCTTGGCAGGGATTATTTATGGAGGAAGTCCATCCTCTATTAGCATGCAAGGAGTAGTCACACTGCACCTGTGCTGTTTCTCTGTGTGGAAAGCTCTTGCACTAGGTGCCAACACCATGGGACTGTGGGTTGTGCGTGAGAGAGCAGTGCCTGCTCCCACACCTCCCCCTCTCTTTTCTGCTACTGCCAAACTGCACAAAGAGCCTAGGCACACACATCCTTACACCCATACAATGTTTAAGACATTAAAAACACAAATAAAGAACTTGATTTTTACACCAGTGATTTGTGCAATACAGTTATCTAGCAAATAAAATGTGGGTTTGTATTTTTAACTACTTAGAAAAGTCAAGATTGAGGGAAAGAGGTCTTATTTCGGTTCTGTTTAACATCATGGTGGATCGATGCGAGTGCAAACAAAAGCATTCACTGATGTGTAATTGGGCATGAGGTTTTCATGAAGATTTGCAGCCAAGTGAAATTCACTATGTGATCCTGAAGAGCATTTTGGTGGGATTGTAACAACTGTAAAGATTTTATCATAATAATTAAAACAACGTATAGGCAAGGTAGAACTCCATTCAAGTGTGTACAGAAATAGTTGCTCCTGTTGCTGAAATAAAATGTTCAATTTGACTTGGATAATTGTTTACATGACTCAGAATTAAGAAAGCAGAATGCTGCAATGATACCTGCATTGATTATTGTTTTGTGAGTCCTGATCTGGGTAAGCTCATGTGTCCTATGCCCCTTATGTAAGACTTTCTTAAATGAAACGGCTGTAAAAATGACTTATACTGTGCTGTTTATCAGTGATACTTGAAAAACAGGAAGCCCAGTTGCATCTGGATGATGAAGTGCCCACATATGGATAAAAAAAATGTAAGCACGAATCACTTTATTGCAGAAGCCATTCTGTACTTCCATGTTGCAGTACCACATATCAGGTTTTATATGGTTTTCTTCTCACTTCTACTCTTCCTCCGCTACACGTAGTGTCTAAGCTTTGCTGTTGTGAGTGGTTGTGGAAGGATGTGCTGAACTCTTCCCACTTGCCTTGATGTTGCCTTAGTTACTGAGTTTTCACTTGTAACCTTCATTTCTTTTTTTTATCTTTACTTATTACCTTTGTTCAATAAAACATTGTCTTCAGCCAGATTAAGAGGTAAGCCCATAAACGGTATCTCTGACAGTTGGTAGCTGCATACTGAAACCTGAAACCCAGAAAAAAACCCTCACATATAGTCAAGAGCAGCTCTTTTACAAAAAAGGGCAACTAGTAAGGGTTTAGTCAAATCTTAGGTGGTTTTGCTGGTAACTCTTAAGTTCTTGGGAAAAAGCCTTGTAGACAACTGTCACTTTTCTGTGTGAGGTTAGTGTTTGTAGTGTCTCCATTCTGCTGCTTATGAGTATGGTAATGTCAAACATCAGAAAACTGTGTTGTATGCTACTGTTTGCAGTGAACTGTACTTCTTTCTAATTCCTCACTTCTGAAAATAATTTCTTATTTTTGTGTGCAGCCTTGATGTTCCTGAATATTTTCATTAGATTCCTGTTTCATTCCTCCTGTGGAATGTTTTCAAACTGTGAATACATACTAATAGACATAAACAAATCCTGATAGTTTGTATAACTGTTTCAAGGCTTTCTAAAAAATATTTGTTTCTATCATGTCCTGGATGTTATTTTGGATATCTCACTTCTTTTTACTTGGAAACATTTACACCTGCATACCAGAAGCACCCGCATCTGATTTCCAAAGCTTTGCATGAGCTGTTCTTTCCATCCTATGTTGTATCAAGTTGTGGTCAAGGAGGATTTTTGTTGGTTTAGGCATTTTTTGTTTAGCTTTGTTTATTACACAGTGTATTGAGTGAAACCCCGTGTGATAAGTAACCTTCCCAGACATGTCTTTGTCTACTCATTGAGAAACAGCCTACAGAGCAGGAACATAGCTGAATCTTGTAATTTAAGGTTCATAAAATACCAGAATGGTTGAGGTTGAAAGAGACCTCTGGAGTTCATCTGGTCTGCTCTAGCAGAGCCACCTAAAGCCACCAAGCCCAGGACAACATCCAGATGGATTTGGGATATCTCCAGTATGGGAGAATCTACAATCAGTGCCATTGCTCAGCCACTCTCACAGTATAAAAAGTATTTCATGTTCAGATGGAACCTCCTGCACTTCAGTGTGCTTGTTCCCTCTAGTCCTGTCACTGGGCACCACTGATAAGTGCTTGACTCTGTCATTTTTATAACTTTACTTACAGGTATTTGTATCCGTTGAGATCCCCCCCTGAGCCTTCTTCAGGCTTAAGAGTCCCATCTCTCTCTGCCTTTCCCTATAGGTGAGATGCTCCAGTCTCTTAATCTTCTTAATGGCCCTTTATTGGACTCCCTACAGTCCATGCCTGTCTTGCAGTGGGGAGACCTGAGCTGGACCCAGCACTCCAGATGTGACCTTACCATCAGTGCTGAACCTACAGAAAGGACCACCTCCCTCAAGCTGCTGACAACATTTTTGCTAACACAACCCAGGATATTGTTAGCCGCCTTTGCTGCAAGGGCACATTTCTGGTTCATGGTCAACTTGGTGTCCACTAGGACTTTCAGGGCCTTTTCTATAAAGTTGGTTTCTAGCTGAGAGACTGGTAGCCATATACTGGTGACTAGAGTAGTTCCCTAGGTCTTCACACTTCCCTTGTTGAACTTCACGAGGATCCTGTCAGTGCATTTCTCCAGCCTGTTGAGGTACCTCTGGATGACAGCACAACCACCTGGTTTATCAGTCACTCAAAGCTGGAATTGAGAAGGCTCAAAATATTTAAGAACTAGAAATGAAAATATGAAATGTCTTGCCCAGAAATCTGTTAATTGTCACAGCAGCTTGTCAGAGTGTATTGAGTAGACTTGGCTCAGAAAAAAATGGGTCTCATTTTTCAAGTATTGGTATCCAAATCTTTGGTTCCCAAATTAATTACTTATTTTCATAAAAAGTGGAATGTAGCCCCAATGATTTCTGAGACTTACTGCTTTAAAAACCACAGGAAAAAAATCCTTTGTTTTGTTTATCTGGGAAAAGTTTTGGTTGTGTCAGGAAGTTAGGATGTTTTGAAGTCCTCTTCACAGGACGGAAGCAAAAAGATACCTATCTGCTCATAGTCAGTGTCATAATTCTGTTTGTGAGCAATTGCTATAGATTATGAACACAGTTGTCACTCTTATTTTATTTTTTGGATAATGCTGAGAATTTTTTACGTAGCATTGTAATGTGTATGACTCTTTAAAATACTTAAAATAGGAGACAAGAATCAAAAAAAGCAGGAAGTGTTTCAAGGAACTTGCAGGTAACTCCAAAGCTCAAAAGAGTAGGAGTAAATTCAATAAACAGATGCAGAACGACTGTTAATGCTGAACTACTTTTTATAGACATGAATTTTGAAGATAGGGAGTGTGGGGCTGATGACACATTTTCTGAGGCAGGCAATTTCAAATTAAGGCCTAGGTAGTGTCTGCCCAGTACCAGATTGTCCAGAGCCTATGATAATACCTATGATCTGAGGTTTAAGAACATTAGATTTCTTTTTGAAGTGACAAGAAAAGAAAGCAAAATAGACTCATCATAATTTTTTACCCTTCAAAAATGTGATCACTGTATCAGCAAGGGACCTTTCATGATTATAAAAACCACAGGATTGAGTCAAGAAGCTGATGTGGTGCACTGTACACCTGAGTGCAAAATACTCGAGCAACAATTTGTGCCCTCTCCTATTCAGATGTAAAGTTAAAGGTAGGAAGAATTGGTAGCAACATCTGAAATTTAAAACCAAAGTTGTTGAGTTCCATATAAAGAAAATGGGGTTACAGATTTGATTGTAACAGTAAAGCATAAAAATTTTAATACACTTGAATCTTCAAATATGCAAGAGTAGAAAAGATCAATTTTTTGTCTCGGATGCATTAGTTTGTTGGAAATTTAATTGACTCCTGAGAGCAAGGTTTACTACACTTTGGAAAAAATGTTGTCAGTGAGGTTTCATAAAATCACATCTTAATTCTATTATTAAAGATATTAATGTCTGTCTGCCTGAAGCTTTTAAAAATTCATGGAGACCAATTTAAATATTTAATTTAGTGACATTGACCCAATCATTATAAAAGTACATGAAGCTATTTAGTTCTTGTAAATAAGGAACTTGTTCTCACATAAGACTCTAAAGCTCACTGCCTCTGAGGAAAGAGATTCAATAGGATGTAAGGGTTAGAATGAAGTAAATAAAATTGGAATTACTGAATTTGTAAATGCAGTAAATGCCGTCTCCTAATGACTTATATTTTATCATAGTTTTGCCTCATTTTATACAACCTTATCTTTGTCCTTAGAGACATTTCATTCACGCTTTATTTTTTAGCTTGACTACTACCCTGTTAATCACACTAGTGCAGTATCTAGCAGTCTGTCATTGGGGTTGCTTCCTGCCATTTGCAAAGATTGACTGTGTCTACAGCAGTGATTCAAGCTGATTCTTTCCCTGTACTTTGTTAATGGGAGAGTAAGCATGCAGTTAGATATGGGGAAGATGGTACCTCTGGTTGAGAGAGGAAGCAGTAGATAATGTTTAACTGAGGAAATTCATAGTGACTTTTTAAAAGAAACTTCTCTGAAACTTATGAATGTATGGTTTTCTGATAGAGTGTATTATTACATTGTAACAGGTAATCAAATAGCTCTTGTCAATGATGTACAGACATAAATATGTTTTACATATATATATAATACATTTTTTATATAGTTTTTGCACATACTTTATATGGTTGAACTGATTGTCTTGCTGAACTAACTGAAAACCTACAAAGGGCTCCCTGCCCTTTGTAATTTATCTTTTTCAGGGAAAAAAATAGATTTTTCCTCAGACCCTTCTTGGAAGCATTGTCAGGCTTCGTGAAGCTTATCCCCAGCTATATGCCTGGTCAGAATGGAGACTGGAACAGGGAATAAAGGGTTAACTAACAGAGGCATTCTTCAGACAAGGTATTCTTCAAAACAAAGACACATTTTCAGAAATAGCCAGTGCCCAGACAGAAGCTCTGCAGCTGTGCTTCTGTGAGACAACTGCTAACCGGTTCTGTGATTTGAAACACAGCCAACTCAGCCAAGGTGAAGAGTGGACTTATGATAATGGAATAATGGAAATAATTGTAATAGTAATGCCCTTTTAGTGAACTAATTGTGATAGCCTAACCTACATTAATGAATATGTATGTCTTTACACTACAAGTAGCTGCTTGTTAGACAATATGGTGTGCAAGCTAGGAGGAGAAAGACCCCTTGCACCCTAGCTGGCAATAAACATACCTGCTTTATAACTCCCCTGAGTTGTGAAGTGCGTTTCTGCATGTCAAGAGAAAGAGCTTATTCTTTGTTGCTCTTATTACCAGCGCCTAATCAGCTTCCTGTAAGGATTTTTTTTCTTTTGACTGCTGCTGTTTGCTCTAGGCAGTTCCAAGCTCCACATGGGAATCCAGTGGCAGGTTACTAGATTAGCTCTTTGTGCCTACAGAATATTGTCAAAAAAGCTGTAGCTAGCAAGGCACGTGTGTTCTGTACTATCTCTGATGCACAAAGAGGCGGTGATGTACTTGAATTCTTGCAATTAGACTGCACTTCTTTTTTCTTTCTTTCTCATTCCTAGCGTGAGCAATCCTAGAAAGAGTCAAACTCTACTAAAATCTTTCTTTGCTGAGACTGCAGGTATTCCAGCCAGCCCAGCATACAGTTGTTACTGTGTCCTAGGCAAGACAAAACATTACTGCTTTTCTTTTTCATTGGCTACCTGCAGATGAATGGGTGTTTTCTTAGATTAACTGTGCTTTGGGAGCTCAGAAACAATATATTCTGGAAAAACTCCATGCTCTATCTTGATTTTCCTCACCAGAAAATTTGAATGCAGGTTCAGCAATTCTATATTATGTCCAAATTTCTGCACACGTTGAAGTGCAATATTGATATAAATTGTATATAGCAATAGATATCCTGGGAAGATCTGGTAGTGCAGGGGAACAAGCCCTATAGATGACATTACATGCCTAACAGCATTACAAAATGAACACAACTTATTGTATTCACTAAAGAAATCCAATTAAAAAACATTGTGCAATAAAAATCAGATAGAATAGCTTAAATTATCTACTGCCTGGAGAAAAAACTTGCAATTTTGGTACCATTTTAGACATAAGTTTTACTCTATGTATTAACAGAAACATTCAATAATCTGAAAGGAAAATACACAATGCTTGGATTAGTCGTGGGTGTGGTGGTAGCAGAGTCTTTGATTAAGTGTACATTTTTTTATGTTAGAAGATCTGCTTCCCAAGGGATCTACAACTTATTTATAAAAATATTTCTAACTGAAGGTTAATAAGTAACCTATTAGCCTGGGAGCACGTGTAATAAATTATACTTTTATGAAAAAAAACCCCAGTATAATACTTCCACTTTATGTTAATGTTTGCCTTCAAGTAATTATCATAAAACATTGATTTACAAATAACTTCATCTAATAGCTTATGACAGTTTTGTGGCATTAGAATTTTTTTTGGAAGGTTGAAGAAAGGAAGCAGTAGATAATGTTTAACTGAGGAAATTCATAACGACTTTTTAAAAGAAACTTCTCTGCAACTTGTATGGGTTTCTGATAGAGTACATCATTACATTGTAACAGGTAATCAAATAGCTCTTGTTAATGATGTACAGACACAAATATATGTTTTATACATATATAATATGCTTTTTATATAGTTTATGCACATACTCTATATGGCTGAACTGATTGTCATTGCTGAACTGAAAGTTTTATGCATGCATATATAAAAGTATGTGTACACAACACGTAGCACGTATATGTGCATACTTAAGACAACGTATGGAAAAACTACTAGCAAAATAATATGATTTTTAAATGGATTTTGGGACAAATTGTCTTGAAATAGCTGCATGGAAATTAGATTCAGACACACAGTGCTTGAAGGTGTAAATACACAAGAGTTCATTTTGTAAAAGTGTGAGCTTTGTGTTTCCATATCATTGTTATTCTCATAGGAAGAGTATTCTAAGTTGGCATTCCTAAGCCATATAGACAGTCTTGACTCATCCAGTGAGCTGTATTTTTTGCCGGGCAGTCAGTTTTTTAACCCTTAATCAATTCTCTTTTCTTCCATGTTGAAAAAGGTCTTCCAGCATTTTTCATCATTTGTTGTTTTATACATTTATATAGTCTTGTACACTGAATGCAAAAAAGTCTTCTAACACTTGAACAGATTTGTCTTAATTACATGAATTAATGACCAAATTTATGGTGTTTTTGTAATATTTAATGGCCTATGTAATCACTAGGGTGCAATGCAGAGAGGCACTTCAGTTTGAAAGTTACTTAACTACTAACCCTGAAGGGGATGCTGGGTTTTGTTATGTTTTCTGTTGACAAAGGTGTCTTTTGAACCACCCTGATATCTGTTGGAGGGGGCAGCACACTGCGACATAAGCTGTGAAAACATTTCTGGAGTGCGTTGGTGATAACTTCCTGACACTGGTGGCAGATACACCATTGGGAGAAGATGCACTGCTAGAACTGGTACTTAAAACCGAATAAGGACTGGTTAGGGATGTGGAGGCTGGAACTAGTCTTGCTTACCCATGAAACAGTGGAGTTCAGGATCCTGAAGAGCAGTAGCAAGGGAAATCCTACCTGATGAACCAGGTAAATTTATATGATGAGGTGACTGACTTTGTGGATGTGGGGAGAGCTATGGACGTTACTGGTTTCATCAGTGGTTTCAGCACTTTCTCCCATCATATCATAATTGGCAAACTGATGGAATGTGGACTTCAGAATAAATGGGCAGTGAAGTGTAAAGAAAAGCTAGCTAAAATGCTGAGTTGAAAGGCTTGTGATCAGTGACGAAGTCCAGAATCTTCCAGTGTCCACCAGGGACCAGTGCTGGTTCTAATATTTCTTAATATCCTGATTACTGAACTGGGTGATGGGACAGAGTGCACCTTCAGCTAGCTTTGTAGATGGCCCCAAGCTGGGATTATAGACCAGCCAGGTAGATGTGCAGCCTTCCAGAGGAGCCTTGATCAGCTAGACAAATAGATGATGGGGAATGTTAAGAAGTTCAACAACAGGAAACAATGTCCTGTGCTTGGGGAGGAATAACCTGGTGCCAAAGTACAGGCTGGGGTGGAGAGGCAGGCATGAGGCGGTAGTGGTGATATCCAAGTGGACTCCAAGTTGCTATAAGCAACCACTGCACCCATGATGCAAAGAGGAGTCTTAATGTCCTTGGAGATGCTCACAATTAAACTGGCCATTATCCTGGGCATTCTTCTGTGTGTGCCAGCACTCTGAGCCAGAGATTGGACTAGGTAACATCCAGAGACACCTCCTAACCTCAGCCATTCTATGAAGGTCCTTAAGTCTACAGGCTACCAGCTCAATTTTTGTGATAGGTTCCTAAATGTTTTCTGGTAACTAGAGCCTTTGCTGCAGTGCTCTATGTGTCAAAGACTGGAATAAAAATTATTCTTTTTTTTAAACTTTCTCCTGAGGACAGATACGTACATATCTTTAAATATTCAGATGCAGTAGTAAAGGTATCTCTGAAATATATCCTCCTTTAAATATGATGGTACTTTGTGATGTATTTGATTACAAGTTCTGTCTTGCTGCAGCAGGTGTCAGTGTGGATTTCAAGTACTTGAAGGAAGAATCTGTTATGCATCATTAGCATGCATACAAATTTGACTATGTCAGAATAATGACATAATTGCTGTTCTATATTATTCTTTCTTTTGCTTTGAATATTTCAAAATAATGTAATCAATAATATTACTTAGCATGATTGGTTTTGCTACTATCTGTGTTTCTGTTTTGCTTAATAAGCTTTGTCATGCATTACACTCCTTTGTTTCTATGAATATTTTGTGTAACTAGGGATAGACCATATATTGCTTCTTTGTCTCAGATAAATTTTCTCTGTTGCATTTACTGGGAAAGGGAGAGCACTGCTTTTTTGTTTTGTTTTACAGAGGGAGAAACTAGTGATTCTGTGTTTGTTAATTTAGCTCTGTGACAGAGTGAAACTCAATGCACAGATCATTGAGGAACAAGGTGCACTGGATGACAAAGTAACAAACGTAGATTTAGAGAGTAAATGGCTAATACAAGGAGGACAGGGAAGTGATTTGAGACAGACAGTACGGCTTCACCAAAGGTAACTCCTGCCCAACCAGCCTAGTGGCTTTCTACGATGTGGTAACCACATCAGCAGACACAGGAAAGCCAATGGATGTGATCTATTTGGACCTCTGTAAAGCCCTCGACATGGGCCCCCAAAACATCCTTCTCTTTATATTGGAGAGATAAGGATTTGATGGGTGGACCATTCAGTAGATGAGGAATTGGTTGGATGGTCAAACTCAGAGAGTAGTGGTCAACGGCTTGATGTCCAGATGGAGATTCTTGGTGTCCCTCAGGGATCTGTACTGGCACCAGTGCTGTTTAATATTTTCATCAATGACATAGACACTGAGATCAAGTGCACCTGGAGCAAGTTTGCAGATGACATCAGGCTGAGTGGTGCACACCTTCTGGTTTCACACAAGAAGGACAGGAGGTCATTCTTGGGGGCCTGGATAAGCTGGAGGAGTGGGCCTGTGTGAACCTCATGAGGTTCAACAAGGACATGTGCAAGGTCCTACACCTGGGTTGGGGCAACATGCAGTTTCAATACAGGATGGGGGGTTGATGTGATTGAGAGCAGCCCTGCGGAGAAGGACTGGGGAGTGCTCATTGATAAGATCCTCAAAATCAATGTGGTTCTTGGAGTATGAAACTGGTTTTGGCTGGTGCAGGGTTAGCTTTCTTTAAAGTAGCTTGCATGGGGTTAAGGTTTGGATTTGTGTTGAAAACAGTGATGATAACACAGAGATGGTGCTTAGCAGTGCTTACATATCGTCAAGGCCTTTTCTGTTTCTCACATCACCCAGCCAGTAAGTAGGCTCAGGGTGCAAAGTAAGCTGAGAGGAGCCACAACTGGGACAGATGACATCAGCTAATCAAAGGGATGTCCTATATCATATGATGTCATGCTGAGCAATAAAAGCTGGGGGTGGAGGGGGGGGAGGAGGAAGCAGGGGACATTTAGAGTTATGTGGTGTCTTTCTTTCTCCTGACAGGTTTCTCCTGAGCTGCTAGGGGTTCCTTTTTGCACTCTTCAAAAAGGAACTCCTAGCAGCTCAGGAGAAAGCCGTCCCCATGTTCCGGAAAAGTAACCGGTGGGTAAGAAACCAGCGTGGTTGAGTAGGGAGGTCCTGAGAGACATCAATAAGAAGAGGAAGGTCTATGAGCTTTGGAGGAAGGGGCAGGCATCCTGGGTGGACTATAGGGAGGAAGCGAGAACGTGCAGGGAAAAAATCAGGAGGGCTAAGGCCCAACTAGAAATCAGATTGGCCAAGTCTGTGAAAGACAATAAAAAATCTTTCTACAAATATATCAACAGTAAAAGGAGGACTAGGGAGAATCTCCAGTCCCTACGAGAAGCAGAGGGAACAACAGTAACAGGGGACAAAGACAAGGCTGAAGTACTCAATGCCTACTTTGCTTCAGTCTTTAATAGCAAGGAAAGTTGTTTCCTCTGCGCACAACTCCAGGGGTTGGAGGACCAGAACGAGGTTCCCACGATCCAAGAGGAGGTGGTTAGAGACTTGCTTGCCCAGCTAGACACCCACAAGTCTATGGGCCAGATGGAGTCCACCCAAGAGTTTTGAGGGAACTGGCGGATGTGCTTGCCAAACCCCTTCCCATCATCTTCCAGCGGTCCTGGATTACTGGGGCGGTACCACTGGACTGGAGACTGGCTGATGTCATGCCTATCTATAGGAAGGGGCACAAGGCGGATCCAGGGAACTACAGGCCTGTCAGTCTGACCTTAGTACCAGGGAAAGTCATGGAACAGGTGATCTTGAATGTTATCATGAAGCACTTGCAAGAGAACTGGGTGATCAGGCCCAGTCAACAAGGGTTCACGAAAGGCAGGTCTTGCCAAACTAACCTGATTTCCTTCTGTGACAAAATGACTAGACTCTTGGATGAGGGAAAGGTTGTCGATGTAGTCTTCTTGGGCTTTAGTACAGCTTTGATACAGTTTCTCATAACATTCTGCTTTGGAAACTGTCAGCCTCTGGACTGGACACGCACATGCTCTCCTGGGTGGAAAACTGGTTGGATGGCCGGGCCCAGAGAGTGGTGGTAAATGGTGTGAAATCCAGCTGGAGGCCAGTGACAAGTGGAGTTCCCCAGGGCTCAGTGCTGGGTCCAGCCCTGTTCAATGTCTTTATCAAGGATCTGGATGAAGGCATTGAGTGCACCCTTAGCAAGTTTGCGGACGACACTAAGCTGGGTGGAAGTGTTGATCTGGTGGAGGGTAGGGAGGCTCTGCAAAGGGATCTGAACAGGCTGGACCACTGGGCTGAGACCAATGGCATGAGGTTTAACAAGGCCAAATGCCGGGTCCTGCACTTGGGGCACAACAACCCTATGCAGTGCTACAGACTAGGAGAAGCCTGGCTGGAAAGCTGCCAGGAGGAGAAGGACCTGGGGGTGTTGGTTGACAGCCGACTGAACATGAGCCAGCAGTGTGCCCAGGTGGCCAAGAAGGCCAATGGCATCTTGGCTCGTATCAGAAATGGCATGACCAGCAGGTCCAGGAAGGTTATTCTCCCTCTGTACTCGGCACTGGTGAGACTGCTCCTCGAATCCTGTGTTCAGTTCTGGGCTCCTCACCACAAGAAGGATGTTGAGGCTCTGGAGTGAGTCCAGAGAAGAGCAATGAAGCTGGTGAAGGGGCTGGAGAACAAGTCTTATGAGGAGCGACTGAGAGAGCTGGGGTTGTTTAGCCTGGAGAAGAGGAGACTGAGGGGAGATCTTTTTGCTCTCTACAACCACCTGAAGGGAGGTTGTGGAGAGGAGGGTGCTGGCCTCTTCTCCCAAGTGACGTGGGACAGGACAAGAGGGAATGGCCTCATGCTACACCAGGGGAGATTCAGGCTTGACATAAGGAAAAAATTCTTCACAGAAAGGGTCATCAGGCAATGGAACAGTCTGCCCAGGAGGTGGTTGAGTCACCTTCCCTGGAGGTGTTTAAGGCACGGGTGGATGAGGTGCTAAGGGGCATGGTTTAGAGATTGGTGGAAATGGTTGGACTCAATGATCTGGTGGGTCTCTTCCAACCTGATGATTCTATGATTCTTCCCAACTAGCTGTTAGACATGGTGGTGCTCTGCTTTCCTGGAGATGTCTGAACAGCTGCTTGTTGATGGGAAGTAGTGAATAAATTCTTACTTTGACTTTGCTTGTACCTGCAGCTTTTGCTTTATCCACTAATCTGTCTTTATTTCAGGCCATAAGATTTTATACATTATCATTCTGATTCTCTCTCTGTCCTTCTGGAGAGGAGGGAGGAAGTGGCTGTGTGGTATTCAGCCACCTACTGGGGTTAAACTACAACACTGGTGATTTATTTTTCTTTTCAAATATATGCAGAAATCAAAAGGGTTCTCTGGACCATGTATATATACCAAGGTGTTGAACACTTAGCTCTGCATTAGGCTGAGTTACCTAACAGATGGCCAACTCGTGAAGTGGCACAGGTGTTTAAAATTTTGCTTGACTTATCAGGTCAATATTGCCCTTTTGTCAGAAGAGTTACCACTCCCACCTTTCAATTAGTGGAGCTACTTCTCTGCATGCTGTCTAATTTCCTTCAGGCAGGTTAGTTTAAATGGCTTAAACCAGTGACTTAAGTTAAGTGAAAGTAGCAGAAACAGAACAGATTTCACATGATTATCTCTTTCATCAATGGAAGAACGTGGGTGGTGAGTGTGGTGGGGAAGGAAAGCATGTAGTATCTCCTGCTGTGGTAAGAAGAGACATGCTAGAATTTTTGCCTCTTAACTAGCTTTCTTGTAAGCCATGTGCAGGTTCCTATAATTGCAGCCTTTTAACTTCTTCTATGTAAAATCAATTATTAGCTTCATTATTTATTCCCACAAGTGGAATAGTGTTATGCCATGAAGGTATAGTGGGATCTACTAATCTCTCAATCTTGTTTTAGTCTGTATGGCTTTGGTCTAACAGGATGTTAGTGGTTGAAGAAGTAATCCAGAAGTTTACTTTAAACATGATTTTAATTTTTTTTGTCTAGGAGGGCAGGGGTGAATTACTACAAGCATAGTTATTTTCTACTGAATGACTCTTACCTAACATGGAGTTTTCTGTACCCATTTATGATAAAACTAATTATCCTGCATATCACAAACATGTCTGTCTGTCTGTGTATGGATGTTAATAACAAAGTTGATGTAATGTTATCACAGCCACATTGTTTCTTTCTATCAAGACACACATCCTGCTTTGTTGGAAGCTTTCCTTACACTAGAAAATGTGGTTGCGCATAGGAAGTTGTTAGTAACATTTTATTATTGCAGCAGATAATTGAAAAGGAAAGCAGGATTAAAAATCTTCAGCTGTGATTATATATGTAAATAGCAACTTTCTGCAGAGAGATCCTTTCCATCACCCTACCTACCCATCTTGGTTTGAAATCATTCCTATATCTCTTCTGTGCTATGCTGTTCTGGTAGCTTAGGTAGGAAAGTTGGGAGGGAATGAGTAAGCACAAGGAGTAAAGAAAATATGATAATGCAGATGCATTAACCATGTTTTTCCTGTATCTTCACAACAGGTTTTGTGTCCAGTAATGGAAAACTTTCATAATTCAAGAAGCTTTTAGTAATCTGTTATATTCACTTCAATTATCACTCATTACACTTATCAGAAATTTTCTGCTATAACCCTTTAAGAGATAGCACTCAAAACTAAAGGCAGCTAGATTCAATAATACTCTGATGCTTTTATTCTGTCAGGAAGGAGGTGAACAGCTCAGGGGAAACATGTTTACCTTTACAGTTTCTCTTAATCTCAGTGGATCCCATGACTATGAAAATGCCCACCATATCTTTGTTCTTGTGACAGAAAGCAAGTCCAGGAAATAGTTAAAAATAAAAGTTTATATTTTTGTTCCCGAAGAAGTTTCTCATCTAGCTGTAGCTGGAAGTGGCATAACTACTTTTGCTGCTTCAGTTAATTTCCTCAAAAGTTTCTCAAAAATAAAGACTCAAAGGCTCATTGGAGGAAGCATTAGGCATCAAGTGCCCCCATGACAGTCATTCTGGTTCATGTAATAGCTTTTTTATGGGGAGGCTTCTTTCAATGTACAAAAGGTTGTTTTCTATCTGATCTGCAATTCCTTTGGCATTGCTGCAAAGACATTTTTGCAGTGAGTAAGCATCTTCATGAGCTATTGCAGGCTCTTGGGTCTGACCTAGTATGCATTCACCAGCCAGACTAGGTTCATTTACTGTAAATCACAGAATCATAGAATGGTTTGGGTTGGAAGTGACCTTAGAGATGATTTAGTTGCGGTCCCCTGGCCATGGGCAGGGACACCTTCCATTAGATCAGTTTGCTCAAAGTCTCATCCAAACTGGCCTTGAACACTCCAGGGATGGGATATCCATGACTCTCTGGGCAACATGTTCCGGTACTTCACCACCTTCACAATAAGAAATTTCTTGCTAATATATATCCTAAATCTACTCTCTTTCAACTTAAATCCATGACCTCTTTTCTTACCACCATGCTCCTTGAAAAAGTCCTTCCCCATCATCCTTGTAGGCTCCCTTTAAGTACTGGGAGGCTGCTAGAAGGTCTCCCCAGAGCCTTCTGTTCTCTAGGCTAAACCAACCCAATTCTCTCAGCCCATCCTCACATGGGAGTTGCTCCAGCCCTCTGATGGTCTCTTTGGCCCTCCTCTGGACTTGCTCTAACAGATCCATGTCCTTCCTGTGCTGAGGATTCCAGAACTGAGTACAGTAGTCCAGTTGAGTTCTCAGGAGAATAAAGGAACAGAATCACTTCTCTCAGCTTACTGGTCACACTTTTTCTGATACAGCCCAGGACACATTTGGCTTCCTGGGCTGCAAGTGCACATTGCTGTCTCATGTTGAGTTTCTCATCCACTAGCACACCCAAGTCCTTCTCTTCAGAGCTGCTGTCAATCCATTCTCCACTCAGCCTATACTTGTGCTTGGGATTGTCTCAAACCCAGTGCAGGACTTTGCACTTGGCCTTGTTGAATTTCATGAGGTTTGCATAGGCCCACCTCTCAAGCCTGTCAAGGTCCCTCTGCATGGCATCACGGCCCTCTAGCATGTTGACCATACCTCACAGCTTGGTGTTGTCAGCAAACTTGCTGAAAGTGTCCTCAATCCCACTGTCCACGTCTATGACGAAGATATTAAAAGAACAGTAGACCCACTACTGACTCATGCAGAATACCACTTGGACGTTGAGCCATTGACCAAAGCTATTTGAGTGCAACCGTCTACCCAATTCCTTATCCATTAGGTGGTCCATCTGTCAAACTGATATTCTCCAATTTAGAGACAAGAATGTTGTATGGGCCAGTGTCGAAAACTTTGCAATCTTATGGTTCCTGAGAAAAAGAAATCATGATAAAGTGAAAAATGTATCAAAAACTTAAATTTCTTACCTTTTTTTGCACACATTGCTTTGGCTTCATTTATAAGATTTCCTAACACTGGAGGAAAGATGAAAACACCTATGCTTATAAGTAATTTCACTATAATGTTCCTATCTCAAAAATCTTAATTGACCTTTTTTTATGTTAGTTGCACTTAATGTTTTCTGAGAGGAAATAATGATGTGCTATTCCATTTATGAGTGGAAACCAATCCTCCATCCTGTTCCCTGAACAATGTATTAAAGGACTTCTTCCATGTTTCTAAACAGTACAAGAACCCTAATGATCATCATCTTCCTGGTATGACTCATCCTTTCCATAGGCACATTTGTGTCTCCTGAATTGTTTACCGCCCCTGAGTTCCATTTATATTGTTTTTGATGCCATGAAACTACACTGTAATACTTTATGTAATGTAAATCAGGTCTTTGAAGATGTATGTCAGTAGTAAAAATTGAAATTAACTTTATTTTTTGTTTCTGCAAGACATTAACATTCTGTTGAAGCTTCAAGTACGACCAAAAGAAACAAAAAGTCAAAGTTATCCATAAATTGAGAAAAAAGTGACCAAATATATTAAAAAAATAACTTAGAACCCCTGCAATTCTAATAATATGCAATAAATCATGCTTTGGGATATAATTGTGATGTATAACCTTAATTTGGGATAACAGTGAAACTAAGGCAAAAAATATGCTGTCATTTATTTCTCAAGGGTTTGTTTGGATATAAACATTTCCTGCAGAAAGTAGATAATTTAAAAATGTTGACAGCTAGAGGTAACACTGTGTAAAGTAGAAATGCAAGAGAATGAGAAATGGTGTTGCTACACAAAAGCTATATTTACCGTTTAAACTATGAGTCCTTTAACATGCCACTGAAAGGTCAGTCTCCAAGAATAATGGAGAAACTATTAGAATGAATGCTAGGAAATAAATTGCAAAGAATGTACTGTGAATACATTCCAGCTATACCTTGTTCACAAAGGGGTGCTAAACTAGTGGCTAGATTTGCTTGTTTTATTGGGGGTTTTGTTTGTTTCTTCATTGTTATTAATTGGTTGAGTTGTCTATAATAATAAATAGAAGTTAAGAATTTTCAAAATATGTTATTTTCTCCGAAACCATTGGTGAGTTTTGGAGTTCCTACATGTCCTTATATGCTTTTAACTAGAATACACTTATATTTTATAATTTAATTCTGTTAGAAAAATGCAGTATGAATGTTTCTTTACTCCTTTGGCCAACAGGGGACAGCACAGGTAACACCTCCTGAGTGTTCCCAGTTCATTACACTACCAGAACTCATAAATTTGGTCTTAGGTGCTCCACATAATGCTGTGCCCTTCTGCTTGGGGTTTCTGTTGCCAGTATACATTATGTAAAGCATACTCTACATTAATAGTTCTGACATATGTATACAAAGACCTATTCATTTTTATTCTATTCATTAAGGTCTGTTGTTTTAATAGCTCTTAAATAAGTTTGAATTTTTTTCACCAGATTGACCAATCAGTACACATAGCTCCCTGGCTGTTGCTAATTGGGAGTGTCCAGCTTGTCAGCTTTCAGTAATTTGTAATAATCCAGGGATATGAGACACAACTGTGTGAAACTTTGAAAGCATGTTCCCTCTACTTATTCCCTAACTGCACCAATGGACTTGGAGTGTTTTTCCTCTTACTCACCTTAGGGTTTTGCTGCTGATGCACGAGGTCAACTTTGATATACTGCAGCTGTCTGACACTGGATATAAAAAAATTGTTAATGTGTGTGAATACCCAGCAGGGTGGTGAGTAAGGCAACAAAGCCACAATTTTGTCAGTGGTTCTATGTGGCACGATATGAGAAGAGGCAATGGACATGAAATGAAAAAGAAGAAGTTAAATAAGAACTTCTTTTTTTACTATGATGGGGTTTGAATAGCTGAACAGGTTGCTGTAAGAGGTATTTTCATCCTTGGAATTGCTCGCAGTCTGACTCACTGCTGTCCAGGGCATCTTGCCTCATGTGTCACTACTCTGAGCAGGAAATTGGACTAGGTGATGTCCAGAGATGCCCTCCAGTTGTAATTGTTCTGTGGTTTCGGATCTGTGGACACCAGGAAATGGCCTGATCAACAGTTAGTGTACAGTGAAAAAAATATGATGTGATTCAGTCAAAACACGTGACAAATATAAAGCGTATTTTTCCTGTTAGTTTCCACTTAAACAAGAGAGAAGGGGATAGCTGGAAAATAAGATACACAGAAAACACACAATTAGTTTGGTGTAGTGGCAGGGCCCACTTCTGACTGGATGCAGAGGCATGAAACATACAGATGTTAGGTTTTTGGGTTTTTTAATTGATGTCCAAAATACGATTCCATAACAAACTCCTGCAGCTGTAATTTTGTGAATGTTGAATTTATTTTCTTTCACAGTTTCTCGGATGTTCTATATTATTCCAGAAACTGATTAGATAGAGAAATAAGGATTGCTTGGAACAAATTACAGTGATTTTTTGGCTTACAGTACAAAGAATTCAGCTATTATGAAGTGCTCTGCCAGTAAGCATTTAAATCACTGAAATACCTTTTAAAATGAACACCAATGATTTTTCAAGCCAGTTGGGGAAGTAGAGCATAACCTCTAAGCTTTTCAGTTGGTGAGACATTTATACTCTAGTGATATCCACAAAACAGGGATTTTTGGGAGGAGCAAGGAGATCTGATTTTTTTTCTCAGCATATTTATACAGCATTTTTTACTTGTTATATTTGCTCAGAGAACTGCAGTGCAGATCTAGGACTAGAACTTATATAGTATGTGATTTGGACTTCTTATTGTCCTTCCCTTGTAAAGATGGTAATCTGTATGTCTAAAATGCCAATTATGATGTAACAAATTTCATTATACTGAAAAATTATTTAATGTTTTCAGAAATTGCAAAAAATGACATTTCTTCATTGCAGTTCTTACTCTGGATATGGAACCAAAGTGCAAGGTTTCTGTTCCTAGTCTTCTTAGTAATCTTTTAAGTGTTTTGTAAATTTCATACATGATGAAAATTTATTTTAACTGCAAGCCAAATATTTTAATTATGTTAAGTAGTCTCAATATTATATTGCTAATATTGATGAACTGATGGCTGGCTTTGGTAAAGGCTTCATCTGAAAAAAGAAAAGATTTGATTAAGTGCTCTAATAAATTCTCATTTTCGAGTTCTTAAAACCTAAATATTTAAATATACTTAAATTAATTTGCAAAATAGAAAAGCAGAATAATCATCTGAAGAACAGGGCTAAATCGTAACACATCATAATGCTACAGTCTTAACATACTCAAGGGGTGGAAGGGCAGCAATTGAGGAATTAATATCAGTTAAATAGTTGAAGCCCTTCATTTCAGTCGTTGAAACAAAAATTTTGATGGAGCAGAAAGTTTCTTTAAGTTTTGAGATATGTTACATTTAGTGGCTGAAACTATTTCGCAGGAATCAGATTTCAGGTTATAATCTGAGTAATTCTATGCCAGGTTTTTCTACATCAAAACTTTAGGGCCCGTGTGAGTTGGCACTGGAAAACATAACTGGAGTCTGGAAGTACCCAGATACATTCAGTGGTTTTGTTCAATCTAAAAACTAGGCAGTCTCCAGTAAATGTATTTGCTGTTTCAGACTAGTAGATGGCCAAGAATCTTTTTACCCACTGAATGCTTTAGTTAAGATTTTTTAGCAATTTTAGCATATCAACTATCACATCTATCTCGCGTTCTTAATGGTGAAATACAATCAAGTTCAACTTAACACAACTTGAACTTTGTTCTCTAAAGAGACCTTCTGCTATAGTATATTTTTGGAGTAAACATGATGAACATAAAACTTTCTGAAATGTCTCTCCCTAGACATCTGAAATGGCAGAAATAAATCTGAAAGCTGCATCTTGGACCTAACAGAAGAAAATTACTTCATTCATTCATATTAATGGACACTTTTGCACTGTTGTTATACATCTGTCTTCAAAAAAACTCCTAGCAAAATGTCATGGGTCAGACTCTGACCTACTTTTTATATAAAAAGATAATCACTAAATACTACTGCTGCTAGAGGCAGTGGATAGTCTGTATGTGTAAGATTGTGTCAGCACTACTGTGCTGTCAAAAAACTTACATGATAGACTTGATCACGAAGTGCATTTCAGGCAGAATTTGAAATGACATTTGTCTTTTTGTTTCAACAATCTGCTGTTCCCAAATTAGTTTCTTTGAACCTCCTTAGTGCCTTTTTTCCACCTTTTGTATAGTTTGAGTAATTTATATATAATTCTGGAAAAAAAACAAAGAACAGAAGTTCACTTAATATTGCTTCTACATAGAAATTAGTAGTCAACCAACTTGACAGGAAAAAAAAGTAGAATAAGTGACAGCGTTAAAGTTTATATCATGCTACACAACATGGTACTTCACTTTCAATTAAAATTCCTGTTTTCATCAAAAGAATACAGTTTTGTTATTTTTAGCTCTTTGAAGAACATGTAACATCTAATGCTGTCATTTCTTTTTTATATGAAGCAGTATTTGCATATTCAGAATATCTATATAAGGAACTGCCTTGTAACATCTCTTGGTATTTTTCAAGCTCACTCTCAGAGAAGACTGCAGGATATTAGTCTGATGTACTGTATGTTAGGGGGTAACTTGTGGACCTCCATTATAGAAGCTTTGCAGAGAAAAACTTTCAATCCAAACAATGTTAAAGGCTAACTTATATTTTGATTACACCAGGGTTTAGTTTGGGTTTAGATTTTCATTCATCAATGGCAGTCAAATGCATTGAAAGTGTTTTGTCAGCTTACCGACATGTTATTTGGAAATGGGGAAAGATAAAACTTTTACGTGAAGCTGTTCCAGAAGGAAAATATTCTTTCCTCATCAATCTGGAGATCTGCACAATGCAGCCTTTGTATTTAGTCACTGCTGTAAGATCACACATACATCCCACTCTTAATGATGACTGCGTGTAATAGATGATGTTTTACATGTGTAAACATAGCAATAAGGTAGACGTAAAAAAAGCCCTGACGTTCTTTTGTATGAGATTTGCAATAGAGCAATATTGAACTTAAAGGCATATGGAGAGGAAAAATGTTACAAGATAAACAGATTTCTTTCTGCTGAGATGATGTGGAGTAGAATGAAAATCTTTACAGTGGGAAGAATGCTGGGTATGTGAGTAGAATTAGAAGGTGGAAACTTCGAGATCTGACTCCAACTTCAATTTGAATAGTTAATGATATGTGTTCTATTTATAATAACAGATACGAAAAGGTAACTTCATCATTGAGTTGTAATTAAAAACAAGGTCTACAGAAACTGGATGGTGACATGATGGGGGTCCTGGATTTTAAGACAGTGAGACCACTAAGTGTAGTATTTAAACTTTTAAACTTTCTTAGAAGTTGCCAAGCTTCTCTCATATGCGGTGTGCTTGGAGTTTTAGTGTTTGGGTTTGGGTTTTGGTGTTTTATGGGTTTTTTTGGGTTTGTTTATTTTATTTTTTTTTTTAGGAATGGGAGCTTCCAGCTTATGCTTACATTTTGTACTTCAATGCTGACATAAGAGTATCACAAAACAAGATAATCTCCAGGTTTTTATTTATGAAAAGATCTGCTGAGGTCTGTTCTGCATGTACTTTAAGCAAATATTTCTCTTTCACCTCACCTGTTTAACTGTATGTATAGGTGCACACAACAGGTTTTGAATATAGAGTGTGTCCATTGTGTAAAATGGTAAGGAGTTGCTTGTTGTTGTTTATGTTCATCAGACCACTAAATCTTTTTTCAAAATGTGTGCGACTGAACAGCAGTCAGATGATGATAAACTTTAATCTTGCTTTTGTAATTAGATTCAGACTAGTGAAGTCTAAAGACTTTATGTAGTCAATTATTGATGTTAAGAGCTTTCATGGATATTTGGAATCATTTTGTAATGCTTTCTTATGTAAATGGATGCTTTTCTAATGCTTTCAGTTGTTTAAATAGCTTTCCGGTCTGATTTAGATGTTGGGGTGTTTTTTTGCTTTAAAAGGTAAGGGTTTATTGAGATTATATTATAAACCCATACTGATTTCTTTATATAAAATCTTCAGGTTTTTTCTGCTAGAGTATTTACAATGTTTTTACTTGTCTGTTTTTCACAGGATGCAAACACAGTTTGGTAGTCTGTAATTGCTCAAGGCAAACATTCCTCATTACATAAATAGTATGTTGGTAAACTTTTGTTGATTATTGCATTATAAGGTCATAATTTCATTATTGTGAAAGATTTTGGAAAGCATTATTTTGATTATCTGTGCAATAGTTTTCTTTGTACTGGGACAATATATGAGGAGTGTAAAATAGAATCATGGAACAGTTTGGGTTGGAAGGGGCCTTAAAGATCACCTAGTTCCAAACCCCCCGCAATGGACACGGACACATCCCACTAGATCAGACTGCCCAATAGAAATATTTCTTTGAAAAAAGTGTCTTAAGATAACGCTATCATTTCCATGTCAAAATTTTCACTCCAGTACTGAAATTCTATCCCTTTACATGATCTTTAATTATAGATGAAAATTATAAATAGATTAAAGTTTTAGAAAATTCGCATCCTCAATTATTTTTTTTTTATGTTTTATGGAGCTACAGTACAAAGTGAGATGTTTTCTGGGCCAGCTGGATTCTCTTATGAATTCCATTGCCTAGCTCCATGTCATTTTTTGCAGTAATAAGTGTTGTCAGGATGCATCATGGGAGATGAGGACAAGCATTCATAAGACAAGGAGATATAAATTCTCCGCTTCCTTGTATTCAAGCTAACCCTATGGTGGTATTTTTGCCTTTTCAATAACAATAAAATACTCTTCTGGAGACAATAAAAACATTTCACATAAAAATGTAATTCACATAAAAATGTAATGTTATAAAGCCTTTCATCCTATTGAGAATTGCTTTTCTAAACAATGAATGCTTACAATAAGTGTTTAAGTCATTCCAAATTGCAATCCTCTACTTTCAAATGAACATTCTGAATTTTCTAATGATGCTTGTGATGTCTTTTTAAGTATATTTTTTTCCTGAATAGTTTTGCAGCATCTGAGTTTGATAAGTCACAATTTTTAGGAAAAAAAAAAAGTAATTATCTTGTTTCTGAGAATTTCTGGAAACTAGTGTAATTTACTAGAATACTGTCCTGAACAGAAGGGTATTGTGTATGACCATGTTAACAAGAAAGCATGTCGGTATAAGGTAAATTAGAAGTTAATGGAAACAGTATGCAGAGGAAAATTTTTGTAAGAACTGATAAACTGGACTTTCTCACAATTCTGGATTTTTCAGTCTGCAGTTCTAATAAGGCAACTGGCCAGGCTTCAGAAACAATTTACTCTCTGCATTTTTTTACACTAGTATTTGAAATATATGATAATCATGTTTATTTTGATATTCTAATGGAATATACTAGCTTTATGGAAGATAAAGTCCTTTCAGAGAGCTTAGTTATAGAGTGTAATGGACTTAAAATACTTAAAATAATAATAAAAAAATAGTTTCTCTTAACTCTGAATATGTTTACAGGAATATACCTTAGGTCATCAAATTTACCTCAGCATTCCTCTACTTGTAAGTGATAGATTTCAGTCTGTTGTAGGAAGTATTGAATGTATTTCAGCAGCATACTGCTTTTTATTTTTTTTAACAATTCTTTATATAATGTAGCCCTTAAGCTAGCTAAGCCTATTAACCTTTTATACAAAATAATAAGCATTTAGGCAGAAACAGGTTTTGTAGATGCCTTTGTAAAGTTTGTGGCATAACTAACAAAACTCTTTGCAACTGTGGGGTGTTTCAAAACAGGTTTTGCAGCTAATAGTAAGGTTATCCCTAAAAATAATTATAATTAAATTTCCTTGTTAGTTGTAGTTTACAAGCCATTACAGGTGACCACTATGCAAAATGGAGAAACTGAGAAAAAAACTCTGTGAATGAATGCATTTGATGTATGTGGCCAGAGATGTGTTAGCATTCTGCTTTCTTAAAGGTTTTAACCAGCATTTTTGCTAAATCCTACACTTTGTGGTAGTAGTCCCAGAACTTGCCATCGGGTTCCCAAAGCACTATCTGAACCAAACTTTTGCACTGCCAAGATCCTATATCAAAAGGCAGTAATGGGGTTGGTTACTCACCTCTGTTCTCAGTCTTCCTATTGTTAATAACAAGTCAGAAATGATTTCATAAAAGTATCTGGCTGTTTTACTGCTAGCTTATATTTATCTGAGTTTTACTTGCTCAAGATTATTGAGGCAGATGTTTCTCTGCAAATGTGCAGAAGTTCTCCACAAGACTAGCAAAATTAAGTATATTGAATTGACTTACTGACACCTTGTTGCTGACACTCAGAACATTATTTAGAATATTATATTAAATAAATAATTTCATTCTAAGGATTCTTTACTGTTATTCTCACTCAGGATAGGATGTTTGTGATTATTTAAAATACAAAGAGTATTTGGAAATTTACGTTATTGAAATGTATTTAAGCATAGTGTAAATGATCAAGAATGGTAAGTTACTCCTACTATTATCAACTGTCTGATTATTTTTTGACTTATTCGCATATAGACTGCTTGTATGCCCACCCTAAACTTTTGTTGTTTTTATTCATATGCCACAAACATTGTCAGGTATGTAATTTAGTTGATTGAGTACTTAGAGCAGACTAGGTTCAGGAGGAGAGTACCGGGTTTTAAAACAAGTAGGAACGCCCTGAGAACATCAAACAAATAAGTGTTCAGTAAGGATCTGTGGTGTAATGTGAGAAAGAGAACAATATAAACGAAGTTATTAAAGTGTTGCAGCCATTGAAAGAAAAAAAAAAGCTTGTATTCTGTATGCAATTTGGATCTGTCTAGCAGGACATCTGCTGAAAGGAGCCATGTGTTCAAATTTTATTGTAAACTCAGTGTATTCTCATGAACTCTTTGAACAAACTGTTCTCTACACAGTTCCATGGATTGGCCTGTGTTTGTTGTGAAGTTCTCCCTTTTTTTCCCCTTCCCACTCAGCTCTGTCAGTCCCAAGGAATAAGACTCCTATTAATCTTTCAGTGCTTTTTTTTTTGTTTCTTGTCCCTTACTGCTGAGTAGACATTTTCATGAATCGAGCTGCTTGGTCTTACATCAAGGAATTTAAATAATTCAAAATCTTTTTTGGTTTTTGAATAGTAACTTAATGTAAATGCCAGGTTTGATTGTTCAAGTTAGCGTACCCTATCTAACAACAGCAGAGTCAGCATATCTAGAAAAACTTGTCAAGGGAGGTGTGGTCTGTAAATACGCAATGGAATTCCAAATTAATTTGATAATCTATAAACTTATTGCTAAAACTTGCGAGTAATGTAACATGAAAATGCATTAAAAATTGAGCTGTGCTTTCTTATCATACAAACCAATTGCATGATCAGATAAGGATCACATGCCAGAGGCTGGAATTGAAGCATGTGATTTCACTTCCAAGCTGAACAGGTGCAGCTGCATTTTGGCATGGAGATCAGAACTGCCTGCAGTGTGGACTTCTGTTTTATTTTCCCTGCATCCTTTCTAGTGACGCCCACTGTGTTAGCTTTTTTGTCTGCCACCACACCTTGACTGAAGGATTTCAGAGAACTGTTAGTGGTGGATCCAGAGTTGTCTGCTGGTTCAGAGTTCAGCATCACATAAGCATGATTCAGATAATTTTCTCTTTTTGTTTAGAACCTTGCATCTGTCTGCCCTGAAGCTCATCTACTATCTGATGCTCAAAGACACAGCTTAGTGAGGTTCTCGCCATTGTTATGGCATCTGTCTACCTGGAAATGCTTAGTTCTGTCAGTGGACTTGGAGATCTGACAATGCACTTCCTTTTCTGTCATGGATGGTGAATAAAATGAGTCAATAGCATCTCTGGTGACTGGAGGGCCCTGAGACTGGTTCTTCTCTGCACTGAGAAGGGAGTAATAATCTCTTCCTTTGCTTCCTCTCTCTTAATCAACATTTTAGTTTATGGAACTATCCCTGATCATATAGCAGCTCATTTTCTGTAGCATTTGTGTTGCGAAACCTTGTAAAATATTCTTGAAAATCCAGATATGCTATGTCTGCTGGATGTCCAAGTGGTTATTAACCCCCTTTAAAGGGGGCAGGCTGCTGTGCCAGGGTTTCCTTTCAGAAAGCCAGTTGTCTCTTTCCAAACAGGCAAAGTGACTGTATGTCTTACTGTAGACTCTCCACCTTACCAAAGATGGAAACCAGACTCATCAGTAGGTAGTTCCTGCAATCCCCTGTAAATCTTTTTGGTGGACAGGGTTAGCCACGCAAGCCTAGTAGTCCCCTGGAATGCCAATAACTTACACAACTTAGTCTGCAGTCCTGCAACAGCTGAGTGAGTTCCCTCAGAGCTCTCGTGTGAATGTTGCTTTTCAACATCTGTTTTGTGCACCTGATTGCAGAAGTCCTTTTCCTTACAGAAGGACCACAAGTTGATATAGTTCCTTTGTTCTGCCTTCCTCAATGAATGTATGCACAATGTCCCCATCACTGTCAGCTGTTAGAAGTATTGCATAATTTCTCTGCTTACTGTTCCTGAGTGTGACCTCTATACTTTTGTTGTAGGTAGTTTCAACAGATCCTGTATGCCTGCTTTTCAAGTATTTAAAACACCTTAGAGTCACTTTCCTATAGCCTATTATGAATTGGTTTAACTGTAGATTAAGTTGATCTGGGTTCGTGTCGAAATCTTTGAGGCAAATGTTCATCCTGGTATAACTGAATGGATTGAGGCCAAGAATATTAGATTGATGCATGATTGCAAGTATTGAAGCACTTGGAAGCTGCTAGAGTATATTGCACTCTGGATCACTGCTGTTTTTCCTTAACAATTTAAACATTTCTGGTGGCTTTGAGAGTCACAGGTGGTGGTCTGGAAATAAACTCGTAAGCCTCCGACATTCATGCTTTTCTTCTTGAAGGTGAAAGCTTTGGAAGAACCAAATGAACACCATAAGGACCACTAGATACACTGAACACTCAGGACAGTTAGAACAAACAGAAAATCATACATTAATGATGAAAATTCAGCCTAAAGGATGAAGATACTTCATTAAAATTGGTTGACAATATATAATATTTGTCATGATTTTGCTGATTTTCATGAAGAGCTTTTAACACACTTTTTTTTGGGAAGTGATTTGGGGTGTATATTAACAGCAAGTTAAACACATTTTTACAGTTGAAGACTTCGGATTACTTTCCCTGGTTTGCTTTTCTACCTTCCATGAAAGTTTTGATTAACTGCCATTTAAGGGTAAATATAGAAAATTCAGATCAGCAATTCTAAACATTTGTCTTGAGCAGTATTTAGGATGTTTTATCTTCAGTGTTTTCATGCAGCTTTGTGACAGATGTTGTTTTTTTAAGTCCTTTAACATGTTGCATCAATGCCTGAAGGAATTCAGACAGAGACCTTATGTTTGCCGAGAAACTGATGTTTCTGTTTCACTGATCTGTTCCTAATATCACAAATACACGTTCTACATAGAAACTGTTCAGAATCACAATATGAACTAGGAGCTCATATGAAACTTTCCAGAAATATTAATCCAATGTATTAATCTCAGTTTCATCTTATACAAGTTATTTCATCAATTCCTCATCTTAGCAGCAAGGAGGAAAATCCAGAGCAGTTTGCTGAAGAGCAGCTGTTAGATCACAGCAAGATTTAAGATGGTGGAGTCTGAGAAGCCTGCATATATGCAGTAATAGCAGAGTACATCACTGTAGCTGTGCAGAAGGACTATGTGAGACACTTGTGTAGATATGTATATTTTTTAATTTTAATGTACTCATTATTTCTAACTTATACTAGACAATCTATGATAACTTTCACCTAAAAGAATATAGTTAGGTATCTAACTACTGGTTTGTGTCTCATCTTGCTGGAAAATTCAGGTAAATAATAAAAAAAAAAAGGGGTTTATTTAAACTTTCTTATATTTAGTGTACTTAAATTTATCTTCTACTTTGTTATCTTTTAAATTTTTCGTATTTAACCATCAAGAAAATAAAGATTTTTTTTTCTTTAGAAATTCTGAAAAGCTAAGGAAAGGCCAGCACACTAAATCTGTGTAGTGGGTCTCATGTAGCAGTTGCACATTCAAGCTTGAGTTGCATACAAATGAACACAAGGAAGAATTAAAATTTACCTGTATGAATTCTGATTCCTATGAAACACTGCTACATTTGCTGAGCAGGCATCTGTCACAGGCAAACACTTCTTCTTTAATATAGCTAACTAAATCAGGATCAAAGGGGTATAATTAATTAGTGATTTATTAAAGATGCATAATTAGCCAGCAATCAAGTGAAATACACATTTGGGATCAATATGACTAATATAACAACTGAAAAAGAATACTAAAGACTTCTAAAGCATTAATAAAATTTACACATTCAAAACATACTCGTGTGACTAATCCTTGCAGTTATAGGTGCTCCCATCCCCTGTACGGTGTGGTTTACAAGTGTGCACACTCTTTCTGGGCCTGTGGTCACACACAGATGTAGGAGATGTGTGTGCTTCTGTGCATCAGTCCTGCCCCCTATCATCTGCTTAACAAAAAACCCCACCACCGCTATTACCAAAAAAAAGCGTTGCATAATTTTGACACTGTTAAGAGGATAGATTGGAGAAACACCAGAATAACGTTCTGAGTTCTTCTCGGGATTTGGATGGATGGCTTTATAGAGATGGCATAGTTTTTCTAGAATAATAAAGGCTCCTAGCTTAGCTAAATTCTGCATCCTGAGCGAGTTATAAGGGAAAACATTAGCTGTGATGGCGACACTTTTATTCTTAAACCATTCATTTCACAAACTAATTGCAAATTAATATTATAGAAAACAGTGTCCAGCAGAATCTCATTCTGTGAAATGTTCACCAAAGTGACTGTTGTTATGGTTTATCCACTTGTTTTTTGACCATCCCAATAACAATTTTGTGACCTTGTCAGGAAGCAAGAACATCTGTAAGTAGTTTCTGTAACTTAAATATAGCCCAACTGAATAGCTGAACTGTAGAGAAATACGTAGCTTTTATAGGTCAGCAGAGTATCTTTATTTTTGGGCTGATTTAGGGTGCTCAAAGTACAAGTCTACTGCTAATTAATCATCGTAAGTACACATAATTGTGTTTATAGACATTGCAAATTAAACAGAATTACCTCATTTTTTATAGTTCCTAAAGTCTCAAGAAAAACATCGGAATGCTTTATTTAAATTATGACTGGCAGTTCTGTACATATGAAACCTACATTGAATTGGTTTGCTGTGCTCTGTTATAACAGCAGAGAGATTTCTACTCTTTCATCTGTAGTCTCCTGCTGTTATTATAATGGAGCATTGAAACATATTTTCCTGCAATTACTACACTTAATTTTAAATATGCCTTCTGATATTTTCTGCCTTCAATACAAAATAACCTCACTTCAACTATTTGGTTTGCTGACATGAAGTACACAAAATATATTAAATTTTCTTATCTGAACTTTTCCATTTATTTGCACATCAAAGAAAACACCTTAAAAATGTGACTAGAATAACTCTGTTTGCTCAAGTGGGCAACAAAAGCTTGAAGACATTTGATGGGGAGTGAAAAATTGCATATCTAATGTCTAATTTAAATATTTCCAATGCTAGTATTTCTGATATCCCGCTGCTTAAAAGTTATTAGATCTGCTATCATTCATGGCCAAGATAACAGAATACAAAATTGGAAGAGAAATGGAGTTTTGAAGATGCAATAGCATAGTTCTGGATAAATTTTGAAAAAAAATAAATGCAAGGTTTCTTTGGGCTACTGAAGTGATCCTGTAAACACAGAGATGGCAGTTTAATGGATTTAGATAGGAAGTTGTGGCTGTGGAAACTCAAGGCTGATGGTACAAAACCCACAGATGGATTGGGCTACTGTCTCTAAAGATCAATAATGACAATGGGATGGTGACTTACTTCTAGAGATAAACATTTTTATATCTATGGTTGTATAACAATAAATAGTCAGAAGACACATTTAATTCCCAGATGTATTAGCTTAAGAAGTGTATTTCTGTGAATAAAAGCTGTATTATCTTCCTATTTCTTTCCTTCTGAACTACTTGTGAGTATCACTGTTTCATTAACTAAGACTCATAATGGAGCTTTTAATAAAACTTAGGTGGAAATCATTCAGAATATACATCTTCCAATCTGTGCATGTCAGGGATCTATAGGAGTAGAAGGAAAACGGTCTCAACTTTGCTCTGACCTCAATGCCTGGGCTGAGTTTGAAGAAGGAATCACAAGGTGCATAATATTTTTGATTGCATAATAGTGCGTCTTCTCTCTTGCCAGACTCCAAGGGAGGTGGGATTGTTAGAGCCATAGTTTTTCACTTGTGACAAACTGGAAGGACTTTTCTGCCCTTCTATTCCTCTCTTGTGAGACCTCATCTGGAGTACTGTGTCCAGTTCAGGAATCCTCAACATAAGAAGGATATGGAGATGTTGGAACGGGTCCAGAGGAGGGCTGCAAAGATTATCAGAGGGCTGGAGCAACTCCCATATGAGGACAGGCTGAGAGAGTTGGGCTCGTTCAGCCTGGAGAAGAGAAGGCTCTGAGGAGATCTTCTAGCGACCTTCCAGTACCTGAAGGGGGACACAAGAAAGATGGGGAGGGACTGTGTACAAAGGCTTGTAGGGACAGGACTAGGGGCAGTGGGTATAAACTGGAGAAGGGCAGATTTAGATTAGATTTCTTCACTATGACAGTTGTGAGGCACTAGCACAGGTTACCCAGGGAAGCTGTGGATGCCTCAGCTCTAGAGATGTTCAAGGCCAGGTTGGATGGGGCCTTGGGCAGCCTGATCTAGTGGGACATGTCCATGCCTGTGCCAGGGGGGTTGGAACAGGATGGTCTTTAATGTCCCTTTCAACCCAAACTATTCCATGCTTATATGATTTGTTTCCAAGATATCAATATTTATTTCACTTCTTCCTGAGGTACAAAAGAAGGATTTTTAAAAGGCCATATTTGAAATAGTCCTAAGGATTGTAAGCAGTATTTTTTTAAAATGTTTGGGACTCTGCAGCAATATTAGTAGTGGTGCTTGTCTTTGCTGTATATTTAAATGCAGGTTAATTTAACCCACTGAACCACCTTCTGAAATTTGCTGTATGTGGAGTAAATCTTGAGCTCTTTCAAGTGAGAATTCTCTTCCTAACACTAGTAGGAAAAGATTTTCATCCTCAGAATTCAAAACAGAATAAGGAATTTGATGTTCTTCATAATACTCTGACTGTATAACCTTTCAAGAAAGTTTTGGGTGACTGATTTTATTTTTTCTTTAATAAAAAAGGACATTAAGGTGTTAGGTTTTAGAATTAAGTTTTGTCTGCCCATTTTGACAAAATTGCAATCTTCTATGTCATCTTCAAATTTTATTTATCTGTCTGTTTACAAGAAGATGATTTTATTAATGGATATGATAAAGTAGTGTTGTTATTATTTTATATATGTACCATATACCACACTAAGTTTTGTCTAGTCTTTTATGGATTCATACAATCATAAAATGGTTAGGTTTAGAAGGGGCCTTTAAATATCATCTAAAGCAGTCCTTCTGCAGTAAGCAGGGACATATTCAACTAAATCAGACTGCTCAGAGCCCTGCCCAACCTGACTTTGAATTTTTCCAGGGATGGGGCTTCTGCGTCTTCTCTGGGTGATATGTTGCCCTGTCTCACCACCCTCATCGTAAGAAATTGCTTCCTTTTATGTAGCCTGGATCTACTTTCTTTTGTTTAAAACCATTACACCTTGTCCTGTCACAACATGTTCTGCTAAAATATTTGTCCCCACCTCTCTTACAGGCTCCCTTTAAGTATCAAAGCGTTATAATAATATCTTACCAGAGCCTTTTCTTCTCCAGAATGAACAAACCCAGCTCTCTCAGCTTTTCTTCGTAGGAGAGGTGTTCCATCTTTGATTATCTTCATGCCTCTCCTCTGGACATGCTTCAACAACTCTGTGTTGTCTCTGTGTGGAGGGTTCCACAGCAGTACTCCAAGTGGCTTCTTACCAGATCAAAGGGGTGAATTGCCACCCTCGGCTTGCTGGCTGTGATTCTTTTATCACAGCCCAGGATACAATTTTCTCTTTGGCTGTGAGTACATGTGGCTAGCCCATGTCCAGTTTTTCGTCCCCCAGTATCCTCAAGTGCTTCTCTGCAGGGCTGCTATCAATCCCTCCATCCCCCAGTCTGCACTGACACCAGGGGTTGCCCTGGCCCAGGTGCTCACACTTGGCCCTGTTGATCTTCATGAAGTTCTCATGGGCTCACCCCTCAAGCCTGTCAAAGTCTCTCTGGTTAGCATCCCTTCCCTCAAGTGAATCAACTGTACCACTCAGCTTGGTGACATCCACAAACGTGTGGAGGATAGTGAGCACTCAATCTCGCTGTGTTAATGATGATGATATTAAATGGTTTTGGCCCCAGTACAGACTCCTGAAGGACAGCACTCATTAATGGTTTCCAGATGGACCTTGAATTGTGCAACTCTTTGCACTCAGTTATTGAGCCATTTCCTTATACATCTAACAGCTCACCTGTTAGATGTTAAAGCTATATTTCTCTGATTTAGAAGTAAGTGTGTTGTGGGGAACTGTATCAAAGGCTTTGCAGCAGTCCAGGGAGATTACATCTGTAGCTCTTCTCTTTGTCAACTGAGGTAGTCACTCCATCATAGAAGGTCATTAGGCTGGTCAGGCAAACAGCTCAGTTCAGTTCTGTATTTAAGTATTTTGACAATATTACCTTAGTTCCTAAGAATTCTGCATAATCCAGGGATACTGTCATGAAGTGCAATCAAATGGAGTTCAGTCTGTAACTTTCTTGCCTGAGTCTTACATGTATGTTAAGTCAAATTTTATAAGTTTGTGTACAACAAATATTTTAATTTTAATAATGTATCTATGGTCACTTTCAGCAGAACAATCTGACTATAAATAGCTGGAAAAAAGTCTTCTTATCTTTCTGTATCCTCAGACACCAGTCCTACTTCAATATCTTAATTTCCATTGTTGTGTGTATGCAGAAGTATCAATGTTTGAGCAAGATATGTTGTTTTATTTGGAATGTGCATAATCAGTTTTTCTACATCTAAGGCTCCCAAAAGATCAACTCTGAGAGCTGTGTGGCTAGGCTAGACCTAAAATGAAGAAAAACTTTGGATTTACATCCCTTTTTACAGCTGGAATTTTTTGATTTTTATCTCTTAATTTCTGGAAAGCTACCCTTAACTGTCAGGTGTACAGCTGGAGGGGTGGCCCATGATTAGCATCTGTACAGAAGGAATGAAACATCATTCAAAACAGCTGGGCTCCCACAGGGATCCCAGTGGTGTTTGTGTCTAATTGTGCCCTACATCTCCTTCTTGCCCCTCCTCCTGCTTCCTTCCCTTGCAGCACTCACTGTCTTCACATCAATAACAGCGGACATCTTGAAACAAGCAAGACTTTGTGAACTATAAAACTATTAAGAAAAGCAACAAGAAAAAAATACATTAATTAAATGCATTTTTAAATAAGAGATGAGTTTTGAGTTATCCATATCAGTAATTCTATTTAAAAAACAGTGAACTTGGTATATTTTTATAGTGATAAGTCCCATATAGTTCAAATAAATGGAGGAAGGCAGAGCATTGTTAAAATCTAATACTGCTTTTGCTTCAGAAAAATCTGAAGATATTTTTCCCCAAATTTTCTACTTTTATTATAAATTCTCTGTCTCACGCTAATGAACAAGATTTAATTTCCTTTTAATGGTTGCTTCATAAGGCAAGTTAAATGAACACGATTAATGTTTGAGTGTATATATAGTGATTGAACTAACACTCATTAACTAGTTGTATTGTAATGGTATGTAATGATTGGGCTTTAAACCCAGCTAGTTCAATTACAAACTGGTTACTTGCTTTGAGGACGGAAGCTTATTTGTGAGTTGGAAATAATGATTGAATAAATTCCCTTAATTGCAAATAATCCCTGCAAAGGTGAGGAAATGAAATAAATGTGTGTCTCAACGTGCACATTTGTGAGCATTCAATGCCATACAGGCAAACTTCTACATAGCCCTCAAACCTTTGCAAACCATGCACTTTCTCCTGCTTCATAAGGTTGTATTACATTAATTTACTTTTATTGATATTACTTTCACACACCAGTACAGTTTTTGGAGAGTTATCTAGCAACAAGACTGGAGAGTCTGGAGGGTTTTTAACTGAACCAAATGTTTGGTTATGAAATGTGTTAGAGTGGAAATGTATTGATATGTCTGGGAGAGAGTAGGTACTTCTAAAACAAGCCTATGCAGTACTTTCAACTCATCTGCCTATTCTCTGTGATGAAGAGGGAAAGATAAAAATATCAACTGCTTTCAAATTAGGGATAATAGCAGTATTTAAAGGATGTGAGATGTTTTTTTCCCTGAGTATCCAGAAAGGCCTGGTGATGAGCAGTTTCAGCTTATGAACTGGTTTGTTTTTTTTTCAAGATAGTCAGTAATCATAAACACTTTGGATTTGTGGTCCAAAAATACTAGATATTTTGGTGTTGTTTTTGCTTAGCAAGATTTTGAAAATATTAGTTTTACTTACTCAAACATTTTAATAGCAAGAAAGTCTGGTGATTTTTGAAAATATTAATCAGTAAGCACTTAAAAAAGCCATGCAATTTAAAGATTAAATTGGTACTGTAGCTATGATATAGGGAATATGCAGTCTGGAAAGCACGCAAACAACAGAAGGGCTATAAACTTGTCTTTCTCATCAGCCAGAATTAGGAAAGATTTGCAAGAAAACTCATGCAAATATTTATGTGAAAGTCATACAATTTCTGTGTGGTGCCCCTAATGAGGTCTGGAATCAATCTGGCCAAATAATAACTCATTCACTCTCACCAACAGTAATTAATTGAAACATTCCTTCTTCCTTAAACATGACATTGTGTCTTAATGTAGTGTCAGAGTACAAAAACTGTTTGAAGAAGCACAGAAAATTGTCAAGAGGATTTTATGCCTTTCACTCTTAGACTAATTCTTATAGGTTTACTGGCATGCATGTTTTCATAAGTCTACCAATCTATATGGCTATTCAAATGGAATAATATTAAATGTACATATATATTTAAAAACAAGATCATGGAAAACACTTTACTATAGATGCTCAGATTAGGTGTCAGGAATGTAAAAACTTGCCTTGTCTAAGGTGAAAGTGATGATGAGCAGTTCTCCATACAGGCAACAGGGTCTGTGAAATGCAAGTCTCCTCCTAACAGAGGGGAAGAGCTACAAAGCTTAAGTTGCACCTGTAGTGACATGTGACTGTTACAGAATGAAAATAAACAGAAGACTCGAACAGTGTTCAAAGGCCTAGTACTGGAAAATGAAAGAGTTAATGTTATCACCCTGGATTCTTTTAGTGCCTGGAGTTCTTGAGCTGTGGCTGTGCATAGTTGCCTGAATATCAGATTTGATGAGTGCATTTTTCTTAACTAAAATCTGCCAAGGGTAAATGACTAGAGTGCAGCTACATGGGGGATTTTAACAATCACATTAATAAAAAGTTATGTGATTTGTACAATCATTATATCTCTAAAGTTACACATCCTTGTTCAAACTAGCTTTAACTAGTTCTTCAACAGTACCTTAAAAAATTCCTAATACCTAGACTAAATGAATTCATTTAAGTGTTGAAGTTTTACTTCAATGTAATTCAGATGTAATTAAATTATGGTTCTTCTAGTTATTTACCAGAACTATTATACCTCTATTCAGGATTAAAAAAATGAATATGGAAGGTATTTTTGAGATGAACTTAGCAATACAGAATGTCTTCTGTTTTCTTATTTTGCTTTTAATTTGGCACTTAACATCGCATATAAATATTCTGTATTATCTTAGCTTCTAAAAATACTGGCATTTTCCTTTTGTTGAATAAAGTTATGTGATTCAGGAATATATAGTCTAACATAGCAGCATTTCTTTTAATTCTCTGTTCAAATTTCTACTGTTTCTGTCATGGTTTATTTTCTTAAGGTTTTCATGTTTTGGGGGTGGCAGTCTGTAATCTGGTTCAGAGAATGGGTTCTATTGGAATGAGAACATTATAAAGGTCACCCTTAGTCTGAACTGTCACTACAAAATGTATCTACTTCCGTTGTTCAGAAGCTTGGCAGGAAAGGAGAAAAGCTCTGTTATGAAGTATGAGTATCTACTATTTTTTATTGCGTACCTGAGCTATGTTATTTTTTTGTGTATAGCAGGATTTCTATAAAAATTGTGTCAGCTGACAGAGAGTTTCAGAAAACAAAATCAAAGAACAATAAAGTGAATTTTCCAAATGAGAAATCCTCATTGATTCTAATTCAATTGACTTTTGTGTTTTGATAATGGGATTAGATAAATCACAGCGCGATTTCTTTGCCAGAGTATATGACCTCCAAGAAAAGAATGCATAAGCTTTTACAGAAATTTTTGCATGATTTTTAGGTTCTTTAGTTGGTCCAGTTGAACAATAGTCTTGTAAGGTTGTTGGAATGAGGATTGTGGAAGCACTTAAAGCAAGCCCAGTAAACATCATTAAGTGTGTTTATTAAAGTGTTTATTACTTAAAGTTTAGTTAATAATTTAAGGACTGCCAAGTACTTCCTTCTGATAGTTACCATTGACAAACAGCATTAGCAATTTTTGTAGTTAGCTGTGCTAACTGTGTGTACGTGCTTCCTTAGGCCCAGGTAAACACCTGTTCTGTGTTAATGGGTGACTTTACTAATTAATAAAATTCTGTGCAGCGGTCCAAGTTCTATTGGAATTGGTAGGAGAGGAACCTTCATGCTCTATGCTGTTCTCTAAGTCTTGTATCTGTATTTAGATAAACATATTTGATATTTTTATTATCTCAACAGTTGCAGCTGAGATGATTATAATATAGCTACACAGGTTTGTATGTGCTTTCAATAACAGTATCAATTTTTTTGTGGGAAGACAACCTTAAAATAAAATGAGTAAAAGCTTTGACCCATAAGTGAAAACTTCTTTCTCTGACTACAATGCCAACATGCTTATTGCTGTGGCTTTTCAGTGTGGCATCCTGTTTTGCCCTGAGGAAGCAGAAGACTATTTGATAACTTCTTTTTTCTTTTTCATCAAAATTAGAATTTTTCAGTCTGGCTTATTAAAATTCTGATTATTGAAAACAAAGATTCAGAGAATGACACAGCTTAGACTTTGCATGGGGACACTGGGAAAAGAGAGAAAAATCTCCAAAACCTAATTTCTATGGATATCCAGTATTGCTGTTAAGAGTTTTAGAACTTCTTTTCCAATTTGTACCTTGTCAATATATCAATATACAGTCATACAGTCTTATCACGATGATGGCATTAAAAAAAAAAACAAAACCAAACACACACAAGCAAAATGTCCCCAGTAGCAATATAGTACTATGCAATTCTAATAAAAGGAAGGTAGTTTCAGGTCTTGTATTTATGTGCAGAGTTTCTCTGTCTCAACTTACAACAAATCTGGGATATCAATGATGAATTTGTGCTCTAATTTGTGCTCACTCTTTATCTGTATACGAAAGGAAAAAACATTTACCCTATGGGTGTATTGAGTTAGGTGTTTTTTTCCCCGCTTTTACTGCCTCCCAAATCCTGCAGGTAATACACTACCTGAGGCCAGGAAAGCATCTCTTAAAGAGGATTATACAACCATGATCTACCATTACCATATTTCATAAACACAACAGTTGAATCCTTTAAAAATGCTATGCATCTACAGAGTTTTAACACTTCTCTTCAGACTACTCTTGTTGTTTTCTGGTAACTTTCTTATTGATGGGGAACATAACTCAGATATAAATAGGATTTAGCCCTTTTAATTGCTATTATGAATGTATTTTGCTGTTCCATTAAGTATACAGTAGTACTTTTATGGAGGCTTATAATCAGTTCTGCCATAAGCAAGTGAGTGTGTTCATCATCCACTCAGTGGTTTAGATTTGGTGCATAGGTTTCATCAAAATATTCAGACGTCAAAAGAATTGAATAACGTGTTGCACCAGCAACACGTTAATACATTTCTTCTTATAGAGGAAGAAATGTGTCCTACTATAAAACTATTCAGTTTTCCTGGCATCTGAAGCCATGGAGACTTTATTTCCATGAGTAAGGCCTATGTACCAAGTGCAAAGCTAGAATTATCATCCATGCTTCAACTGCTAGCACAGTTTGTCTTCAGTATTTTGTATAATTGGGAGAAACAGATATATAATTCTTAGCACTGACTCTAGGAGAAGTCTTTTGTTTTCTCTGGTAAGACAGGGTAACCATATGCTAGTCTAGCCAGCTTCCTGAAACTGTAATTTCCTCTGTAACCAGCACCATGAAGAATTTGTTGATTGTTCTGGCTAAATTTTTTTTTTTAATGGTCCTGAGAAGAGCTTACATATTTCTGAAACGTGCCAAACACAAACCCAAGGCAGTCTCTGCCTATATTCAGAACCGTCAAGTCAGTCTTAATCATGACTAATCAATTAAATCTTGTGGGTCAGGCATAATATCCAACTGGAGTTTGAAGACTCCTTTGCAATGAGAATGATTAGATTTATTGTCAGCTACTGAATTATTTTCCAGTGTTCCAATGCTGTGCAAATTAATATAAATGATATAGTCTTTGTCATGAATTTAAGGCTGTCTTGTTTTATGAAGCAATTTGACATTTCAGCTATGGGTTAACATACTAAATTATAAAAAGGAGAGTTTCTATCATTTTATTTAGATCTGTGGCTATATGTTTTTCACAATTTACAGTTATTAGTGTTTAATAGAAGCATTCAGTTATGGATGGATGTTTTTGTGGTTTTGTTTGGGTTTGGGGGGTTTTGTTTGTTTTTTTGGGGGGATCATACTGCAGAAAACTTTAAAAAAAATCTTTATAATCTATGAAGGCATCTGGCTTTTTTGTTCATGCATTTATTAGCAGAATCAATAAAGTTCTTAGCCTGCTTACTCCTGAATCAATTGTCATAGTGTCAGATTCAGCCCTTAAATGTGAGGGCTGCTGTGATTTCAAAATGAAATACAAGCCTTATGATTAATGATGTAGTGTCAGTCTAGATCTGCTTTTTACTTTGAGAGCTTGTAGGACTAAGTTGCATATTGCATTACTGGCAAGGATCCAGATCTCTCAGAGAATTTGACAGGAGTTAAAGGAACCGATGATTAGGACATCTAACCCTGCCACTTGGAGCGCAGAAAGTAGCATTTGGAGCCAGGTCAAAATGTGAAGGAAGACCCTGTACAAGCAGGGGAGTTGTCTTACCATCAAGTCTTTTCCAACCTGGTGATTCTATGATTCTATGATTCTATAAGTTCATCTATATAAATTTGAGAAGAAAATAGAGGACTTTTATATAGTCAAAATTGCAGTTTTGTTGGTGATTACTAGCCATTTATTTGTACACCTGGGGATTATTCCGGTCTTCCAAACAAAAATTTTATTGTCGTAAAACAGACGTTTAATTCTTTATTTACTTTTAGGCACTTTACTGTTTCACACTTCATTAAAATGGACACAAGAAAATGTGTAAAGAATGTACAGTGAAGATCAAGTGAGACTAAACCACTGAAGATGTGTCTGTCAAATGTATTCTATGTTACAAGGTATCTAGATGGAAAATTTATCTTAAAGATAAAGTTCTGCTTTTGTACTCTGTCTCTGGTAGTCTTCATCTCTGGCTCCATGGCAGGAAAACTTCACCTGTATTGTAGTGTAAATTAATATTGAACTGAAGTATTTATTATTGGATCTAGAAGAACATATGTGGATTTCAGCATGAACCCTTCTTCTCTATTGATTGCAGAAGTTCTCTCCCATTTCTAGACCTTGCAGATAAGAATCCCAGGTCTCTTTTCTGTCTGTGGGTCAAGCTGCAGACAACAACCATCCTTCACCACATGTTACACTATTTCAGGAACCGATTAATTGTGTTTAGCTTATGTGAGAAAACAAGGAGATTCATGACTGTGGATAAGAGCCAAATATAACAGCATTCACTTGATAATAAGAAAACATACAACTAAAATAAATGAGCTAAGAGAAATGCAGTTTTGTTTAACTGAAGGCTAGATAGGGTTTTTGTATCACATCAAAGTCATTAGAAAAGTGAAATTGGTTTATTAATAAAATTAGTGATGGGAGTTCTTTAGTGTTACATTTTCAATTTGTCATCAGTTAAAGACAGTTCAGTCTATTTATCACTACATTAATCTCATGCTAATGAGGTTAATATAATGAGTAACCCAGTATTTCGTTATCTTACTTTTATTTGAATGCCCAACTTGAGTACATCATATTTATTTGAACTGTAATTTGGCGAAGGTTGTAGGTTAGAAATGAAACTGGACAGGGAAGTTCCCTTGCATTTTATGTGCCTCTCAGTGATATCTGTGCTTGCCATAGAGTTTTTCTATGATAAATAGCTTGCAATGACCAGCAAATACTGATGCTTGAGAGGTTTTTCTGCACACAAAGCTGTTTAAGGAGAACAACAACAATAAATAATTATTCTTGTCAAACAAAAATTAATTTTCACACCACCATATGAAGAAGTTAAATTCAATGAGACTAATTTTAAAAAGGGAAAGTGAGGAAACAAGGGTTTAAACTGTGCAAGAAACTGCCACAGCCCATAGATAGCAGTGCCACCAATAATAACCATGGCCCATCATCCCTCAGTTTTCTGAAATATATGGTGCATGTCCTGTCGATGATACAAAGATGCTGGGTAGTTTACAAATTTTGGGTCAGGACTACCCTTTCTGTCTGGAATTCAGACAATTTTTTTTGGGAAAAAAGAAAAATATACTGGCTTTGGAGTGAGTACTGCTATTTGTATTACAGTTACTAGGTACACATAGCAAATATATGCTCTTGGTTCTTTAATTTACCACACTAGATGTAAGTTAAGACTGTTCGGTGGGAACATTTTGACTAATAATTCATCTAATGACTTGTAGTTTTGCTATCTTTTTGACTCTGATGTATGTTGTAAAATTAAAATAGAAACAACATGGATGAAGTGCTAGCTTCTGCATTCTTTTGTTCTCTCAGTTTATCTTCTCTCCCTTGTTTAGCAGAGCAGAAGACTAAATGAGGATAGTGAAGTTGGAAGCAAACTTCATGAAATCTCTGGAGCCTCTTCTACAGTTACATAATCAACTACTGTGGGCTGTAATTTGTGCTAAAATGTGATGCTTTAATTTAAAATCCATAAAAACTCATTTAATTAAAGATTTCAGGAGAGATGTAGATGAAGGTAAGCTAGTGGAAGGATAATTCTTGAGAGAACAGGAACTTAAAGATGTAAATGTCTTGAGACTTTGAGGTGATTAGTATAGGAAAGTACAAGCTCCATCATCTCAAAATCTACAGTTATCAAAAGAGACTAATTCATAAGCAGCTTCCCTTAACATTCATCGCCTTTGCCAGAATTTTTAGCATATATTGGCACATGTACTTCTTGTCAGCTTTCCTCTGAGACAGATTTAAAAGCAGACTTCATTGCAGTAATAGAAGAGTGGAGTCCTGAAGGGTCTATGTCCTTAAAGGATGTCTGCTGATGTTTGTTCTTTCCATCACAACTGGTCATCATCATATTTTATGTATAAGGATGAGGGCATGCTATTGGGTGTTATTAACCTTTCTAAAAGTCAGCTTTCTACATTTAGCTCTGGGAAACAGAGAAACTTTCTTGCTTGAAATGTTTAAATACTCTACAGTGAGATGTTTTACAATCAGCTTCTGCTTTTTTGCAGTTCCATAAAATTTAACTTAAAGCTTTAATTTACATGATAGTACTGTAAGTATCTCTGTCAATAATTTTCCTTTAAAATTACGTTTTTTAATTCAAGCTCTGAAATGATAATACTGTAAAGTTAAATGCACACATCGAATTTCAGTGTTTTATTCTAAAGATCAGCATTTTTTTTACAGAAACCATATGGGATTCTTCAGTTGTGAATTTGGCAATGTATGGTTTGTAGAAGAGACTGGATTAATTTGTCATTATTTGTTTTTTAGGCCTGTACATCATATTAACAGCAGTTTTTCACTTCCATTTTTCTTTGTATTATTGATACACAAGTTGCTTTTTTTAAAATTGAAATTGGAAGTTAATAATTAATCAGATGTGGAAGACTAGTTCAAGACTCACAGCCTTTTGTTTGGATTGTAGACAACTTCATTAAATGCCTTAGGGATTTTTGTCTCAGTTACTGGTAAGGTAAGCAGAGGAGTCAATTCCTACAGTTATTAATTATTTCATAGCTTAGTCAGGTAGTCTGTAACAGAATGCCACATTATGCTTTGCTTTGATGGAGAGAGGAAGAAGATTGTGGAGAAGTGCATACAGCTGCTCAGGACTTCAGTGACTGCTGTTAGGGTAGGAAAGCTAGTCCTTGAGGAAATTTGATTTTTTGAGTGAATAAAAAAAAAAATGAAATACCTCAAAATAACAAACCAACTAAAACCAGAAATAGATAATTGAATCCTAACAAAGTCCTGATTTAGTTATTTACATAACTAAATATATGACTACATATACTGTTCTGATTTAAGTATGCAAGTAGTTTTGTTGATTATGTTGTAATTACTTGGGTTGAAGTTGAAAATATGTTAATATATCTGTTGATAGTAGAAGAATTATTTCTTCAGAATAATTACAGATCTCTTATTAATATCTTCCCTCCTAAATGCTTGTTTTAATGCTCTGTTTTATTTTTTACTTTCTCAGTTATAGCCAATAAGTAGAACATTACTGTAAATACACATTGGTTTAGTAAACCATGGTAATTTAAGAGTGAATTATTAGACTGAAGTGTTTTGTGCTTCATACTGTGATATTTCCTACAAAATCACAAGCTGAGAACTGATGTGGTTTTTATAACAGGAGATAGCTGACGGATATTATGGTGAAAAGTTTGAGTAGGGAGGGTGCTGGAACTTGGCCAGAAGTAGAAGTTGTCCACTCTGCAGAAAATTAAGGGTGCTCCAAACTCTGTACCAGCTGTGACTGATGCAGCCTCCCAGACAGACCTCCAGTGGGTGCACGCTGCCACCCAGATGCTGGGCTGCAGGGTGTACTCTGTCTTGCACTGGTATCAGATGCCAGTGGGGAATTCACCTGTGGGAGTTGTGCCTGGGTAGAAGAACTCCTTTGCTTGGTGACAGAACTCAGAGGAGGCTGAGAACTATTAGGGAGTGTGAGAGGGAGATTGACCACTGGAATAACACCCTATGCTCCCTGTCTCAGACACAAAAGGCAGGAATGCCTTGTATGGCAGAGGGTGCGCCATCATCATCTCTTCAGTCAACTGAGAAGAGAAATTTAGGAGATGGAAGCAAATAGAAGCAGGTTCCTTACTCACACAGCAAGTGTGTCTCCCCTGTGCCACCCTCAGCTCCAGTGTATGAGAATTGGGAAGAAAGGTCAGACATCTCGAGAGAACTACAGGGATGAAGTGAGATGTAGAGAGAAAACCAGAAAACCAGCCCTTGTACTCAGCACTGTTGAGGCCGCACCCTGAATACTGTGTTCAGTTTTGGGCCCCTCACTACAAGAAAGACATTGAAGCCATGGTGCGTGTCCAGAGAAGGGGAATGAAGTTGGTGAAGGGGCTGAAGAACAGGTCTTACAATGAGCAGCTGAGGGAACAGACGTTGTTTAGCTTAGAGAAGAGGAGGCTGAGGGGGAACCTTATCACTGTTTACAACTACCTGAAATGAGGTAGTAGCGAGGTGGGTGCTGGTGACTTTGCCCAAGTGATAGTTGATAGGACAAAAGGAAAGCGCCTCAATCTGCACCAGGGAATGTTCAGATTGGACATTAAGAAAAACTTCTTCACTGAAAGATTTATTAAGCACTGGAGCAGACTACCCAGGCAGGTGGTTGAGTCGCCCTCCACAGATGTATTTGAAAAATGCGTAGATGAAGTGCTTAGGGATATGATTTATTAGTGGACAGGTACAGTTGGATTTGATGATCTCAAAAGTCTTTTCTAACCTAGTGTTTCTATTATTCTATATCCTGCTGAGTAAGCATTACTAGGCTTCTCAGGCCTTTGGCTTACTCATAGTCATCGTCTATAAACTTCATGGGTGGAAACACTTATTTCTCCATATGTTTCTGCCAGTGTGCTTGTGACATTTAGGTTTGTGACAAACTTGTGCTTTGAGATGTATCCACACTAGGAAAACTCTGAGATGGATGGGTGCTGGGGGTAACTGAATTTTAGGGTGCAGCTCCCAAGGATCACTTAATTTCTCCTTGCTATTGAAAGATGTCATTGTGCTGTTAAAGACTAGCAGATGAAGTAGGCAGGACATTACCATGGGTGGATATGAAGGGGTTATCCATTCTTACCTGACCCAGAGTTTAGGGTTCCCTTGGCATTAGTTTGTAATGGTTTTACAATATTATTTTGTATTTTATGCATTACACTTTTTGCATGATCTGATTCATCATTGAAACTCCATATATTCCTTAGAAAATGCTTATCATCTTGATCTTGCTACTGCTGCTCCACCTCCAGGAAAATGGATTAGTCTACTTTAATTTGGTTAAAGTTTAGTCTCTATATGTCTATGTGCTCTATTCAAGTCAGAATGAATTACGCAGTAAAAGTCAGCAGAGCTCCTGAGGGCATAAGATATGAACTGCTTGAAGGAAAGAGAATTATTTATAGGAAACCTACTTAATTTTCTCCCAGTCATCTTGGAGAAGTACTGGTAAATTCCATGGCCCCTTCAGTGCTTGTGGTCCAGGCCATGCTCACTATCCTCAACCCCAGGAGAACTTTCATACTTGCAGAAAATGAGACAGTCTTAAATAGACAAGAGAAAAGATTTGCAAAGAAAAATATCTTCACTATTATGGAAGTGTTTCAGCTTTTGTATTGAGCCAAGGTGGAACAATCTCCAAATGTTTACCGTCTTATGGCATGAAACTCTCAAGCTCCAAATCACAAGACTTTTTACTTGTTAAAATACAGATCTTTAAATATTAGTGTAACAAAACAAAAAATTCTGGGGGAGGTTTAGCTATGAGGACAAAAATATGGTGACTTCAGTGTCCTTAATTTGTGTACTGTATTATTTTAAATGGGAAAAAAATCCAAGTGTTTTCTTTCATAAGGAGAAAAATTAATGTTTGCTTCAAACAGAAAACACGTTCTCTGATTTATGCTGAGTGACACCAGCCCTCAGGGAAGCAGATGGTTAATTGCAGGGTTGGTTGATGGGGTTTACAGGAATAACAGTTACAATTTTGGTCAGGTTTGGAACTTAGGGCATGTTTTCTGTTAAGCAGTTCAGGTTTTGAGATACTCTTGCAGGATATAAGTAATTTGAAAGGGACGGGAGGGGGTAGAGAAGAAGATGAGAAAGTAATAAGGAAATATATGTCCTAGAGAGTTTCACAGAATCACAGAATCACAGAATAACCAGGTTGGAAGAGACCCACCGGATCATCGAGTCCAACCGTTCCCATCAAACACTAAACCATATCCCTCAGCACCTCATCCACCCATGCCTTAAACACCTCCAGGGAAGGTGACTCAACCACCTCCCTGGGCAGCTTGTTCCAGTGCCCAACGACCCTTTCTGTAAAGAATTTTTTCCTAACGTCTAGCCTAAACCTCCCTTGGTGGAGCTTGAGGCCATTCCCTCTTGTCCTGTCCCCTGTCACTTGGGAGAAGAGGCCAGCACCCTCCTCTCTCCAACCTCCTTTCAGGTAGTTGTAGAGAGCAATGAGGTCACCCCTCAGCCTCCTCTTCTCCAGGCTAAACAATCCCAGCTCTCTCAGCCGCTCCTCATAAGGCCTGTTCTCCAGCCCCTTCACCAGCTTTGTTGCCCTTCTCTGGACTCGTTCCAGAGCCTCAACATCCTTCTTATGGTGAGGGGCCCAGAAGTGAACACAGTATTCAAGGAGTGGTCTCACCAGTGCCGAGTCCAGAGGGAGGATAACCTCCCTGGACCTGCTGGTCACGCCGTTTCTGATACAAGCCAAGATGCCATTGGCCTTCTTGGCCACCTGGGCACACTGCTGGCTCATATTCAGTCGGTTGTCAACCAACACCCCCAGGTCTTTCTCCTCCAGACAGCTTTCTAGACAGACTTCTCCTAGTCTGTAGCACTGCATAAGGTTGTTGTGCCCCAAGTGCAGGACCCGGCATTTGGCCTTGTTAAACCTCATGCCATTGGACTCTGCCCAGCGGTCCAGCCTGTCCGGATCCCTTTGCAGAGCCTCCCTACCCTCCAGCAGATCCACATTTCCACACAGCTTAATGTCGTCCGCAAACTTGCTAAGGGTGCACACGATGCCTTCATCCAGATCATTGATGAAGACATTGAACAGGGCTGGACCCAGCACCGAGCCCTGGGGAACCCTACTTGTCACTGGCCTCCAGCTTTCAGTGGGAAGTGAAATGGAATAAAGATTGTTTAGATGTTTATTTGTTCCCTTGTAATCTTATAATTGCTGAAAGGGTGGGTGTTTTTTAGGAACAGGTGTTTACAAGGGATCTTAAGATTAAATTAGGGTTCAGCTGTATTGATAGCTGTAGAGGATTGGTAAAGAAGGAAAGGGCATCAGGACGCTGGCTCTTTAAGGCTTGATATTTTGGCAGCACCTCAATCTCAGAATAACCTTGACATTTAGAGGAAGTTGGCTTGTAGGAAGGCGAAGTGGGTAATGTAGTAAGTAGTACAGCTAACCGCAAGGCAGGAACAAGAACAGAGCATGCTTGGCAACTGCTACCAATGGGCACCTAGTGCGTAGTAACTGCTAACCAATTAGTGCGTGAATAGTGGACACAGACCAACAGGCACCTTACGCGTAGATTGTAACACGGTGTATAAAAATTGGTGGAAGACATGTAATAAACGGAGCAAGATTCTAAACTCATATTGGGTGTGGTCTTGACTCTGTCCGTCTCTGCTTGCAACAGATAGCATAGAGAATTTTATATCCAACTCCTTTTTTTATAATCTGTTAATCTCAGCAGGAAGATGTGACCTGTAAGAACCAAAAATTGTTTGGCTACATGAAAATTATATATGCATGTGTATGTATGGGAGATTTCATATTAAGTTAACACTAAAGTGTAAATACACAAAATAACAGGTACTGAAATGCATGCCACTTTCACTATGGCCAAAATAATGATTTCCAGAAGAAATCAAAATTATTTATGTAATCTAGTAATCTTCACTTGCGGACACTGCTGAATTCAGTTTGGAAAATGTGACCACTTTCTGCACCTGAGGACAAGAAGAGGGCTGTGAGAAACCTAGTAGATTGACCTTATTGGCCCATTCTGAGTACTGGAAAGGAAAAAAAAAATGTGCTCATGGGTGTAGAAGTCATCTGAGGGCTAATATAAGCAAAAGCAGTGTGCAGAGCAATGATGAAAAATATGATAAAATGCCTGAAGTTAAGGCTTAGTTTTCTCCCTCACCTCCAATCATTTCAATCTGACAGTGGAAGCCATTTCACTGCCAGGGTGGTAGAAGAATAGGCAAAAGGAGAAGGAATTCAATGGATCTGTCATAGTTCCTATTCTCCCCGAGCAAATGGGATAGTAGAGAGTAATAATGATCTCTTAAAACATACTTTAAATCCCCCCAAACCCAACTGGACCTTGCAACTACATGATGCCATATATAAGGTAAATAATCACTGGGGGGGTGAATGTTTGTCCCAGGATTACAGCATGCTACCCTAAAACCTCCCTCCTTACTCCCAGGCCAACAAGGAAGCACAAAATCCAGTGAATACACTTGTCTATCCAGGAAAGCCTGCCTTAGTAGAATTGCCAAATGTGGGATTATAACCCTTAACATTAAAAACACCTCTCGATATTTAGGCTTAGATAGCTACTGATGCACACGTAAAGGATCTTAGGGAGAAATGTTTTGCTGTGAGGGTGGGAAGGCCCTGGCCCAGAGAAGTGGTGGCTGCCCCATCCCTGGAGGTGTTCAAGGCAAGGTTGGATGGGGCTTTGAGCAATCTGATCCAATGGGAGGTGTTCCTGCCCATGCCAGTGGTGTGGAACTGGATGGGCTTTAAGGTCCCTTCCCGCCCAAACTATTCCATAATTCCAATAACTCCAGGGCTCTGACCACACAAAGAGGTCGATTCACAACCACCATGCATGCAAGAGTTGAAGATCTTGATTATCCCTTGAAGGGATAATCTTGAGGGATTATCCCTTCCTTCTAACTTGTTGTATTTTGCAGGAATCACTGCCTTTATGTTGTCAGAAGCCCGCCATAGAAATCATGTTTTCAGTTTTTGAGTGGGTCATCTTTCACCTTGTTGGTAAGATTTTATTAGGTCTGGTTATGTTCTTTACTAGGGAAGCATGATGTGGAAAAAGTTTATGTTCTCACTTTGTGAATGTATAATCTTGTCCCAGCCAACTGCGAATCTGGATTTGCATGGACATCACTTTTAATGTCATGTGTCCCTGAATGAAAAATTGCCACTGTTTGTTTAGTTTTGTGTATTTTAACATTGATGCTGTTTGTTTAGTTTGTGTATTTTAACCTTGAAATTCTGGTGGGAAAGATTTTACGGGCAAAGCTTGTCTTTGTATTAGGTAGCTGTAATTGTATAGTTATGGGAAATTTGAATGTTCTATCTAACCTGGCTTGGGAGATAATACAAGGGTTTATGTGTATTTGGGACAGGACTGATCAAGGTCTGTGTGTAGCTGTGCCAGTTTTGGTGAACAATGATTTTGATATGCAGTCATAACAGTCAACTTTTCAGAGGTTTTAGAGAAAAGAGTTACCCCGTACAATGTGTCGTGTACCCTGGAATCCTGCTCTGTTGTACTGGAGTGTGGTCCCTTTCAAGGAATGCCATAATGATATGATTCAAATGTAGGTTATTTATTTTGGAATTTTGAAAATTAAACAGTTTGGGGAAAGTTAGCCATCAACACCTGTTGGAAATTCAACAACAGATGGAACATTACATGTGATTGTAATCATATTTCCTGCCGGCCAAGCGCAATATGGGTTTTCTGAACAATACAGGGGCTGGCAAGCCCATTGAGACCTCATATATTCCTGACTTATGAAAGTTTATCCATGACTTGGGGGTTATCCTGCAATTTTTTTTTTTCAGTTGGAAGCAATCCATGTGTAATCAAATACTAGACTGAATGGATGAAGGTACATCCTTGGGGGCTTGTGGTATACCAACAGAGAAAATTAACCACTTGTTTTACTGCTAAATATGCAGCTCTTCAGGTTGGACTTTGAGTCTTCTCTGTGTATGAAATAGCAAGTCTGCATTGTATCATCAGTGTCACCTCAGTGTGCCCCTCCAGAGTATTTGTCTATAATGACCATAAAAATAGCGGAAGGAAGCAAGATGTTAAGGGACCTCAGGCTACACCTGAACGGGTAAAAATACTTAAACCATATAGCTGGGAAATGCTCACAGCCATTATATTTGAAAACATATTTGCTCCATATGTAACTCTAAAAATGGACCAGTTAGTCTTAGAAAATTTAACCTGGGAGTTACATGTTTTAACCAATTGGAATGAATGTTTTTTTGGTGAATATGAAAGATCAATAGGTGTTAAAGCTAGCCCTGCAAAATCATCTAGCCTTGGACATATTGTTATTGAAAGACTATGGAGTGTGTGCAATGTTGAACTTGACAGATGGAGAATGCTGTGTCACCATACACAACACCAACATCATCACAGAAGAGGTATGTATGAAGATGAAAGATAGCAACAAACACAGTGGAGAACTCCTCCATGTGATGCAGTTGAGGAACTGGTTTGACGGCAGCATTGGATCATGGATTACTTCATTGTTGGAGTCTCTCAAACTCAAGGGGTGGGGAAGGTGACTTGAAAATATTATGATATTATGGGAATTTTTGTTTTTCATGATAGGCCTTGCAATAGTTAGGTGTATGATCTCTTGTGTTTTACCTTCTCTTTCCTCTACAGTTCCTGTTCTCTATGCACCAATCACAACAGCTGAAGAGTTCCTTAGAGTGTTTGAGCCATGGAGTGGCGAAAAGGATCAGCCTCAAGCAACTCTATGGTGAGTCCAGAGGTCCCAACTTGAGAGATGTCTCAGCTACACCAGGAGCTGGGGTGAGAGAGTTCCAGAATGTTAGGGGAAGGGGCCTGGTGTCACTTCTCTTAATGTGACTTGAGTCTAAACCACTCCTGGAGCTGGGGTGAGAGAAAGTTCCAGAACTCATAGGAGTGGGCTCTATAAATATGGGCACACACAAGTCTCTAGGGGCTCTCTACACCAAACACTTCCCACAGCACACCCATTACTGGATCCAGGACTGGTGACCTCTCTTTCTCTTTTCTCTTAAAGTTATTTGAGTAACACAAGGCGTACCTTGATTTCCCATAAAGCCACATAGCTTAGATAGATATATTTGCAGGATGGTCCATGTGTGTGATATATTTGTTCCATTTAAATCTGTTGCCGCTCACAGCCCATTTGTTCCATTGAAATTTCCTATTAAAGTTGATTGTGTATGGTCCTTGTGTGTCAATCACCTTAATCCATGTCTAAGGGGATTTGCAAATTTGAGTCACTTCTCCTGCTTTCATAGGTGGGACATGATAGTATAATGGTTTTCCATGACTAAATGTGTATTTTAAACTATAATTAGTATTTTATTGACCTTAGTCTTCACTATTAACTTCTAACAGGTCACTTCTTACGTAAGTACAGGGAGGGAGAACGCCCACAAAACGTCCACAAAAACATGTGTGCATTTCATGAACTTATTGTCCAGCTGTTGTGTTGACCTGGACATGTTCTTTACTTTAACAGCTGTGCTAAAATCTAAGTCTGATTTCCAGGGATTTAAAGAGGAGTTAGGCAGAATCTTGCGACCACATTGTCTTGCATTGCAGCATATTAGCTAACACTGCAGAGAATGAAGATCATTAAAAATCTACTTCTCTTCTTGTTCTTTGCACTCCTTTTTAGGCCCTAAATGATTGAGTTTATGTGTATACTTTTATGATATTATAGTCTGGGATTAATGTTATTTAAATAACAAATGTGTTTCTGGTTTTCTCTTACCATCTGCATTAAGAAATGTGATGTTAACACTGTAGAATATGAAGTGAAAGGTAAAGGCAAGAGGACTTTTTTATCAAAGTTTAAAAAAGAAAAAAAAGCAAAATAATCTGTGCATGACACATGAAGTGTATGACATGAATAATCAGAATTTTTCCATGATGTTCTGTTTATTCCTGAAAAGGGTAGAACTACGACAGCTACTGAACTGTCTCAAATTAGGCTTCTCGGAGCTTTCCACTGGGAGTCCATTTCTAACTGTTTACCTTCATCTAGTTCTCAGGCCATGGCAAAGTCATGTCTTTTTGTGCTTCAGGGCTTCTGACCAACCACTGTGTTTTATAGAAATCAACGTTATCCACGGAGTAAAGTAATGAGAGAAGAACCTGCTCATAGTTTTTTATGCTATTTAATACTGCTCTGCATCTTGTGAAATCACACACAATTTTTTCTTAGATTTGTTATTTTAGGCCAATAGCCTAAAAATATTTGATACATTAGATTTGAATAATTCTGTAGCCACATCAATACAGTATTAGTCAATCTCTTTGCTCAAATACTGCACTGTTTTGAGAACAAAATGTATTTTATAGGTCTGGCTATTTTATTCCTTCCTGATTATTTTGCTAGTATCAATAATAATTTCAGGCTTTTTCATAGGAGACAGCACTCTTGATGTTTTATAAGTTAAAATAAAGATGGCTAATTTTCATGACTCTGCATATTGCAGTTCGAAAAAGGTAAAAAAAATTATGATTTTTTTAAGATAAATAAACGTGGTTTTGAAAGATTCACAGACAACATGATTTTCAGACAAGTTCTGGCAAAATCCCCACAAAACTGCCTTTTACTTAAGAAAACAAACATCTGCATAGCAGGGAAGTACTGCTACCATGTTTTCAAGTCTGTAGTACAGTCATCATTTGGACAGAGACAATAAAACCAGTCAGATTTTGGGGGCCAAGGCATTGTGTCTTTTGTATTACTCTTTTTATATCTGTGTGGCTTTCTGTTGGAGGGGAAAAAAATTCTGTCCAGCAAATCCTTATGCCTAATACTCATAACTGAATATCCACTAGATTTTTCTTGGAGGTATATCTTGAGTTCTTGTGTTCAACTGTTCTTATGTCCACTAGAACATGTTGATACTTTTTCAGTTTCCATAATATTAAATGCATTTACTGGGTGATACATTAGATATAGAAAAAAATAAAAACAAACCCAAAACAAACAAACACAAAAAAACCCCAACCAAAAACCAATAAACCCAAACTCATATTGCTTTGCACGGCTATCCATAAAGATGTTATATAAGTAAAAGATATTTCTAATAGTTTGCTTCCTCTAGGGGAAAAAAAAAAAAAAAGAAAGCTTTGTGACATGATAGTTTTTTCATTTGCACTCACTTCCCATGAGTCTGGAACAAACTTACGTGTGGTATGAGTACTATTTCAACTTTAGGGGGCTAATTTCCAGAAATTTTCCAAACCTCTGAGATTGTCTTAGAAAGATGATAAGTCTTGAGAGAAAAGAGTGATAAATTACAGAAGATAAGGTAATCAGACTTTTGACTTTTTAATAAAATATTTCACAGTCCCACTAGATCTCTCATTTATCACAGTTTTTGATATTTTGTTTATGTCAGAGGAAATAAATCATTAGCCTGTCACACTACTTCTCCTCATCCACAGGTGCATCAGCATGCATTGCACATCTCAGTAAGCAAGCACACAAGGAATTCTCAATCAAGAAGCTTAAGATGCAATGTTTTACTACCTAGCGTTCTGATTGATGGTTCCAGGGTAGCACAGACTTTGTATTTGCTCTCATCAAGCTCAATAAATTTAGAGTAGACAACTGCAGTTTATCTGTGAAGTCTCTTGCCACAAAGAGTGTTTTTCCTTTTTTAAAAAAAACCAACCCCACACACAGAAAAACAAACAAAAGAACTCCCTGTCACTTTAGGTAAGCTGTTATACCCCACTATTTCTTCCAAGGTTTCTAAATGGATATGTCCATTATATACTAAATTAGCAGTATGCTCCATATTTTCTCTAATATGCATTGTTAAAATTTGTCAAAAGAGAAGAGAAACAAACTGAGTTCTGTTTTGAAAGCTATGTATTCCTTTCAGTTCCTACAGCTCATTTCTTAAATTGAACTACGTGCTCTAAAAAGTGTGGTTAGTTATGACCGAAGCTCTCAGGACTCAGAAAAATAAGAGAAAGGGATAAAAGTAAGTTTAACTGTTGTCTTGATCAATCGATTCTAACACTGCAGGTCTGAGAAACTGTTATGTCTAAATGAAAATTTCTTCAGTGTAATTCAGGTCTGTTGTACTGCCTTGAATGCAAAGAGTCTTAATGCAGACAACCTAATGCATCAGCTATTCTCCACTGATTCTGTGAGCTCTTCCACTGGCATCATCAGAATCAAGATTTTCATGCAGTTGTCTTGGTTGTAATTTAAATATTACTCATCTTAAAAGCTGCATTTGCTTTTTAGCTTGAAAGCCATAATGAGGTTGAATTTGGATGAATTTGGATAGATGCAGCAGGTGTGTATTTGAAATCCCTCTAGTATGAATGTTCTTCCAATATGGTTAGATTTTTCAATACAGGGGGACTTAGAAAAAGTACTATAAGGCCTCAGGAAGCTATCTTAGTATTTGCTTTTAACAGATTAACAGTTCTTAGGATTCTGGGGGTGTTTTATTTGAATTGTAGTTAATATTAAAAGACTAGAGTTTAGAACATTCATTTTACTAACAAATTCTCAAAGATCTCTTTTTGTTCTGAGTATTGTATAATCTTGGTCCATGAGACAAAAATAGAGAAAGAACTATTATTCCTATTTTATGCTTGGAAAATGGGCCCCTAGAGAAATTAAATAGACCGGCATTTGATACATGCATATTTACATATTATTGTAACAGAAGTAAAGTGTGTCAGATTCAAGAGCTCAATCTAGATGTTCTCAAATGTAATGCATTAATTTAAATATGCTATCCTCTACTAATGTATCTTATCAGTATGTAGTCTTCTGGTTTAGAAGGTCGTAGTCTAGATTTTTTTAAACTTTAAAGGTGAAACCTACTTTATGCTTTTGATTTGATTCCAGTTCATGAAAATGTATGAGATCTAATATTCTCTAGAAAGTGTTTGCTTTGTCAGGTAAAAAGGTTCAGAGAAATGGGCTGTGGAAATTGTGTTACTGCAGAAGTTAAACACTCCAGGCTCCTTAATTTTATATTGCATTTGCAAGCAAAAGTCAGGTACTTCAATTTCAGCAAAACACTCAGTTAATTATGTATTCTGATGAAAGTATTTCCATTCTGTTCCTTAATTTAAAATCAGAGAAAATAAGCAAGAACATGGTTACCCACAATTAAAAACTGTGGGTATGCTGTGAAGCCACTCAGAGCTATGTAATTCTGATAGCAGGCTTTAAGACAGCACAGTTTTATTACTGAAAATTAGCACAGCTTTAGCATATGGGTATCTAGAATGTCAAACAAGCATAACTCTCATTTGTTTAATTCTTTTACCTTAAGCCATAAAATGTCAACTTAACCCATACAGTCTTTTATTGTTGTCAGATACTCTTCATGGATGTAGGGCTCAATCTTGTACAGTACAGTGAGTTTCAAACACAAATTAATTTGTTGAAATTAACTCTGCAAATCTAATGAAAAAAACGGTTGTATTCTCAAGTGGTATATCACATCATTACAATTGCCACCCATAAATTATGCTGCAATGATTTAATATGCATCTGACTGGTTCTTTTTAGATATTCTTTTAGCTCAACTCACCTCTAATATTTTACAGTCAAAGCCCTTGGGAATGCGGAACTTAATTTCACAAATGGATCTAGGATAGTTTTTGTATGCTGCTGTTGCATGGGTTCAGCGTGGCATTGCATTAAAGGGACGGATGATTTTCCTTTTGGCCTAGGTATCTTGACTCCTGTAGGCAGTCAATACAACAGAACAAGTCTAGACATTCCTTACCTTTTAAGGTGGATGGACTGATGAACTGTGCTGTAGAAAAGGCTATATCTATTCTTTGACAGTCTAGAGTACCAGCCCAGCTGGATACAGCTGTAGTGTGAAAAGAAGGCTGAAAAAGATAGACATTAGTGACAGTTTCCTTTAGCAAAAAGAACTTTTTACTTAGTGACTGCTTAGGTTTTCTAACTGTGAAAGTTTTGCTAACTCTTTACAGCTTACACCCAGTAATGTAAAGGAAGGAAGTAGCTGATAAAATATAATGCAGTTATAACTATGAAATAAACATAATTCCATGGAAGTGGGATTATGCCCTGTTGAAAGTAAAAGACCCGTTACCTCACCTTCACCCTAAAATTTTGCCAGCGGCATGCATTTGGTATACAACATTAATCACCTACTGATACCAACACAAACTAGTTCTCATCACAGATCTTTCTTAAGGATTTGATGATGAAGTGACATCAGGCTTTGGTGCTGATTTTGGCCGGAACATTTCAGTCTCCCCTCTATTAGAGACAGCTGTTGACTTCTTGGATTCCAGAATACTTGAAATATGGCAAACTGTTCTAGTTTATATATTGATGATAAAAATATATTTGACAGAACTTTGGTTGCAACCATTACTTTTTGAGTACACCAATAAATATATTTTTCATAAAGTTATACTTCATCTTTATTAATCTACAAAAACCTGGCATATAATTTCAGTCTTGTAAAAATAGACAAAAATATATATCTTAGAATATGTAATCAAAGGCACTTGTCACTTAATAAAGTGGCAAATGTTTTGTTTATAGAATCAGCATTCTCTGATGTTGATATGTAGATGTGTAAAATTTTTGGTTGTCAAAAGAAGTGCCTTATTTTTAATGTTATGGAGCAGTTAATGTATACAGAAGGCTCTTAGCCTTCCTTGCATAATATAGAAGTGTGAGGTACTGCACACAGGAACCGGATTATATGCTAAAGCTGCAGAATGTCTTGCAAGTACTGTAGCTCAAACTGCAGGCAGAATTATTGCGAAAGTATCATTCTCTAACTATAGTTAGCAATAACAAATACATAAGTCTAAGCACGTCTACTGAACTTCAAGGAAGAACTGAAGACATAATGATAGTGAAGAGAAATACATTTTTATAGGAAGTATAATGCCATGTCATGATAATAAGTAATTCATTGCCATTATTTTAGTAACATGATCCAAAATTTGAAAATAATCAAGAGAAAGCCAAAGCACTAACACTCTTCTTGTAGAGGTTGATACTAAATTTTCTTATCTCTCCAAAAGCAAAACCAAAGGGAAACACTTGCCACTTCAGTATCTCTGAGCTTCAGCCTTATAATAGTCAGATCAGTGTCATAATGTGCTAACAACTTTCTGATACTGTGGCCTAGGCTTGATTAATGGCATGTGGCATGTGTACAGAGTTGAGATGACTCAGAAAAGCTGGTACCAGTTTTAGCTGGGAGAATAGCTGTCTGCTGGCTGAGAGGAATGCATCATATAGATGTATAAATACGTAATTCTCTTGTGGCTAGATCTGAGCTGATTAGCAATGGAATTGCACTACCATGAGTAAACCTTTTCTACTGTTGTCAATGGAACAGTGTCATAACAGGATGCTCATCTGTCTCCTGTACTTCCTGTGGCGAGAAGCTTCTGTGTTTCACCCCGTGCTGAAGAGGGTCATTTCAGATCCTGCATTCTCACCTGTGCTACACTGTGGCTTGTGTCTTGTGCTTATGTTGTCCAGAATTTGTATAGAAGGAGGCTGAGCAGAGTCAAGTTCAAGAATTTGAAATAAAAGTCTCTGCTTAGGAAGCATAAATAGCTTCTGGTGCTGAAGAGGAATAATGTCATGGAAGGAGCAGATCTTACTATAGATTGTCTGTAGGTAGACTGAAGCTTTCTGGTGAGGACAGTTAGCAGAGTGTAAGGAAGCATCAGATTGTGCAGGTAATTATGGTAATAACCAGTTGTGGTGCTACACGTTTAACTCACAAGTAGACTTTTTTTGAATTTTATGAAGAATCCACCTCCATTGCTGAGACAGGCCAATGGGGAAAGTCATAGCTGGTGCAAAATTTGTTATCAGAAATATCTGGCATGGCTACTAGACTATGTCATTTTGACAGTAAAGGATTAAGTCTCGGTGATAATGCAGAGGAGGTCTGTGATAAATAATGGGTTCAGAAAATTGTGATAATTTGTTAGACACAGCTTGTATCTGAAGCAATAGAATGGTCTAAAAAAATGGATTTCAGAGGTGGCACTGGAGGCAAGTGATAATACACATTCACAGCTGATCTTCTCTTTCCAATAAAAAAAAAAAAAGAGTAGTTTAAATTTGTATTTCCAAAAATGTGCTTTGTCAGTGTTCAGTCTGGCTGAGGTCAGAGTTGGGTATTATATGAGGTATGTCACCTCATGAGGGATCTGGCATTTCCTTCTTGCACAGTGTCATTGCTTTGTAGAGATTAATGGATATCAAATGTCTGTATATTTCAACACTGCAAAGATATAAAAACAGTTGTCACCAGAAGAATGGGTCTGCCTAAGCCAAAAAGGTTTAGAATCTCATTGCTAAGATTTTATTCACCATTTGCATATTAAAGAAAGTTATAAACAGAGAAAGGTAAATGAGGGACAGTAAATCATCCCTTTCTTCTCCTTTGTTGAGGTCAAAATTAGAATGATCAAAGAACAGAATGAAATTAGGAGCTAAAGTCAAAAAAGCAAACTCTTTGCTCTATAAGCAAATTAGTAGAAAGAAGACTAACGAGCAAGGATTAAGTCCTGTCACAGTGTGGGACTGCCGAATGTGACTTCTCTTCGTGGGTAATGGAGGGAAAAGCTGATGGTGTTTAATGGTGTTCTGCTTTGGTCTTCACTAACAGAGTTACTATTGGTGTCTAATAGAGCACCTTCTGGCAAAAGCACCTATCACCCTCAGCTAAGGAAAAAGGATTCAGAGACTGTTTAGGTAAGCTAGAGGTTTTCAAGCTAGCTGAAGCTAGAGATTTTCAAGCTAGCTGAACCTATTGAAGTTAATCCCCCAACATTTAAGAAACTTGTGATATCTCAAAGGTATTTGTCAGCAGTTGTGTTCAAAAATTTTCAACAGATAAGTAAAATACCAAATAACTGTAAAGGAAAAGTGTTTTGCCTCTTTTTACACAGAAAAGAAAGATTTGTAACACCTTAGTTCTTCCCTTTCTCTAAAATGTCTAGCAAATTACTAAAAGAAACAATCACAAAATTGAGCTGTAGTCCTAGAATGTAGTGACAAGAATAAGACAACAGAATTTGTTGAAGAAGGCCAAGTTTCAGGCCATATGTGAAAGTTTTGAAAACAAGAAAACCCCCAGCATAAGCCATAAATGCAGAGTTCAGCATGACTTTCATGACCATACTCTGTTCAAAACTCCTGTAACATGAGAAGAATATATAGAAAATTTATTTGAAGTACACACTCTTTGAAAGAGTATATCAAGTGTAGCTTTGTGACAGTCTTTCCTTGGTTCTCTTTTGTGTTACATTAATTAGTGATCTGGATGATGATGTAGAGTGACTTACTACAGTTTCAGATGTTACCAAGGGGGAGAACAGCAGTGTGGTATATTTTCTATTTGTCACAAGAAGATTCTTGATCTTAAGCTACACCTGACTGAGCCTATCACTGATGTTACATCTAAACCCCAGAAATGTCTGAGTATTAAATAGTAGAAAATCATGATAACTTCATATCAAGACTTTTATCTTGCTGGGGATGAAGGAGTAGAACAAACTGCTGTTGGAGAAGAGAGCTGAAATACCCTACTGGGAAAAACAGCTCTTTAAGATGCTTTGAAATAAGATGATCCTGTCTCTTGATTACTGTGTGGCTTTCAAAATAAATCAGGCATGCTTCCACCAGAGCGAGACCGCCTAGTCATTAAAGGGTAGTTACTATGTAGACAGCACATCTGAATGCCCTGCTGGTATGGAGAACATCATAAACTATTTTACCCAATGTCTTCTGTAAGTAAAGGAAATGGAAGGAGGCTTGACCATTTTTGGTTCAGTAACTGAAGCCCACATACAATAAAAAATGATCTGTTTCATGAGCTGTGGCATTGTTTAGTGTGGATGTAACTGTAGTATGGTGGCAGCTGTGGTGCTGAGCTGCAGCTTGTGTGTTCCCCTCTGTCTTGTACTCAGGTTTTGCACTGTATAGGAACTTGTGAGGAAGGAAAGCTGCCATGATATTAAATCTAGGGTTTGTTAATCCTTGCGCTGATTGAGGCTGGGAGTTAATTGCGTATTTTAAGCTAGCCTTCCTGTCAGTCAAACCCCAGAGTGCTGTGGGCCAAAGTCTATAGCTTGAAATTTGTTTTAAGTGCAATTAATACTTCAGAATCTCATTTGAATTCTCCTGACATAAGGCAGTGCCTAACATTAATAGGGATGCCAGAAGCATGCCTTTTCTTCAACCATTCTTCTGTTATTCCAAGTAGCAAACAACAGGAATGCTCTAAATCATTGTTGTATATGCCTTTTCTTCATCTATATTCTTACATTAGCACATCCTGTGTTACAACAGATCTTGCATTTTTCAGTGAGCATGATGAACTGTAGTAACCACTCATGTCAAATTTCCTTGAAATATGGGCAGTCCTGAGATAATGAGGTACTTTGTTACTATGTCAAAGCAAGAGCTTTAACAAGTATTTTAAATGGCAATGTGTCTCTATACTTTGTGGCTCTACATATGTATCAAATAGGTGTTCTGATGTCTGTCAGAAAAAACCCAAACAATTACCCAGAATATTTATTTCAAAGTTTATATGCAAAATATTTTAAAATGAGGCCCTACCATTTTGCTCTAAGCTATAAATTAAATATTATTTTATTGGTGTTAGCTCCCATCCTACATTAGTCTGACCTTCCCATTCATTTTTAAGAAATTAACTGTAAAATATTAAATGTAGTTAAACCTGCAAAGTACTCTGGTATCAGAAATCAAGGTGCTAGTGGACTAGGACATGATATTTGGACTCGTGGTGGTACTTCAAGTGCCAGAAGTAAAGTTTAATATTTATGGATCCTTTTAGGTTGTATTCATGCTGGTGTGCACTAACAGAGCTCCTTTCCTTTTTGAGTACATAAAAATAGTTAAGATAAATAAGTATGCTTTTGATAGTAGTTTTAGAAGCATGTGTATAACTTTGCAAGCAGCCAGAAATGCTAGCTTTATAACATGTAGGTTTCTACCCCACTGTTCATTGTAAAAATATTTGTTAAATCTGCAGTGGTTGATGATAATTTAATAACTATTTTTATCAGATTACTGTTCAAAGCATCCAAATAGGGTGAAAATATTTTAATAAAATCTGCTGTGAGTAAAGATTTGTTTGCCCTCTTGTGTTAGTTCACTTTGTTCTACGGAGAACAGATCTTTCTTAATTAGATAATTTAGATAATGCCTTTCTGACCTCAGTACCAGGGAAAGTCATGGAACAGGTGATCTTGAGTGCCATCATGAAGCACATGCAAGAGAACCGGGTGATCAGGCCCAGTCAATATGGGATCACGAAAGGCAGGTCTTGCCAAACTAACCTGATCACCTTCTCTGAAAAAGTGACGTGACTACTGAATGAGGGAAAGGCTGTGGATGTTGTCTTCCTGGACTTCAGTAAAGCCTTTGACACAGTTTCTCACAGCATTCTGCTTAGGAAACTGTCAGCCTCTGGCCTGGACAGGCGCACACTCTCCTGGGTGGAAAACTGGTTGGATGGCCGGGCCCAGAGGGTGGTGGGAAATGGTGCAAAATCCAGCTGGAGGCCAGTGACAAGTGGGGCTCCCCAGGGCTCAATGCTGGGTCCAGCCCTGTTCAATGTCTGTATCAATGACCTGGATGAAGGCATTGAGTGCTCCCTTAGCAAGTTTGTGGACAATACTAAGCTGGGTGGAAGTGTGGATCTGCTGGAGGGTAGGGAGGCTCTGCAAAGGGATCTGGACAGGCTGGACTGCTGGGCAGAGTCCAATGGCATGGGGTTTAACAAGGCCAAATGCTAGGTCCTGCACTTGGGCACAACAACCCTATGCAGTGCTACAGACTAGGAGAAGTCTGGCTGGACAGCTGTCTGGAGGAGAGGGACCTGGGTGTGCTGGTTGACAGCGACTGAACATGAGCCAGCAGTGTGCCCAGGTGGCCAAGAAGGCCAATGGCACCTTGGCTTGTATCAGAAATGGCATGACCAGCAGGTCCAGGAAGGTTATTCTCCCTCTGTACTCGGCACTGGTGAGACCACTCCTCAAATACTGTGTTCAGTTCTGGGCCCCTCACGACAAGAAGGATGTTGAGGCTCTGGAGTGAGTCCAGAGAAAAGCAACAAAGCTGGTGAAGGGGCTGGAGAACAGGCCTTATGAGGAACGGCTGAGAGAGCTGGGATTGTTTAGCCTGGAGAAGAGGAGGCTGAGGGGAGACCTCATTGCTCTGTATAACTATCTGAAAGGAGGTTGTGGAGAGGAGGGTGCTGGCCTCTTCTTGCAAGTGACAGGGGACAGGACAAGAGGGAATGGCCCCAAGCTCCACCAAGGGAGGTTTAGACTGAACTTTAGGAAAAAAATTTTCACAGAAAGGGTCATTGGGCACCGGAACAAGCTGCCAAGGGAGGTGGTTTAGTCACCTTCCCTGGAGCTGTTTAAGGCATGGGTGGACGAGGTGCTTAGGGGCATGGTTTAGTGATTGATATGAATAGTTGGACTCAATGAACCGGTGGGTCTCTTCCAACCTCGTGATTCTATGATTCTATTCATAAAGCTTCTTTGTGTGAAATTGCTCTAATAGTTGGAGGGGAATTAGCAATGTCATGATGTCAAATTCACATGGAATGTGCTGAGAGGCTTAGTCTAGAAAGAATGGCTAAGTGGTCATCTACAACCTGTAACTGACTTAAGTCATGGAATGACGGGGTTGTTGGGAGGTTCTCTTGTTTAAATATAGTTGCAGTCTGCCTGAACCATGGTATGTGGTGACTTTTCTGTATTTAATTTCTATTCATTTTGACCTATCAAATATGATTCCAGTCTTGAAAACACTTGCTAGGTATATTTTTCAATATGTAACACAAACTGAAATAACTAGACATAAAACCAGAAAATCACAACATAAGTAGTTGTGATTCTGCAAATTAAATGTTGCATGCTGAGAGGAACATGCATCTTGGCTTTATGTATTTGAAATCTAGTCAGCTTATTAAAACCAACATAATAGTTGAATAAACTGAATGCATAATTATAGGCTTCTGGAATTCTGAGGAGCTTTTGAATTTCCATGTCAAGCTTCAGTTTTGAACTTTGGTCAATGTTCAATTTACTGCATGAAGTTTAACCTAATCCATGAAAATATTTGCTTATTAGGCACTGTAATTTATGCAAATATAGATATAAAATGCAGAATTGAAGTGTAGCATGCAGTAAAACAATATTCATTGTTATTTTTTAACAGAAAATGATCAAAAGAGCCAAAGATACTCGTAGTATTCCTTTATTCTTTGCAATTATATTTAAAAAAAATTACTAGAAGACTTGGAATGATAAACAGTGATTCAATAATTTATGTAGTCAGGCTCCTCTTCTTTTTAACTCTGTAAAGGCCCTGAGAGCTGCAACTGTAGACTAGAAGTCTTTGCACTCTTAAGCATTTAAGTAGGCATAATCCTTTGTTTTCTGTGCTGGCTTTTGCAAAAGAGCTAGCAATGGTCATTGTGGGTAGTTAGTGTTAATGTGGCACTTCCCAGGTTGTACTGCTACAGTTTTCTGGATGTTTTTATCCTTTTTACTTTCCTGGCTTCCAAACACTAAAACTTGAAGTGTTTCTAAATACGAAGTTAGGAAAAATGTTTCAACTGTCTCGATCTGCAAGCCAGCCTTCAAGTGTCTCTCTGGATCCCACAGTCCATGATGATTTTAAAATCTTCATGCAGTACATTCCTGTTCATCAATGAACCTCAAATCTTACCTGGAGGAGGTAAGATAGTAAGTCAGTTTGCTTAGGAGCTGAAAATTATTCTTTATCTGTTTAAATATCTAAACCACAAAAATATTGAGTGATGACAGTGGACATTTTTCACCATTGTAAGGACAACATCAAAAAGATAATTTCAATTTTGGTTTGTTGTTATTCTTTGCAGAATCTAATTTTATAACCAGTTCATTTTTCTAGTAGTTTGTCCTAACTAATAGTGTTGAATCTTTTAAGATTTTGATTAAGCCTGTTATTAGTTTTTAACCATGAATAAGAAGACATGCTATAAAGAGGAATAGTATGTTTTCTGAAAACACACAGTCTATACACAATCTTCCCTAGTTGTTTAATGATACAATATTGTTTTCTCTGCTGCTGTTCACACAATACATAAAAAATGAAGGAACATTAATGTGACGTATTCAAGCGTAACAAAACTGTCGGTTTATGTGAATTCTAATAGCTTATAGAATGTAGAAGACATTGAAAGCAATTTCTGAATTGACAGTCTATACCCTCCAGGTATAAGTGTTTAATGCTACTTGTATGCATATTTCCTTTATGCAAATGTTTAAGGCTTGTTTTATATCTTTCAGAATGTATTTTTCAGCTCTGACACTTCATTGCTTAGCTGCATTTTGAGTGTTAAATTTTATAGATGTGGATAAAATTGAGAAAACAAGGCAAAAATTAGGAAATATTTGGTTGCTTAGATAGTGTTGTTCTTGGAAATTTTGGCCTAGGTGTGTTTCTTATTTTAGGAAACAGAGTAGTTTAGACAAATTTATACACAATAAAGTATCTAAATACAGTACTTGGCACTTTCACAAATGTGTGAGTTGCAGACATTTCTTGTACTAGTTTAACATAGACTTGATATTAGGCTGATGAAGATGAGGTAATATATTTTATTTACTCTAAAGAATTCTCACTACTTTCAGGAAAAAGGCAAAATAAATTGAATAAACCAGAAAAGTTCTATTTTCCTGTTAACTTTTAAGTATTTGTGCATTGAATCTTTCTTCTGTCCATAGTTTCTCACTTTGTTTTCTGTCTTTTGGCAAAAACTTCTCTATGTTAAGACAATAAAGACTTTTATTCCAATCTCTGGATGGTAGTATTTAAAAATTGCCACAGCAATCTCCATATTTTACTTTATTTCAGATATCTGACAATGTCAGTAGCCTCAAATTAGAGCATAAAATAAAAGCTAGTGTCAACAGTATATTTCTTATAAGGAAATCATCAATCAGCTTATACGGGGTTTTTTTTTGCCAGTTATGCTGAGAAGCTGACAGTATGATATACACAAGCCTCACTAAAATTCAAACAAGAACAAATGCAGCTGTGTAATAAGTACAACAGTTTAGTAAAGAGATTAAACAAGAATTAAAATACTGAGCACTTTTCCATTTTCAACCTTGAAGTGCAGGAAAGCCCAAACAGAAAGAAATAAATACTGCCTCTCGGCCTATTTTTCAGATTTTTTTTTGTCTGATGGTATTACTTAATGGACTTGTTCAGAGGGGTTATCAGTCATTACAAACAAGGTAAAAATAATTTCCAAAGAAATCCTACAGTTCAAACAACTGCTTTAAGGTGAGATTAGTTAACTGAGGTGCTATTGCAAAGGAAAATAATGATTCATGTGAAGTGTAAAAGTTATGTATGATTAGGCAATTCAAGCTGTAACCATAATCCCCTATTGATTAGCTTCTGATTGTAAAAGTCCTAGTCACAGGTCCTTGTTGCATGGATGAGTACCTGCAGGACTTCGGTGGCTGAAGTAATTTTAGACAGATTATTATTACTACAGTATTATTAAAAGTGTTGTTGCAGATCTTATTAGCTTGTTTCCTTTGCATATTACATAAATTTTCTTTACCTTATTACTATACTTTATGGCAGTGGTTCACCACAATATGTCTTTTTAAGGATGTCATTTCTTTTGACTAAATTATTCTAAGGGTTTAGAATTCCTGTCTTTTCCCTTACTGCTTTCATCATCTTCCCATAAAAGGCTGTTACAGGTTTCTATTTCCTACCAACAATCTTAGTTACCTTGGTCTCATCTAATAGTTCTCTTTCCTTTTTGAATAGCATAGGTTTATTTTGGGGCTTATTTTGCTTCTGCCTGCACCTCATTTTAGGTATATTTTTCTTTGCTGTTCTATTCATGTACCTGAAGTGTGTTTTCATCTATCTATCCCTGTTAAAAAAAAGGCAAAGACAACAGTTCTGCTGGAATCCTCCTTCACTCTGTGTCTTCTCAGGTCCCTGACTTTCCCACAGTGAACATATTAAAAACACGCTAATTTCATTTTCATTTTGTTTTGTTCCTTTTTAAAATATCAAATTGGTAAAATCCAGCTTCATGATAACTTAGTGCACCTTTTTGGGAAGAAATTTTACCAGCTGCCCTGTCCATAAGATGCCACTGATTGAGCAGCTAGATTAGGATGGTTTGCTAAATGGCAGAACTAAAAGTATCTAAAAATAGAATAAGTAGAAGAAAGATGCCCTTAAGGTGTAAAAGAGGATATGGATAAACCTTGTAACTTCTGAGTTGTTTTTACAATGATTTTATATTTTATTTGGGGAAAAAAAAAAGATTACATTTAATATGGTGCTGTATAATGTGGAAAAGGAGTTATTACTTCTCTGCATTATGTTTGTGGTGTTATTACCATGTGCCAGTACACTGGTGACTTAGAATAATATTTTCTTCAAGATGAATTGGTGTAATTCTGCTCCTGGACAGTTAGCTAGTACTTAAGTATGTATAAATTATATCAATCAAAATGTATGATTCTGGCAGATGAAAGGGCCAACTACGTCCTGGGGTGTATCAAGCACAACATAGTTAGCTGGTTGAGTGAGGGGATTGTCCCACTCTACACTGCACTGACATGGCCCCACCTTGAGTACGCTATACAGTTTTGTGCATCTCAGAATAAGAAGGGCATCAAACTATTAGAATATGTCTAGAGGAGAGCAACCAAGATGGTGAAAGGCATCGGGGGCGAGACGTACAAGGAGCAGCTGAAGTTACTGCATTTGTTCAGCTTATAGGTTCCCCAGGGAAGTAGAGATGGTACCAATCCTGCCAGAGTTCGAGGGGTGTCTGAATAGTGCTGTGAGTCACATGGTTTAGTTTTAGACGGTCGCTTGAGGAGCAGGGAGTTGGACTCTGTGTTTCTTTTGAGTTCCTTCCAACTTGAGATTTTTCTATGATTCCATGATTTTATGATTCTAGGATTACTGAATCTTTGGAATAAAGAAGTATAAACAAGGCTAAAATCCATTTTAATGGGACATATATGTAGTGTAGAGATTTCTGTTCACATCTAATTATTCTGTGTGAAAAGCCACAATATATTGTTTTAATACTTTCCTCTGTAGCCAACACAATGTACAATTAATGCCTAACTCACTGTTGTATGATATTTTTCCCAGGCTAGAAATAGTTAAATTGCTAAGTGATTCATGAATACAAATCTCTACCTTTGCTTGCTAGATCAAGATTTAATCAGACAGTGTAAGACATCTCATGTTTTAAGAAATTATTTATAGAATCATCCAAACATTTCACACTTACCTAAAGAGACAAGAAGAGCAGCCTAAATTTAATGGTATGACAGACTTGCTTGAGTGAATCAGGCCTACACTTATTTACTGCTAGTCTTATATATATTAGTATTATGAGCTGAACTCTAAGTGACATATTGACTGTATGATCAGATAGTGTAAACAAATTCTGACAGCCACAGCTTTAGTCCTTCTGTGTCTTGCCTCTTTAGCCTCATTGTTTGGGTTTGGGTAATCAGATACGATACAGTGCATCTGTGTTCCATTTTAAGTGGTAAAACTAGTTAAAGCTCAGCCTGGTTCAATGTAATAATTAAGCAAGGATTATGGCTCCCAAAACTATTGCTACCTGACAATACTTGAATCAGTTGAATACATTTAGTTCAATATATGGGCACAGGATAGGAATTGTGGCCTTTGTGCACTAAGGCAGCAACCCCTATCTGGCTGACAGCAGTGGAGAGGAGTCCTAACAGGTGATGCTGTATTTAAGAGGTAGCCGCTGGTGAGCTCTGAAGTAGGGATGTTCTGTTTGGACCTCCTGACTTTCTCTCTTGTAACTATCTGCTGACGATAGAGTTGTGATAGATTGGATTGCTTTTTCTGTTTTCTTTCTTCTGTTTGTGTTTGTCTAGCTAGTAGTATCCCATGTCCAGCTAAGTCAGCAACAGTGTTCCCTTTGACTAAGTTTTGTTATGGTGAAACTAAATCAGGTAAAATGAGTGGAATGTATCACAACCCAACCTGGACAATCCACAGGTTGCTGAGGCAATACCCAGTCTCCCTGTAAAATTTATGGATTCAGTGCCCACCAGGCTAAGTGAAAGCAAAATGATGCCAAATGATTGATATAAAAAGGAATTTATTTGTATAGGCAATCTCAGGAGTGAAATAGGCATTGGCTTGCTAAACCTCTGACAGGGGAAAAGAAAGAAAGAAGGGGAAAAAAGGGGAGAGAGACACGAGTACACAGATACAAACTAGGCTCCAATGCTCTTCTTCTTCTAAGGTGGCAGGGTGCCCCTTGACCCTATCTTACGAGTATTACTTATAGATTGAGGTCCCAAGGGGCAGGGATTCCTGGTGGATTTGTACACTGCTCCCTCTGGAGGGTTCTGGAACTGAGTTTTGGGGGTGGTCCTTCTAGAGGGGATGTCTCAAATTCCATTCTACCCCTGCTCCCCCCACTAGCAGGATTGCAGTATTGCTGCTGGATGAGGTCAGCAACAAAAGATACTGCCACTACACACTGCCCCTCCCACAAAAAAGAAGAAAAGATCTAAAAGATCTAAGGCAAACCATAGTTAAGTAGGAAAAATCAGTCTCTGACACTGATCTCCAACATGTGTTGATGACAGGCAATGGTTAAGATTACTGCTGGACACTCTATTTTTCAGTGTCGTTTGTTTCATAAAATAACCCCTGATTTCATTGTATGATTATAGTATTAAGAATATGGAGACTTAGTTAAATCAAATTTAAAACTCACATTTCCTTTTACCTACATATTTATTTGGATTTACTTACATGTGTATTTTCCTAGCATTGATAATTTTTCACCCTATAAGCAATACATATTTAAATTCCAGTACAAGATAGCTTATATTGCAGTTGGCTCTTAATGACTGACTAAGCTTTCTTCTGCTAGATTCAGTTGATGATAGACTAGAGAGAACAATCTAGTAGTATTCAAACTTGGGAGAATACTTGGGAGAAGTACAATATGTATTCAAACACTAATATTTCATACACACTAGGTAAGGTCATTCTAGGAAAGTAAGGAATTTAGCACAGTTCTCAACCTGTGTTTTAAAAATGAAGTGTAAGTTCTTGGTTGTGTGACTAAACAAACACATTTCTGCCAAGTGAACCGGAGAAGTATGACACGATAGCCCATTTACTTCTCTTCCATTAGACATAGTGGAAAGTAACTTTCAATAGAAATAAGATTCAGCTTCTATTTAAGGAAGGTTGAAAAGAGAAATGTGATTTTCAAGCATATTAAGGGAATTATAAAACTAATTATGTATGAAAATTAAAGTAATTTAAAGTAAAACAGAGTTAATTGACAGCTGCCACTCTTCAGAATTTACTTTGTTGTACCCAGAAATTGCAGGGACTAAAGGCAACAGGTAAAATAACATGTACATTTCACAACACTAGCTGACATGACTCCCACCAGAAAATTACTGCTGATAGTCATGAATGCTGTGTGTCAGCTAATTCATCAGAGCAGATCTGATTCACTGTATTTAAATTTTATGCAATATATCTATTGTGCAAAGAACAGCCTCCCTACATTTTTTTAAAGTTGCTAAGTTTTTATTTTCCAGTGACAATCTTGCTGACTTGGAGTGAAATAAAAATGTAGAAATGACATTCATGTCGCTTTACTTTTGTCATTAACCATTATTCCACCATGAAAGAAAAATTAATAGTGAGTCTTGGAGAGTACAGTACTCATGGGAACAGAGAAATCAATGCTTAATTGAGATTATAGTACTGTTACTTTATAGACAAGACCAGTCAAAATTCAAACTACATGACTATAAACTACTGTTTTCGAAAAAACAGAGAGTGTATTTCTGTCTGAGGGGAGGAGCTGATGTAGGATTACATCTCACAGGAGCCTAAGTATGACACTTGCCAGAAAAGTAAAAATGCATGTTAAACCTCTTTTCTGAGGACTGTCCAGAACATGAGTCTTCTCAAGTGCCTAAGGGAAAAGCTTGTAGATGACTGCAGTACTCCAAAGTCAAGTGAGAGACTTTGAATGACTGCCCACTATAAAAATTCTAGGAGTTTTTGGGAAAACTCTTGGTTCTGAAACAACCCGCGCAAATTTGAAACTGTCTGTTTTTAAAATGCCAATGCAGATTCTTCTGGAGTAGGGAATAATAGGCTAAGAGTATCAGTTTCTATTAACTTTGAGATATTTTGAATATGAATATTTTAATTATTTGAGACCGCTGTTGTGGTGTGCGTGCTAATTTAAGTATGGCATTTTGGCAAGAGATGTGCTAAGCAAACTGAAATTCATGGATTACAGAACTTTCTCCTCTATAAAGATAATGATTTAATGTGTTCAATAAAAGATGTTTGAAGGACATATACCTCCAGATAATGACATTGGAGAGAATGTCTTTCTTGAAGAGGTTGGCCATATTATCAGTGCTAATAGGGTTAGTTAAAAACACCAATGGGTGCTGGATAATGTGATACACATTATACAGAAAAAAAAATGGAACCACTGAAAAATGGCATAACTAACTTGCATGACAAGTCTAGGGTTGTGTTGAGAATGAAACTCAAAATTCTACTTGCTCTTTGAAATGGTGGCTTTGTTCAGTCATACTCTCATTGCTCATATGTACTGCTGTACCTATGGAAGATGCTTTATAGACAGCTGCATGGTTAAATATATATGCACTCCAAACATTTTACTATTGATTAGCAAATTGGGAACTATGATTGCTTATTCTTACTTTGCATAATTTACCATATCTATCTCAGAGACCTTAGAATATGCCTTATATCTGATAGAGTATAAAATTTTCTGTTGAGTTGTTGCACGTATTTAGAAAAATTTGTGAGAAAGTTTGTTTGTTTTTAAAACTAACACATTGCATGCAGAATTCTTGAGGGAATTGTCAGTCTTCTGAGTTTAGCTGCTTATAAGGTGAAGGTAAAAGCATGAAGCCTGAATGAAACACTAATGTGATAATTGAAAACATCAAATAAATCAGGTGTCATTAGTTTTAAAGTGGCAGAGGTCCATTGCGATCATCCTGGTTGACTAACAGTAAGTCTGTTCTCCTCACATACTTTCCCTTCTGATCATGCTATCTTCCAGTAAAAATACATGAAATCTCTGTTTGATGGCAAAAGAGATAGATTATATCACTTTGAAATTTGTGAAAAAACAATGTGAAAGGTTAGGAAACAGTGCCCCCCCCCCCCAAATCCTCTCCCTTGATTTTCTAAGAAAAATCTTTTTATAAGTCTTCTGTTTTTCATGTTAAGATCTGAACTGAAAGATCTGTACGTTCTACTTATAGGATTATTTGCTATATATATTTCTACTTTATGGAAGATACAGAATAGCTATTAAGTTTCTTCTGGAATTCCTGAGATTTCATGTCTACATCCCAAAATTTTAAATGACTTTCAAAAACAAAAGAAAGTCGATATCTTGCTGAAAACTCATACGACTGAGTAGCACTACAAACTTGCTGGGTTTGTCACTTATTCACAACTGCTTCAAGAGGCACAGAAATTCAGAACAATACTGTATACAAATGGACAGGGTGTGAAAACAAATTGTAAAGCTCTTGAATTTCTAGTACAGCCAGTAACCATGGGATGGAGCAGTAGACTCACTAAAATTATATGTTCCTGTGGCAAATGACTGACAAAAAATTCACAATTACAAAACTCCCAAAACCCCATCACTTAGGAATTTCATAGAAAAAAGAGTGAATGGAAAGGTTTTAATATTTCCAAGAAGCTAAATCCATGAAATGAGTGGAAAGATATTCATGTTAGAATACCAATAACAAATTATGATAGTTTACTGTCCAACACACTAGTTCTAATGATTTAATCTAAAAATGAACTACATAATTAAGTGGGTATTAGTACATGTTAAATGCACTTTAATAAAGTGATGGGTTTCATTCCCGTCATTAGGAGCAACATGGATCTTGAAGCATAATGATAATGCTTATACTTCACTGATGATAATTGTTGGTTTGAATATAAAAATGGATTTTTTATACACCTGCACCTTTTTCACAAACCATTTTCTCAACTTCTTGCCCGTTTTGGGTTCCTTTTCAGCTGACCATTTGTAATCTGCAATTTCTGTCTTCTCTGATCCTTATACTGTTGATAGTCCATAGACTTTGTAGCAACATGGTCTGGTGGCATAATCTTGTATGTATTGGCTACAAGAGCAAATGACTTAAAGGTAATAAAACCTAAAAAGTCAGGTTCTGAGTCCTTTATCAGACCTTCTCCATCTACTGCAATGCTTTTATGAAAGCAGAGTGTGTTGTTATTTATTTAACATATGTATTAATACACCCAAAGCTGAGTGTCTGGATGAGCTGATAGTTTTCAAGTATCACACTGCCAGAGTCAATTGAAGCCATTGGCAATATTTGGTTTAGAAGCTCCTATTCTGGATACCTGAGAAAGAAATTATTTCTATTATAGGCACATGGCTTTTCTGTTTGAATTTCCAGGGATTTTCCTTGTTTAATGCTTCTATAGTTGATCTTGTTATGCAAGAAATATTTAGGGCTTTTTTCTGCTTTTCTGTAAAGGGGAAAAATGTATTTTTTCTTCCATCCAAATTCTGCTTGTACAAATGTCAATGTTCAGCAGTTACTGAGCTGCCAAATCAAACCGAATTTCATAACTGGGTGTGCAAAAGAGCCCTTTGAAATGGGAAACAAATGAACTTTGAATACTGCATGCCACTCAGTAATAATGAAAATTCATAGTGGAAAATGTCACTGAGCAGCAAAACTTGACAGTTTTGTAGAGATACAGGCACGTATTTTACCTAACATTGGTTGCTCGTATTTTCTAAGCCAGGCCAATGACTGTTTTGAGAAGGAATCAAACTATTTCTTATTTTTCAAAGGCTTGCATCAAAGATCAGATCAGCCTCTATACCAGGACACTCAATCAGAATAACACTTTCAAATTTGCGTGCAAAATAAATATCGCATACCTTAAAAATCCTCCTGGTAAGCCTATTTCTGTTGTGCATATAAAATTAAAAGTTTTTCTTGTATTTTTGCAGGCTGATGAGAAGTCAAGAGGCATTGTATTCCTATGTTAATTTATAGGACTGCACCAAAAGTAATCATAAAGAATAAAGTTTTTCTGTGATCAAAAGAAACTAGATTTATTACTGGAACAGCACATATCCTAGGCATGGTCAATATATTATAGGATTTTTGGTGGTTCTGGCTAATGAAATTATGATAATTATTTCTAGTACTTATTTTTCAATTGAAAATAATAGTGATTTCAGAAAAAAACTCTCATCATTTAGGATTTTATTGTACGAAAAAATAGCTTGTTTTAGTAGTTTCAACTTATGATGTATCTCTTTTGTTCTCTTTGAAGTTGTTTAAGCAAGAAGGTATTTATTGTTCTTATATTCTTCTAATTTATGTAGATTGATATGGGTGTAAAAGAATCAAAAGATCATTTTGAAAAGTACATAAATCTGTACTTCTTTCTTCCTTCTAAATATACCAAAGGATGATTGAATAGTGCCTTGATTGAGAACAGTGTACAGAGGATGATACATCATGTAGCTTGACCTTGCAGAAATGTAAAAGGCTTTCAATTTGTACTTCTTTCCAGCTTGTTTCACATGTTTATCATGCCCCAGGAGGGGGTCTGTGCATACCAGGTTGGTGTGAATATTTGAAAAGCTTTATAGGAAGAGTACATGAAAACTGAGAGCTGAGCAAAAAGACAGACATGCAAATAGGCTGAGTAATACGTTTTTTGCTTTTATTCAGTGTGCTGAATATATAACCATTGAGGTACAGGCTAAAGAGAAGATGCTATTTACAGTGTAAAAACAGGGTTACATTTTATTGCTCTGTACAAAATCTAAAACTATGCTGTATAATCCTCAGCACCCTCTACTGGTTTTGTAATTATTTACACAAATAAAATAATGAAGTAAAAGCCGAGCAGAGAGATAAGCAGCAAAGGAAAAAAAAAATATTTTTTCTATACAGATTTCAGTTACGAATTCATTCAGGTTTCTGCTTTTACCTCTACAGAATTCTGTGTCTGTGTCTTTTCAGTGCCTTTGAAGTGAGGCTCTGTCTAGGTGACCTAAGCCATCTCTTTGAAGAATATGTTTCTGTCCGTCTGTATGGTTTTATGGAACACTTGCCCCTGAATATTATGCAAAGACCTGTCTAGACAAAGACCAGATTTCTCTCCAGATTGGTATTTCTGCTAGTTAGGAATCAGAGGAGTTGTGCTGCAATTGAAAGCAGGCTGAGCTCCACATTAAAACAAAGGGTAATTGGACTAAGACAATAGCTGAAGGGCTCCTGCAGGTTTAGGTAGGACTATGTCTAGAAAACTGAGCACAGGAAAGTTCTAGAAAAAACAAGTGTCAAAGTGAAAAGTGTTCCACCTCACATTTTCCAACAAGAAGCTTCATATAGTCTACTTTTCTAATTTATAAACAACATATATAATTTTCTACTTTTGCTACTAGAGAAACTGATAAATAGCTCACCCTGTAGTCTGTGTCATCTGTAAGAAAAGCCTGATAGCAGAATACCAATAAGTCAGAATGAAGTTGCAACAATAGTGGAAAACATTTGCTCAGCTCAATGTGAGAAAAAATTAAGAATATACAGGATTTTTTTTGTACTGCTGCAAATATTTTTAAAAAGGCAGACTGCAAAAGTGTTAGAAAGTCAAAAGGCAGCTGGATCACAGTTCAGGATGCCACTGGGTCTTTGTACGTTGCTGGTCCTTTTTACAGTAAGAGGCAATACATGGACGGTTATTATAGGGAGTGATAAAATATTACTTTATTGTAGCCACACATGGATGTGTGCATCCATATATCAGTATATTTTAGTGGGAGAAGTTTCTCAACTCAGAATATGAAGCCTTTCTCATTAAACCAACAGAAATTATAGTTGTAAATATAGATAATTATGGCTTTGATTTCTGCAAAATAAAAATGTATGAACTGTGTCTCAAAAATAGGAAGTTATTTTCTTTTATAAAATTTCTGCACTAAAGCATATATTTCAAATTACTGTATCAATTTCCATTTTACTGTATCAGTATTACTGTTCTGTGATTTTACCACTTATTTAAGACTAACATTTTAAGTAATGCTTAAATGTCTGAGAGCAATTTGTATATACTATCAACATAAATAAAACCAAATGGTATACTGGAAAAGTATGGGAAACTATTCTGCTTTAAAATGGGTTGATGAGACTGAATATTGCAATTCTAATATAGTGGTTATGTAAAGAGAATTACCCATCAGAAAGAGTAAATCTTCATTATGCTGAGGCAAATGGCACTAGACCAGCAATCCATCTGTCCTTGCATTGTTCAAATATAAGAATTTATTACTGCAGAAAATAATAGCTGCTAATTTTCCAACCAACCACCTGTAAAGACAAGTCATTGCACAGCTAAGACCTGATTTCCCTCCCAAGTACTGTACCTTCAGCTAACTTCATTCCGTCTGTTAGAATGAAAGCATATTTCAAGTGTAGGGCAATTAAATGGTTCCATGCCTTGTATAACCTGTTAAAAACAGTAATTTGCTGGAATAAAATTAATTCCACGTTGTTTACATCTCTAACTAGCTTAGAGTAAAGCCATTTCTCTCTTTCAAATCAAAAAACTGTTTGCATGTGTTTACTATTATCTCGTGCTTTGATTGAATGTTTGTTCTGAAACACAATTTGTTGACAGTTGATATGGCAATGATATATATAGACAGTACAACTTAATGCCATTTGTATTTCTATAGGTTTATTTGTACAAAATAACTTCCTTTATTCTAAATGTAAATTATTCCTTTCATCTGAATGGAGCTATGAATAGTAGTTGTACTCTGTAAGAAAGGAGTTGAACATTGATAATGCACTCCTTTACTGTTTTAAACTTTACTCTGTAGTTATGTCTTTTCTTCCAGGGTACCCTGTTCTGATGTGTTAATGCTTGGCCAACGTCCTTTATTATTTTATTTTTTTTTTGTAATGTGGCACCCCTGTGCAGCAGCCTTTTTGTCTATGCTGAAACTATAGGCCTTGGATTTGGTAGAGAACAGTGCATTCTCCTCCAAGCCAAGCTGATTATAACTGAAGGAAGTAGTTATTATTTCTTTTTGTATCATCAAAAATTCACCTTATTATTTTCATTTCAGAAATACTGAAAACCAGAATTACTTCTTTTAGCAAAATTTTGGTCTAAACTTTTCCAGAGCAGGTGTTTTGCTCTTCTGATTTTACACTTAGGGACAGACTTGGGGTATATAAATGAACCTCTGAAGAAACCATCCAAACTTATCAGATTTAATTAATGCCACTTCAGGAGGCAGTGAGGGTTGCTAGAGAGACAGTTATTCTATTTGTCAACAATTTAATTAGAGAGTCTTATGATGGAAAATCCTAATATCAAGAGCAGGACATAAATGGCCACAAACAGATTTAAGAGATAAAATTTCTCAGGTGAGACACCATTATCAGAATTGGAGAACAGTAAGGAGGGGCTCTGACCTTCTGACAGATGCTATGAAAGTTCCAGAAGGCTTCTTGGAAGGTTAAGGAAATTGTGGGAATGATGATAGCATTTGTTTTCTTCTCTAGACTCCATATGTTTTTATGCCAAAATAAAAGTTTTTAATAAGTTCATTATTGAATTCTTGCATTATTTGCACCGACTGTTAGTTTTCCCTGTAAATGTTTAAGTGTTTATTAGGGAGAGTGCCAGACAATGAGCATTCAACTCAGAAATGGATGAACACTGAAGATAGGTCTGATTATCACTCCATCCTGGCAGGTTTTGAAGTTTGTTGTATCCCAGCTGGTTTCATCCAACAAACTGAAGACCTTTTATATGAACTCAGGAAATGTTACTTGATCTGAAATATGCTTTTAGTCTAGCTGACTACTTTTACTACCTCTATATTAGAAATTTAGGGCTGTGAATAATTACCCGTTCACTTATCTGGGGAAGGATGAGAGTTGTTTACTCAAGAATATTTATGAAGTTCTATCACTCTGTCAGAAGTAGTATGGGATGAGCACAGATGGTAAAGGCATTACTCGAGTGATGAATCCCCAGGTGATATATAACACCATTTTATTTTCAAGGATGTCAATAAGGAACCCCCAGTTTCTTAAGGTGATCTTGTTAATTTGGTATGCAGGTTTTACGATTTATCTTCTAGGCTCTGAAGAGCAATTAAATTCACCTATACTCATCAAAAGACTTAATGAATATCATAAGTTTTGATGATAATGCTGTTATTTTCTTCCTTAGGTAGCTTCATTCACTGAAAGTGCTGTAGACTTTAAGCACATAAATGTCACAACTTCAGAATGGGATGGCTTTCTTGAAGGAGGCCTTTCAATTTCAGTTCTAACTTCATTTTATGTCCTATGCAGGATGGGTCTTTTGCAGGCAGAACAGCTATGTATCCCAGATATAGTCTGTTCTGATTCCCGCAAGTACATGTCATGTACTACCATAGCTACTTAAAAAAGGCAGGCCTTTGTCTGATACTTGCTTTCTACCTAATAGATCAATAACATCAGTAAAGCCTTCACAAAGGTATTAAAATTCACTACTATGATTTTATAGAATAAAACTCTCTAAAAGTCTTAGGATGTAATTCATACACATTTTCACAATAGTCAACTAAAAATCAGCTGTTAACATGTGAGTTCTAGTATAAGAAAACAGAATTGTACTCATTTAGTGTGGAATATTGGCACTGTAATGTGAAAAGCTATTTAATAATATTCTATTCTATTTTTTGCTGTATATGGATAATGAATACAGTCTTTTCTCTCAGTGAATCCAAGTATACCTGGCTTTGTGGGAAAAAGTTTTTTTCTCCTTTGAATTTAGGATTAATTTCTTTCATATCAATGCAGTTTCCATGTCAATCAATAGGAACATAAGTATGAACTTAAATAATTCATGTAGTGTTTTAAAATGTAGTAGATATGCTTCCGAACTGCCCAGTTCATGCTGAAAGTCATAAAAATCTGTGCTTGTTAGCAATGGTAGTCACTAGATAACAAAAGCCAAAAGCCACCAAGTAGCACACAAACATTCCTGCAAGATTTACTACATGGAAGAAGGTTTACATTTGGGGGAAAAAATGGGTTATTTGTTGCTTTTTGTATCACTGTTCTAGTTTTCCTTTGGTACAGGTGAAGGAATACTTCATTTTAGCAGGAAAGAACAGATTGCATAGAGTACTTTTACCTAGTTGACTTGACATACATTCTTATACCTTAATGTATTTTTTATTTCTTTGAGGTAATATCTTACTGTTGGACTAAAAAAGTACATCAGCATTGAAAATCTGCAGTAACAAAAATAAAGCATTTTTTGTAGGCAGAAATAACCCCCCAAGAGTATTTTTCATATGGCTTTGGTACAACACAAGACAACGCAAAGATCGCTTTAGAAAATGCACCCTCATCTATAAGACATAATGTCTTTGGAGAGATTAATGTCTTGTCCACTGAGAATACATAGTATATGTAGTATTGTCTGTTCATCCTGACTTCTGCTTCTTAGACACGGTAGACACAAGTATGTGTGTCTCTCCTGCCTTTTCCAACGACGCAACATTTCCATGATCCTTGCTATGATACAAGAAATCCTGTATCAACTCATGCATATCTATAAGTATCAGTATCTGTTACCAAATATTGTAGTTATAGATGTTTTGGGAGCATATGCATTACATTTACAGATGTGTGGAGGATTTAGGTGCACTTTATATTCTTACTGACTGACATTGAAATATCATACTGAGCAGTAGAGTTTAAGATGTATAGTATGAGTAGATAACTTCTAGAAAGCTGTATTGGTTTTTGTGAGTTTTTTGGGTTTGGGGTTTTTTTTAATTATTTGTCATAAACTAGTAATGGTGTGTATGCCTAATTTCTGCACTCTGTCTCCAATGATCTTGAAGGTGGTTAAAACAGGCATGGCCACTCATGTAACAGAAGCTTCTCTTCTCTAATCTAGTATCCTAGATGTAATGAAATCTGTCCAGCATAGTTGGAAAGGAAATTAATATAATCTGAGCACCCCATAATGTTCTACACTTTGTAACTATGTTTTCCCCTTCTGCATGATAGGAATGCGTATGAATTCATATGTATATCAATGCAACTACTTAGGAGTTACTACAGATGAAATTTGTTTATACATCTCATATCTGAAAAGAAAGAGTATCCACATTTCCAGGAGGAATGCTGACAGCAGTGCTAGTTAGAATAGAGTGCAAATTTCTGCCAGTATCTCTGCAGTGAACGATAAACCAGGGAAAATAGATAAATGTTATTTTATGGAATTTCTTGAGTTGCAGAGAGCATAACCTGAATGTTATTGACCTTTCCAGAAGAAATGTTCGCAATTTAGTTACTTGAATGACTTTCCTTTTCAAAGCTTCCACATTTTTAAGTCATTGACTCCAAAATATCTGTTGAAGCACCTCTTGACATTAGATGTGCATGATTATCCCCAAAACCATTGTCACTTTAAAGTGGTTAATATTTTATCTTGGGAACCTGAATGAAATACCTTTTACCCTCTGATAATTTTTACCAAGCATGTTTGTTAATATACAGACCTATGTGAAATACAAAGCCCACTGGAGATTTGCTTTACACTGTAGAGTGAATATGGAGAGACCTCATGACTGTATTGTTGTAGGCAACTGTTGATTGAGTACAGTTGGGTACAGGAGATGACACTTGATCTGATAAACATTTGTATCACCAAGGAATTTGTTTATGTGTATGTTAGAGAAAGATGAAGCTATTTCCTCAATGAGTTTGGGGTTTTTGAGTTTGGTTTTTTTTAATTATTTTGAGCAAGGGAAATATTAAATCACTCCAAACTCTATACAGAATACTAAAAGTAAATTAACTGTAAAAGCTTGTCTGTCTTCAAAGTAAATATTACTGATGATGAATGAGACTCGAGATGTAGAGTATTCTGGCAGAACAATTGATTACAAACAGGGTAGCAGGGAAGCCTTCTATAGCAAGCTAAGTACAGACTTTGAAACTTCATGTTGAATGTAGAGTAAATCTGCTTACGTTGTTCAATTTTTTTCAGCTACAGCTTAGATAAATGTGTGTCATTTTTCTCTTTTGGATGCTGTAAACAAAACTTTGAGCTTTTACTTTAATCTAAGCTGAGTGATTTCATGATAACAGCAAATGCTGGTTCTCTATATACCAGTTCTCAGGGCAACTGATTCATTTTAATAACTTCTCACTCTTCAGTACCTTGTCTGCACTATCCTAAGAGTGTCTTCAGGAGATGATTTATGAGCCAGTTTGGAAGCTGGTACTCCAGAAGCAAGGAGCAATGAAAGTGCTTCTCACTGAGCAGGGGTAATTGTGAAGTGCTTTAACTTGAGGGAAGGCACTACTGTATTCTGCACCACCACAGAATGTTTGTGATGCTTTCCCCTTTCTACAGTAATAACAACATTTCTCTAACTAGAAGATTGTCATTAGGCTTTGTGTCTTTGCCAAAATATGATTTTTTAATTTTATTTTCACAGAACATAGATTTGAAATCTTTTTCATAAAAAAAATGTATTGACGAGTGAACATGCGTAAAATTCATGCAGTATTTTAAGATGAAAAAAGTGGCAAATACACTTACACCTCTTTCCCTGCAGATTAATATTCCTGTTGTACCATGTTGACTACCAAGTTATGGTATAAATACGATTTTCTTTCTTGTCAATGAAGTTAAATTCAGTTGAATCATACTGTATTGCAGTTTATTCCAGGTACAAATCTGAAGACTGAATGTTGAATATATAAAGTAAAACTTGATAGTTTCCTCCTCACCTACATATTCTAATTGTTTTAAAGCATATTCTTAGATCAAAATGAAATCAGAGTTGTAGGCTTCAAGCTTAATATTATTAGAAACCTTTCATTCTAATTTGTTGCAAACACCTTATACACAAATAGAGAGAAACAGATATGTAGGAATGATAAAATTATTAAAAAAAAACTATTTTAGAATTGTTTTGTGTTGCTTAAATCAGTTTAGAAGAGTTAAAAACAAAAGGAAAATCAGCATAGGGTATGGAGAGAATAAAAACTAGAAGAGAGAATACAAGGCATTTTTTAAATATAAGAAACTCCTCTTTTAACAATCAAGTGTAAGCACCATTTTTTGAACTTCATGTTATATGCTTTCATTAGCTAGGAGAAAATACACTGCATATCTTATGTGGTAAGGAAAAAATTCTAGTGTTACATAGAGTGTGAAAAAACAAAAGAAAAATGTGTAATGTCCCTTCTTAAACACAAAACTAACCTTACTAATTTCATTAAGACTTCTGACTGTATGCTTAGGAAGTCAGCAAGAAGTTAAATGCAGGTTTTTCCAGATCCGAGGGGTAACCAGGCTATTCTTTTTTTAGGTAGCTTCTCCAATTCACTATAAAATTGTCCTTCTTTTTCCTTCCTATTTCAATGTTTCTTTTGAAATTTATATCCACGTAGTTAAAGCCTAAATATCAGTCATTCTTCCTATTTCTTGACAATCACACCAAACTGAAAATCCACCATAATACCAAGACATTTTCAAAGATCTGACTAAAGATGTTATGTTAAAGAGGTAAGATAGTTGTATTCTACAGCAGCAAAATTTAGAAATTAATAAAGTTTGTTTTAAATTGTTGAACCACAATATTTTCAACAATCTGCAATGACCCCATCCCTTGATTTTCCTTATTCTGTTGTAGCTTAAATTGTTCCCAGTATCCCCTGTGAGAGCATACTCTGTTGAACAGGGGAATATCGAGTATCTGATTATGCATGTTGTGAGGTGAGGGTAATGCCTCATCTTGGCTCAGAGGTTTGAACTAATTAGGAAAAATTGCTGCTCATCTACTAATTGTATCAGCCTAGCCTGTTTACTGAACAGGAAATGTATGGGTTTGGAAACTGGATATAGATATCCACCTGTTGAGTATAAATACTTGTTTTTAAAGCTCTTGGGAGGAAAATTGACAGCCCACTGTTCTTGTCCAAAAGCAGCTCAAAATACAGGATTAAAGAATTTTATCTATGTAGTTGTAACCCATATTCCACCACATATATATTTGATACAAAGTTTAACACTTTCAGCTAGGGAAGTGCAAAAGAAATTATAAGGTTTAAAAGCAGTTACATCCTTTTAAAGCATGGGGAAAAAAAAGGAAGAAGGGAGAATTATTCTTTCATTACCGCTTAATTAAGGGTACTGAATGTTATCAGTGTTTCTGCTTGACAGTATCAGGCCCTTCCTCCCCTTTGCTGGAAAAAGAGTATGTCTCTCTGATTTGTTCTTCACCCTGTGTCCCAGGCTAAGCAAACATATGTGAAGGCTTAACTTTATTAATGTGTTCAAGTAGATAAGAAATACAAAGAATACTATGTGTATGTTCTGTCCTCTAACCTTAATTCACAGGATGAGCAATGATACTTCATTGGGAAGTAAACTACCTAAGAGATACGTTTGGAGTCAGTGAAGCAAGACTGTGGTCTCTGGTTCAGCTCATATTGGAGTTTGCATTGAAAGCAGAGAGGGTAGGGCTGGGTGATTGCACAGTAGTTTATTGGGGTTGCTGAAACTTTTTGCTTGCCCTGAATAAGAAGTAGGTAAGTAAATTCATAGTGGTTGATATTGGAAGGGACACGTGGAGTTTTTCTAGCCCAGCCTTCCTCTTCCAAACAGGGCCAGCAAGAACAGGTTGCTGAGGATTGTATTCATTGGGATTTGAATACATTCAAGGATAATTCACTGTGCTAGAGCTTAGGACTTATGTCTGTTTTTAGCAGAAGCGTTCTGATAAGAGCTACAAGTAAGAACTGGTATTCATGTCACCTGAATCTAAGCCATAAATTGCAGGCTTGATTGAAAGTAAGAAAACTTCTCCTGTTGAAGCCAAGGTCATAGAATCACATAACGATAGAATCATAGAATCATACAATGGTTTGTCTTGGAAGAGACCTTAAAGATCAACTAGTTCCAGCCCCACTGCCATGGGCAGGGACACCTCCCACTAGGTCAGGCTGCTTAAGGCCCCTTCCAACCTGGCCTTAAACACCTCCAGGGATGGGGCATCCACAACTTCCCTGGGCAACCTGTTCCAGTGTCTCACTACCCTTATAATGAAGAATTTCTTCCTAATGTCTGATTTTTATATATATATATATCTAATATATATAGGAGGAGATATGTATATATCCTCCAATATATAACCATTCCCCCCATCCCATCACTACATGCCTGTGTAAAAAGTCCCTCATAGCTTTCTTGTACACAACCTACAGGTACTGGAAGGCCTCCCTGGAGCCTTCTCTTCTCCAGGCTGAACAACCCTAACTCTCTCAGCCTGCCCTCATAGCAGAGATGCTCCAGCCCTCTGATCATCTTTGTAACCCACCTCCATAATTCTGCCAAAAAGGAAAGAAAATATATTACTTTTCTGTGATTCTAGTTCTCCTTTATTATGCTTGCTGTCCCATTTGTTTAATAGTTTATTCTTGCTGTATATTGAAAGAAATTATATGGATTACGTCCTTAGCTCAACCCTTCCTGTTTCCGACTACTATGACAAATCTGCTGAAAGGTTAAAATGAAAGCTTGCTGTGAAAGGAATTCTTATGAATTAGCTTTTCTCTTCTTTAGACTTCATAGAAAGGTAAGAGGTGACAATACCGTGTTCTTTGGTTGTCTTCTAAAATAAACCAACATGTTCTCCATTCTCAAAAGGTCTGTTTTATGCATATGAGTTTTAGACAGAGACACAGACTACTGTTTCCCATTTTACATATGCAGTACATTAGAAATACTGTCAAATTACGTCATCAGGATGGAGGTTGTGCTTTAGAAATCCAAGCAGGCAAAAAGAAGTAGCAAAGGTAAGAAATATCTGTTCACAAGAATCTGGCAAATGAAAACCACATTTTAGGTTCTTGAATTTCTTTGTGCATTGTGTATGTTGTTTAGATGTTTTAACATAGTTTACTATTAAAGAGAATGTGCTCCTCAGCCTTGTCTGTCTTTGTTTTTGAATTAAGTTAATAATTGCTTTATGAGGTCTAGTTAAACTGTGAGTGGTACTAATTATTCTTAAATGTTTAGTTTAGAAATGCTGACATTTGAGAGGTACACGTAACTACCCGTAGTATCTAGCAAAAATGATGTACTTGTGACTCAATGGATGCAATAGAGTTTTACTTTCTTAATGATGAAAATGCTTGGAGTATAACTGAAGTTCCTTGTGTTAACATGAATGTATGCTAATGAGAGCCTAGGAGAGATTGTGTGGATAAGAGCATAGGCAATGTGTATGAGGACAGTCAGCCTTTAGGACTGCAGCTGCTACATGGCTCCTTCCTAGTGTTCTGTTGTTTTGACCAGCAACAAGGTGATGTTTTGCTGCCTGTTAGAAGATCTGAATGAGAAAGAAAATCAAGTGAAGATTCTGATAATACATCAATATCACAATGGGAGAGGCTAGGCACCTCTAGGTAATGGGGGAGGCAGACAAAAGGGGCAAGAGAAATGTCCCTGTGCTCATCATTGCATGCAGGAATAGCAAGAAATCTACAGATTCATAGTTAAGCAATTACATGCATCTTCAAAAAATTAGGATTTAATTTTCAAATTTAAGTCTCAGTAGATTTCCTCAAGTATCTACAGCAAATGGAAACGGAAAAAGTGTTTTAACTTTTCTTGAAAACAGTGCTTTAGGCCTACACAGATCAGGTTTCAGATAAATACTTCTGATTTGAAAAGTATGAATGGTTCCTAAAGCTTTTCTCAGAGTTCCTCTTCTTAAATTTAAGTAGATATATCCTTAATGTATTTCTGTCACAGTTATGGCAGCCACTAATACATTATCCAGCAATGGAGTTGTAACGATGCATTGTATACACCCTAACTAGTTATGGGTGATAGTAACATGTACAGAATTCTAAGACACTTATGTCCTTAATACTCAAAGAAAACATTTGCTAAAAAAAGAAAGAAAAGCAAACAACAAAGCAAACACCTACATATTAGTTACAGAAAATGATTAGGTTAGATAAAAATTATTTATACACTTGTGTAATTTTTCTCATTAGAGTGGTACATGCGCTTTGTTTTATTTGTTTGAATGAAAAAATTTAGAACAACCATATTGAGATTGGCATTTTTTAGTATTTGTTTTCCTTTCTTGCAACAATGCTGCCTTAGCAATATTGTTATTTTCATCTAACTTCTTTTGAAAAATATAATGCAAATTAAAAAGGCTTTTAGTACTTTTTGAAAGCTTCTTGAGTTTGTTTCCTGAACCAGTCTGCTACAGAAGGCTCCTCATTTTTTTGGTTTCCTAGTTAAAACAGGTAAAAATTTTCTCAGCTCAGCTTTTTCTAATCTCTGAGAAAGTACAATAGACTAGAAAATGAGAAGCAGAAAAAGTAGCTCTTTTGTATACACTTGTAACACAATACGGCAGTTGAAAATGCTCTTAAGTATTGTGCAAGTAAGTACTTCAAAATGCCACATGGAGCCCAATAGAAAGATCTCATTTAATTTTTTTATTGTGAATGTTTACACCTTAATATTTTTTAACCTGTTTGGAAATTTAAAAAAACTTTGTTCCTTGAATGAATCTACTGAGGATATATTGTGAGTTCAGGGGGTTTGGTGTCTTAACACAATCATGCAGTTGTCATTACTGAAGATGAAGTCCTTTCATTTTGTGTGTTAAATTTAGTCATACAAAAAAAAATTTTCAGCATATGTATTCCAGTTCTGAGTTTTCAGACTGGTGTTATTTGTAAGTCTTCCATATGTGGTCTTTATGGGCCAACTAGGTGGGTCTCTTGAAAGCCTTTTTCAGTAGTGCAAACAAAAATTATCTAGAGAAAAAAAAAACAAAAAACCCAACCAAAACAAACTTTAATCAACTCCTGGCCTGAAGAAGGACAGTAATGTATATGTATCTGAAACACTAGAAAAGACTAAGTGGCAAACTCTAGGTTTCTGTCCTTATGAAATATTGGTAGATTTTTGTCACTGTTATATGTTCTTCCATGTATTTGTTCCATGCAAGTAGACTGAGGTTGTGGATGTTCCCAGGTGTTGGTGCTTACACCATGATTTTATTTGCAGTATTGGTTACTGAGAAGTACTAATTATTGTGATGGTATGAAGATAAAGCTTAGGTAAAACCTAGTTCATGGATCTGGATAGAGAACTTCCAAGCAAAACCAGTAGCAATTTACCCACTTAAGTGGAGGCAGGAATTCTGACACAGTTTATTATTTCAAATGTTATTTTTGTTAACTGCTTCTGTTTCCTTCTCATTTAATAAATAATATGTATGAACTTGACATGCAACATTTATTTGTTTAATACTTGACTAGTAATGTTTTATCTGACATAGGAAGTTTACTAGAGGACAGTTACAGGTAAATGAAATCCATGCTTTCAATACAACACATCCTAATTTTGCCTTCATAATGATAATAATTAAAGTTTGTAATAAGAAGTATAAGTAGCTGTCTTATTAAATGCTTCCTACTCCTACCATCACCTTCTATTATGATATAAAATTGAGCGTAAAGGAATTAATGAGAAATCTTTAAGAGAGAGTGAAATACTAATACTAGTATTATTCTTTCTGCTCTAAAGTTGTATGGTTTAATTCACAAGGGAAAGGAGTTGATACTCCATTAATGACATTTTTTTTAAAGCAACTTGATAAAATTCTTCTATGGCAATTTCCTAACCAAAAAAAGAGAAAAAAACACAGTAAGGAAGTTTTACATAAATAAGTACAGAGCTATGCTATGTCTTTGATAGGCTTAAAATGTCAATGAAGTATTTTTGTGCATTTTGAAGTTATTCCAGTACCAATGTCGATTAGGTATAATGACTATATTTTGGGAAGAACTGAATGCTTTCATATTCAGACTCACTACTCTTATAAATAGTGTGTTTTGTATTATCGAAGCATTTATTTCTATAGAAATGGATATAGGAAATCAGGACATCTTAAATTCTATTTAAATTAATAATTAATTATAATAAAAAGAAATACCACCTGTAGACCTATTTTGTGCCAATATGGATGAATATATTGTGTTAAGCTGAGCATAATTAAATGGACTTCAAACTTAACAGTTTACAGAGCTGAAGTATGAATGTTTTTATCGATACAACTAAGTAATACCAAAACCAATTAAAACAACTTGAAGCATGGTGACAGAAAAAGAGAGAGTTTGCCTCTTCTATTTGAAAGCAATTCTAATTTCTGCACTTGGAGGAAAAAAGAAAAGGAATGCTTAATGAATATCCTATCTGTGAAAATAGATTTCACATGCAGAAAAAAAAAATTGGGGGAGAAATAGCGTGTTCAGTGATCAATTTTTAATTGTCTTGTGAATACTGAAATGAAAGTTTACATATTTGAGTAGAACATTTTGTTCATAAATATCCTGTCACCACATATCACTAACTAATCCATTTCAAATAAAGATTTGAGAACTCTGCCTGATTCTTTTGCCAGTCACAATTTAGGAAACCTCATTCTGTAAGAAAATATATTTGAAAGACAGTTGCTTGATTACTGAGTGGCATCTAAATTTATTTCCCTTATCAATTATCGTCCCCAAAGACATAAGCGTGAAATTTTTACTTTCAAATTAAACTGTATTCTTGGTCTATTTTTAACATTGCCATCGTTAGAAAATGAGGTCCCTTACTGCTACTGTGGAAAGTGGACATCAAAATTCTGAGGTGATCTGGCTGATAATATGAAATTAAATATTTTATATGAGACTAAGTACTTCTGGCTTTAGACAAAACCAGACCAATAAAATGGTGTGCCACTTCTGTCAGTTTACTCACACTTAAACACTGTTAATTTTCATTTCTGAAAAGGTGGAGTACATTTTAGTTGATGATTTGTTAGTTCTTCTACTTACTGATATATAACAACAAGTAGAATTCAAATATCTCAAGAACTACATGGAATCAGCAGTGCAGTGACAAAACTTAGTATTTTACCTCAGTGATACAGGGATCAAACTGGAGGACCTCTTCATTCCAAATATGAAGGAGAGACCTGTGTGGGCTAAGCTTCCTGTCTGACGTGTTGGAGATCTAGAGAGTGCAGCAGCAGAGACCAGCACTCACCATCACTGCCATGAATAACCACTCAGCTTGGCACATCCTACACATTGTTCACAAGCAGATGGGTGAGGCTTTTTTGGCTTGAAGTGAACCAAGTGCTCTTAAACCTCATCTGGGAGAAAAAAAAAACCAACTAATCTTGTTTGATTGGCAGCAAAAGAAGGTCTGAGAACATCTATTTCTGAGATAGGCTATTATTTTCTGAATTTAATTTCCATCTTTTGTTTTCCAGTTCTCTTTTATCATGTATTCTTTTATTATTAACAAAAAGAACATCCAAATGTTGTAGTAAGTTCTGTAATAACTCTTAAAATACTAGTGCTGAAAATTCAAGATGTACCTGGTGAGAAACCTCTAGATTATGTGTCTGGCCAAAATCTTTGGATTGTTTTACACATATGTAAATGTATGTGTGTATGCATGTATAAAACCCAATAACAAAAAGTACTAGCAACATACTAAACAAAGACAAAGAAAAATCCTTGGCAGCACAAAGATATAGTCATAAGCTTCTTTATGCCTGAGAGGTGAGGCCTGGTTTAATCCAGTCTCTAGAACTGAGTTGTATTCTTGCCTCAAATACTTGAGTGTGCTTGTAATTGGATTGGGTGAGAGAATTTTGACACTCTTGGAACTCTTTGACATATGATGTAGTTTCCAGTACAATTGGTCATCATGCCATAGAATCATAGAATCATAGAATAACCAGGTTGGAAGGGACCCACCGGATCATCGAGTCCAACCATTCCTATCAAACACTAAACCATGCCCCTTAGCACCTCGTCCACCCGTGCCTTAAACACCTCCAGGGAAGGTGACTCAACCACCTCCCTGGGCAGCCTGTTCCAGTGCCCAATCACCCTTTCTGTAAAGAATTTTTTCCTAATGTCCAGCCTAAACCTCCCTTGGTGGAGCTTGGGGCCATTCCCTCTTGTCTTGTCCCCTGTCACTTGCAAGAAGAGGCCAGCACCCTCCTCTCCACAACGTCCTTTCAGGTAGTTGTAGAGAGCAATGAGGTCTCCCCTCAGCCTCCTCTTCTCCAGGCTAAACAACCCCAGCTCTCTCAGCCGCTCCTCATAAGACCTGCTCTCCAGCCCCCTCACCAGCTTTGTTGCTCTTCTCTGGACTCACTCCAGAGCCTCAACATCCAACATGCCCAGGTCCCTCTCCTCCAGGCAGCTTTCTAGACAGACTTCTCCTAGTCTGTAGCACTGCATAAGGTTGTTGTGCCCCAAGTGCAGGACCTGGCATTTGGCCTTGTTAAACCTCATGTTGTTGGACTCAGCCCAGCGGTCCAGCCTGTTCAGATCCCTTTGCAGAGCCTCCCGACCCTCCAGCAGATCAACACTTCCACCCAGCTTAGTGTCGTCCGCAAACTTGATAAGGGTGCACTCGATGCCTTCATCGAGGTCATTGATAAAGACATTGAACAGGGCTGGACCCAGCATTGAGCCCTGGGGAACCCCACTTGTCACTGGCCTCCAGCTGGATTTTTCACCATTTCCCACCACTCTCTGGGCCCGGCCATCCAACCAGTTTTCCACCTAGGAGAGTGTGCGCCTGTCCAGGCCAGAGGCTGACAGTTTCTCAAGCAGAATGCTATGAGAAACTGTGTCAAAAGCTTTACTGAAGTCCAGGAAGACCACATCCACAGCCTTCCCCTCATCCAGCAGCCAAGTCACTTTGTCATAGAAGGCAATCAGGTTAGTTTGGCAAGACCTGCCTTTTGTGAACCCATGTTGACTGGGCCTGATCACCCGGTTCTCTTGCATGTGCTTCATGATAGCACTCAAGATCACCTGCTCCATGACTTTCCCTGGCACTGAGGTCAGACTGACAGGCCTGTAGTTTCCTGGGTCCTCCCTGTGACCCTTTTTGTAGATGGGCACAACATCAGCCAGCCTCCAGTCCAGTGGAACTTCCCCAGTCTTCCAGGACTGTTGGAAGATGATGGAAAGGGGTTTGGCCAGCACATCTGCCAGCTCCTTCAATACCCTAGGGTGAATCCTGTCCGGCCCCATAGACTTGTGACTGTCTAGTTGGGCTAGCAAGGCTCTGACCACCTCCTCTTGGATCATGGGAGCCTCATTATGCTCTTCTAGCTCCTGGGTTAGTACACAGACGGAACGACCCTCCTTACAACTAAAGACTGAGGCAAAGAAGGCATTAAGTACCTCAGCCTTTTCCTCATCCTCTGTTACTGTTGTTCCTTCTGTGTCCAATAGGGACTGTATGGTCTCCCTAGTTCTCCTTTTATTATTTATATATTTATAGAAAGATTTTTTGTTATCTTTCACAGACTTGGCCAATCTGATTTCTAGCTGAGCCTTAGCCCTTCTGATTTTTTCCCTACACAATCTCACTTCCCTCCTGTAGTCCTCCCAAGAGGCCTGTCCCCTCTTCCAGAGCCCATAAACATTTCTCTTCCTCTTGATATCCCTCAAGATCTCTCTATTCAACCAAGCCAGCTTTCTCCCCTGCCGGCTTTTTTTCTGGAACACGGGGATGGCTTTCTCCTGAGCTGCTAGGATTTCCTTTTTGAAGAGCTCCCAGCCCTCCTGGGCTCCCTTGCCCTTGAGTACTGTCTCCCATGAGACTTCACCAACCAGCCTTCTGAAGAGATCAAAGTCTGCCCTCTGGAAATTTAATGCTAGTGTCCTACTAACCACCCTCTTCACTTCACCTAGAACAGAAAACCCTATCATCTCATGGTCGCTTAGTCCTAGGCGTCCACCTACTGCCACATCCCCCACAAGGCCTTCTCTGTTCACAAACAGCAGGTCCAGGAGGGCACCCTCCCTTGTGGGTTCATTCGCCAGCTGTGCAAGGAAGTTGTCTTCCACGCACTCCAGGAACCTCCTAGACTGCTTCCTTTCTGCTCTGTTGTACTCCCAGCAGATATCAGGCAGATTGAAGTCTCCCACAAGAACGAGAGGCATCCATCTAGAGACTAACCCCAGCTGTTTATAGAAGAGCTCATCAGCTGCTTCTCCTTGGCTGGGTGGTCTGAAAATGCCAAATATGGTTATGTCCTACAGCATTGAATCATAGAATCCTGGAATCATAGAATGGTTTGGGTTGGAAGGGATCTTAACAATCACCTTGTTCCACCCCCACTGCCAAGGGCAGGGATGCCTCCCATTAGATCAGGCCACCCAAGACCCCATCCAACCTGTCCTTGAACACCTCCAGGGATGGGGCAGCCACAATTTCCCTGGCCAATGAACTCCAGCATTAGATTATTAATGTTGTCAGAAAGGCAAAGGTGTTGACTTAAGAATATTTAACTGCTCAGAGGGTCAAGTTTTTCAGCAGCTTATAGAAATACATATTTGAACACTTGCAGCAAGTGTGGTGATAGCAGAGGGCTTCTTACTTGCGAACACTTAAGGATTCATTTAGACCACCATCCTTGCATGGTAAAGTTCCACTCTAAGCAATTTGTACTTGCAATGACAGCATTCATGCTGAACAAAAGATAGTCAATCACAAAAATGACAGAGCAAATAAAAGGCTTGTTTATTTTTCTTTTATGTAACTTAAGATCTATACTTAAAATTCTTTGAGTTTTGAGGATTAATTATGTTTGATAGCTACTGAAATGGAACAGTGTAAGCGTTAATCACAAATTTTGTAATCAAGAAATATCAACTTCCTTGATTTCTCTCTGTAATGTTGCATAATTAATTGTCCAAAGTATTGGAGGACAAGTTACTTTAATTCCTAAGTTTAAAAGAGGATCACTGGCTTGGAATTCTTGGACTGCAAGTACAAAAAACCAATAACTTGGCTCAATACTTCATATGTAGTTGTCATGTGGATAGTGCAATAGTGGTCATGCAATTGTATATTCTCAGCCTCTCTTTGGCATCTTCTTGAGTTATGGAGGAATTGTCATCAAAAAAAGTGATATCTTATTTGGTTCAGTGACCTTCCCCAATTCATAAAGCTGTAAAAACTCACAAATATGTATCCATATATATGCATAATTAGCTATCCAAATGTTTCAGTAAGAAACAGGAACTATCTGGAAGAGGAATGTTTATTCTGGATATTATGGGTGTTCCCTTTATGAATTGTGGGAGAGCTACATGAAAGTGTAAATACAAAACATATTAGCAACTGATGGTTTTCAAACAAATATACAGCGTGGAGGGTGCGGGGTATATACAAAAGGACTTTAATTGCAAAGCAAATTTCTCCATTCAGGTGCACTGACTGCAAAACTTTAACTGCAGGGAAAAGAAGATCAAATTAGGATTGGTGCTGAAATACCTTAAAGATATATGTCTCATACTTTCAAAATTGTCATATTAACAGATGATAGTTCTCATTTGGCTAAATATTCTTAAATTACTCTTTAAAACTTGTGTTACTATTGTTCTTTCCAGTAAATAGCCTACATTTGTGCCCTTGTTGGGGGCAGGTGTCAGGCTGTGGCAGGTCCCATAGTTGGCTGGGATGGTCTTGCCCTGAGGGGTTGAGCTGGGTTTACCAGGTGCCCCATGGCCAAGTGCCCATTGCCCAGCCTGTCTGAACTCCAGCTCTGTGAGTGCTGTCAGGGAAGGTCCTGACAGCCCTAGTCAGTCCCTGCTGGACAAATGGCCCCTGTTGATGTTGTGGGCCTGTGGGCCAGCTTTTATGCCTTCTTTGGGAGTACAGGGGAAAGAGAGCAGGCTGGGTTATATGAAATGAAAATACATGAGAAGAAAGTCAAAGAGACTCCAGGGCTAAGGAGGAATAGAACACCTGACCACTACCACTGAACATATCTCCACAAAGACTTGGGGACACCATGTCAACCTCCTTACTGTTCCTTAGAAAAGATGAAAGTGTTGGCCTTAGGACACAGATGGATATTAAGAGGTTGAGTGTAACACCAAAGGGTAATAGTAAATATTCTATCGTGGTAATATTAAAGATGGTTTCATTTATGCAGGTCTTCTGGTTTGGATGGTATTCTTGTAAATGACCTTACCTTAACTGCCTTTTTTGTTTTAATTAGGGTATTAAGATTTTAAATAGATAACCAACATATTTATGGTTTCCTTTTAACCCTTACTGGATCTTGATGTAACTGGGTTATCCCCAGTTAAAATTAATGGAAGATAAGATGTCGTGTTATTAAAATCCTGAGCTGGATATTAACCCATCTTGCCTAACTTGTTGCTAGGCTTTGATGGTGACATGTGGCAGACTTTATTCATCTGAGCCTATTCTGCTTAAATTTCTTAAGCTTTTCTCTGAAAGAGAACTTGCACATAGAGAATTGTGAATGTAGACTGCTTGGAGATGTGGCAGGTACAGTTTTAGAAAAAAAATCAAACCACAATTTAGAAGAAAAGATCTTCTGTAAAGGGAAGAATGTTTGAAGAACATTTGTTTTAACAGATATTTTGGAGAGAGGCAAATGGTTCAAGCTTAAGAAGTCTAACATGGGGAAGCGTGTCTCTGAACAGTTTGTTTCCCATGTATTTTAAATATGAGACTTGATTTAGAAAAAAAATATTGCATTAAACATCTGTGGGTTGTTATATGTGTGTAACTCCTGCCAGTGATGGCAGTGAAAAGAATTTTTTTATTAACATCAGTCTAGGAGGAGAGACTGTGACAAAATGAAAAGGAATTATTTGGCACAGAGTCCTGTCTCACTATCAATACACTTCAGGGAGCTGATTTTGAACTGAGAGATAGTTGTGTAAGAAGCTGCTTGTGCAATTAGTTGATTGTTAAGCCTTGAAATACTTTTGTGCTGTTGTGTTTCTACCCACTTTGTTTTTGAGAGGGGAGGGCAAGGAAGGGGAAGTAAAGGTGTATATTCATGCACTGAAATACAGTAGAAAAGCAGAGAATTGGGGCTTCTGTTGTCATCTGAGTGTTTTCCATTAGATTTACAGCAATAATAAGAGGATGTTGTAATAGTGAGAATCCCAGCTGTTAAGTGCATTTTCCTTGTGTGCTTTAGGTAATGTAATAACCTTATCTTTTACTTCATAAATAACTGGCCTCTTAAGCAGAGAGTTTAGTAAATATCACCTTTAAAAATTTATTCAAGATATCTAGCCAAACTCCTTAAAGAAGTAGAATTCATAGTTATATGGAGGTGATCCTTTCTAATATTGTTGGATTCAATGATCAAAAAAGGTCATTTCCAAACAAGAGATTCTATGGTTCTATTAATAGTTTTGGTAATAATAATAATATTTTAGGTTAACATTACAATGTTTTCTTTTTAAAGTGTATTAAAAAACCCGAGATTTTGTTAAAAGCCACACTTTATGCATGTAAAACTTGCAATTTAAAACTGTCAAGTATACTCATTCAGAAGGTCTAACCTTTCATGTTTTGATTTCCCGAGATCATATGTTATAAAATAGTGATTGGTACGGACAATGAAGTATAATATTGGCCACATGATGAATGCAGTAAAATAGTCAATAGAAAGAACTTGGAGGTTTTTTTGATTTAACTGCATTATTCTTTCTTCTCTCATCCCATTCAGTGAAGTAATTTTCAGAAGCATGATAGAAAAAAGATAATAGTTTCATTATGAATTCTTGGGAGATAGAAATTAGGTAAAAATAAATAACACATTAAAAAAATCCTCTGAAAACCATGTTGTTTGATTTTTGCCTTTGAACCATTGAAATCAATGAAAAGGCAAGTTATTTATGTTCAAATAATAATGGGTATGGAATGCTGTAGTTCATGTGAACGTTTTCACCAAAATATTCTTTGAAATCCAATTACCTTAATTTTCAGAATTATTTTGGTGATGCGTCAGGCTTTTAGTTGGTAATTTCCTGACTAAAGGCCATAGATTTTTATGTCACTTTTTATATAAATTTTGCAACTTTTGAACATAGTATTTGATTTTTCACAGCATTCATCTAAGCAATGTTGGATAGCAAAACCTATGTGCATGTATGTTCAAACAAGAAAAGAATGTCTAAACTGAAGCTGTCAGAATGACAGCAGATTGAGAGTTGAAATTAGTGCTTTATTACCTTTCATGAAGCATTATTATGTTAAACTATGGTATATCTTGGGTACCTGACTTTTCTTCATTCAGCATAACAATACTTTCAAGGGCCTAACAAAATCTGTATTTCTTCACCTAACTGGACATTTATTAACACAAAATCACATGATTTGTGCACTATGATCATAGAATCCCTAGGTTTGAAAAGACCATCAAATCCAACTGTACCTGTCTAATATTAAATCATATCCCTAAGCACTTCGTCTATCCATCTTTTAAATACTTCCAGAGATGGTTACTCAATCACCTCCCTGGGCAGACAGTTCCAGTGCTTGTTAACCCTTTCAGTGAAGAAGTTTTTCTTAATGTCCAATCTAAACTTTCCGTGGTGCAGCTTGAGGCCACTCCCCCTCATCCTATTGGCTATCAGTTGGGCCAACAGAAAAAACCAACACCCACCTTCCTACAACCTTATTTCAGGTAGTTTTAGACAGTGATAAGGTCTCCCCTCAGCCTCCTTTCTCTAAGCTAAACAATGCCAGTTCCCTCAGCTGCTCCTTGTAAGGCTTGTTCTCCAGACCCTTCACCAGCTTCATTGCCTTTCTCTGGATGTGCTCCCGGACCTCAATGTCTTTCTTGTAGTGAAAGGCCCAAAACTTGACACAGTATTCAAGGTGCTGAGCACAGTGGCAGAATCACTTCCCTGGTCCTGCTGGCCATGCTGTTTCTGATACAAGCCAAGTTACTATTGGCCTTCTTGACCACCTGGGTACACTACTGGCTCATGCTCAGCTGGCTGTCAACCAACACTCCCAGGTCCTCCTCTGCCAGGCAGCATTCCAGCCACTTTTACAGCCTAAGCCTGTAGGGCTGCATGGGGTTGTTGTGTCCCAAGTGGAGGACTCTGCACTTCGCCTAGTTAAAACTCATCCCGTTGGCCTCAGCCCATTGGTCCAGCCTGTTCAGATCCCTTTGCAGAGACTCCCTACTCTTCAGCAGATCCCAGCTTCCTCCCAGCTCAATGTCGTCTGTAAGCTTGCTAACTGTACATTCAATCCCCTCATCCAGGTCACTGATAAAGATATTGAATAGAACTGGGCCCAGCACTGAGCCCTGGGGGGCACCACTTGTGACTGGTCTCCAACTGGATTTAGCTCCATTTACCACAACTCTTTGGGCCTGGCTATCAAGCCAGTTTTTCACCCAGCAGTGCGTATGCCTGTCCAGGCCAGAGGCAGCCAGTTTCTCAAGCAGAATGCTGTGAGAATCTGTCAAAGGCTTTACTGAATTCCAAGTACACTACATTCACACCCTTTCCCTCATCCATTAAGCAGGTCACCTTGTCCGAGAAGGTGATCGGGTTAGTTTGGCAGGGCTTGCCATTCATAAACTCATGCTGACTGGACCTTACCACCCAGTTGTCTTATGTGTGTGGTGTGACAGCACTCAAGATGACCTGTTCCATGATATTTCCCGGCACTGAGGTCAGACTGGCAGACCTGTTGTTTCTTGGATCCTCCCTCTGGCCCTTCTTGTAAAAGGGTGTAGCATCTGCCAGCCTCCAGTCAACTGGAACTTCCTCAGTTAGCCAGGACTGCTGATAGATGATGGAAAGGGGTTTGGCAAGCACTTCTGCCAGCTCAGTTAATACCCTCAGGTGGATCCCATCCAGCCCCATAGACTTGTGAATGTCTAATTGGGCAAGCAGTTCTTTAACCATTTCAACATGAGAGCTTTGTTCTATTCTCCTTCCCTGTCTTCTGGCTCATGAAAGCCAGAAAAATCATGAAATGAGCCAGATGGAAGGGTACACACATTTTAGGAAGGACAAGCAAGAAAAGTCAGGAAGGGAGCTGCCCTGAATGTGAGAGCGCTGCAGGAATGTATAAAGCTCTCCCAGGGATGGTTGACAAGTCAGTGGAGAGTAGATGGGTCGGAGGACTCTGTATATTTTTTCTACAGAAAGGCTGAACTCAACTTCTGCAATAACCACTACTGGATAGCTGTAAAAATCTGTTCCAAATTCAACCTTTTTTATTTTAATGTGACCGTGATTCTTCAGGTAGTAAAGTTGTATCTGGATTGTATTGATGGTTTGTGAATGTACAAATTGTTTGTATTGATGGTTTATGAATGTACAAATACATATGACTCATTTGCCTGAAAAGCTATTTCAGGTGCAACTTGCATGCAAATCTCGGCATACATGAATTTTGCCCTTTCAAGCAGGAGCAGCATGTAACATATTCAGCAACAAAAGGATCCTTAATCAGTGTTCACTTCTCCAGAAAGCAGATGTTTGTCAGTTAGAAAGCATGAAATAGGGAATACTGTACCTCAGTCATACTGCTTTTGGTACAGACAGTTAAGTCTAAAGACAAGTATTTTAAAGTTTAGTGTATTAGGAGATACAGCCCTTGAAAGAACAAAGGATTCATGAATTTTCAATTCATCCCATTTTTGGTTTTGACCCTACATGGTTTTGTTAAACTGGAAAACTCAATCTGTACAGCCTTCATGATTGCTGAGACTAAGTGGCAATAATATTTTTAGTTAAGTGCATTCACTTGAAAAGGAGGTTTTATTGGATTAAATGGCTGTTCCCCATGTACACCAATTGACAACTTGAACACCTGCCATGCTAGTGCAAAGTTCAAAATACAGTAATAGCAGCAATACTCTTTTTGATATATTCTCATTGCAGATATAAGAAAACATTAAAAAATAATTTGGTGTTTATTTAGTTATTAAAAAATATATTTTTATAAATCAAGTTGAAGACAACTATTTTGACTCTTATAGGAAGAAATCTACTCTGTTTTTAAAATGCAGTATTTGCACAGTTCAGTATATTTTCAATACATTAGGTTTAAATTTTCAAATAGCATTAAAATGATTGATGTGTACATATGTTCTCCCCAAGTATAATACACTATTTTATATTTTTCTGAAGAATCAAATATTGTTTCTTTCTGATGCAACTTTTAAATTTATTACTCAGCTTTGTTCCAGTGTTTCATATTACATAAAGTCTTTTTTAAGTAATTTAAATATGATAGTCTTATTATGAGGCTAATTAATATATAAACTTTCTTTATCAAAATATAATGTGCTGAAGATTATTTTTAATGTAAATGAATTTTTCTGCATTTTATGTGTCCAATTTTGTCCTTAAAGCTGAAAAATGTATTCATTCCCTTTGCAAAGTCAAAATAATATTTGCAAAGAGAAATACACTCATGCAATAGAAAAAAACTATATTTGTCTTTTAGTTTATTATATATGTGGATACAGGTAAGCTACTCCTGTTATTTCTATAATAAGAACAAAATATTACTATTTGCATATATAGCACACTAAAATGGCATTTAGATTTTGCTGTTGTACTGTACTGTGAATGTACCACTACTACCTTGTGGAGTCTGAGAAAGAATTATATAGTGTTTTCACTGTGTCTTTTCCTTACCATGTTATTGCCTTAGTATCAGTGGCAAATGACTGTGATACAAAATCTTTTTTATAAATTCACTCTGATACTTAACCTCTGCAGATAAATAAAAGCAATTCATCTTCTTTCCTGAAGGTGTGAACATGTAATCTGTCATTTCAAGTCTTCATTTTCTAGATCTCCTCCCTTTTTAATGTCTGCCTTGACTGGAGTATTTTGTCTCACTTTTTTCACATTTTGATTCACCATTTTGATTCCAGTGGCTTCAACTCTGGTTTGTACCATTGGATTGTAATGGTGCAGCTACACAGTCGCTGTGCTTATGAACTTTCCTAGGCTAAGATCTTCTTAGCACTCTGTGTGACAGGTCTACACACTTCTCCTTAGCATTTATTTGATTTGAAATCACGTTCCTTTGCAGTACTTTGGATGTTAAAGACAGTACTACATCCATCTATTGATCCTGCCAAGAATGACCAAACATCTGCTTTTAATTCCTGTCCTAAAACACCTGAAAAAGACATGTGGCACACTTTCTCAGGCTGTAAGATCTTGCATTAAATGAATGTAACAGCTCTAGTTACTCAGGATGTGGGAGTCTTCTCTTTAAGTGGATCTTATTCGGAAAATCTGCACTCAGGGAAAAAGCACTCCCTTCTTCTTTACTGTTGCCATGCAAATGCCCCTAGCTGTTACTTCACATCACTTTATTTTACGGGGTGTTAACAACAAGAGTGCTGTAGAATAAAGACCTCAGTAATCCAAAGTGAGTGACTGTTCCTTTCTGTAAGTGAGAAAATGGATGAACGTTTTCTATTTTTTCCCTCTGCTTAACTCCATTTTCCTCCTATATGAAGTATCAGAGATGAATATTTTTTTTAAATTGTAGTTCAGTGTGAGTTAGGTATATTACGTCCTGGTAAAAGAGAGAGAAAAAAAAACCAATATGTGATACAGAAATCAGAGTATCAAGTTCTTTTCTGAAAGGGCTGCATAGTATAGAAGTGATCATCAGTTTCTGAAGTGTTGGAACAAAAAATGAATCTTGTAGTGGAAGGAACTGGAATCTTCTTATTCCTTTTGGCAGCAGAGGCAAGATACTGTTGAGGAGCCAGTTTGTTCCTGTTGCAACTGCAGTTCCTGGTCTGTTGAGACAGAGTTGCTATGGGTGCCTGAGCACTTTTCACTGGAAGTTAGTGTGACTATGAAGTTGTATCTTTCTTTTGTACAATGCATTTCTCCTGGGAAAGCCTGAAGCTCATCCACTATTGTAAATAGGCAGTTACTCCTCATAACCCCTCTTCAAGTCTGAAATGGTATTTTTCAAAACAAGCTAATTATGGTGTAGCATAATCCTCCATTTTAGATGTTGATTGTCTTGAGATTGTCTTTAAGAACAATTATTTCTGTCCCCTGTAAAGGTTTACTTTATTATCTCATATGAAATTCAAATGGGAGAGTATACAGGAAAGTGAAAGGGTGAAACATTTTTAGTAATTACATGAAAACCTATCATATCCTTCATAATAGTAACATATTAAAGTTAATATGAATAAAGAATTTGCCCCATATTCAGTGGCATATGCTGCCTTTTTCATTGTTAAAACATTTTGCATGTTTTATCAAAAGCGAAGGGGAATTATTTAACTAATTTGTTTCAATTCACCTACATCCGAATGCTGGTCCTTCTGGTATTTGCATGGGTGGGATTATTTCCACAGAGGAAAAAATAATCCACCAAAACAAAAAGGAAGATGATGGCATTGCAATTAAGGCTTAAATATTTAACAAACAGTGGTGTTAGCACATCAGAGACAGATTTTAGTCAAACATATTGTTCGGTGACAAAGCTTGTTTTCAAGCCTTAACATTCTGATATTTGTTTTGTGTGTAAGATACTGCTTGCAACACTTCTTGGACTTCAGGTTAGTCTGGCAAGACCTGTCTTTTGTGAACCCATGTTGACTGGGCCTGATCACCCGGTTCTCTTGCATGTGCTTCATGATAGCACTCAAGATCACCTGCTCCATGACTTTCCCTGGCACTGAGGTCAGACTGACAGGCCTGTAGTTTCCTGGATCCTCCCTGAGACCCTTCTTGTAGATGGGAATTTAGGTGAATGTTAGTTCCCAGAGAGACTGTGGACTTTCCTTCCTTGGAGAGACTTAAAAAGTGACTCACCATGGCCCCAAGAAACCTACTCTGGCTGACTCAGCTCTGAGCAGGTGATTAGACTAGGTGACCTCTTGAGATGTTGCCTTCTTGCCTTAGCTGTTGTATTGTTCTATTTCTCTGGACCTCTTGGGAGGCACATGGACTAATGTCTCTAATCTTTGACATACACATTTTGGAAAGATCTTATGTGTGGTTAAACTCTGTATTTCATGCCCTACCCGTACAACTCCCTGTGTTCTTGGGGTTAAGCAGTCAACTGAAAATGCCTGCAGCTCAAAGCAGGTGAGCACCATCAGTACCTGTAACTCAGTTACTGCTAAAGATATGGAACTAACAAATTTCAAACTGAAGAGGCTTTTATAACCACATCATATCTTTTAATGACAAAGTTAGAAGTTACAATATCTAAATGTAGTTTTGTTCAAAGTACTGCTTTAATTATTTAGGTATACTGTATGCCCCTGGAATCCTAATATTGGCTTTTCAAAATCCTATTTAGTTAGAGAACATTGTAATCCTAAAAATACTTTTAAAAATTAATTAGTCACTAGTAAGGATTTCCTCTTTTTTCTATTAAATATTTTCAATTCTTAGTGTTAGTGGTTTTATTCCAAACTGTACTTAAACCCCTGAGACATCCATATAATGTAGGTCTTATTTCTGTAGAAATACTACGTGGTGTACGGTATTGAGTTTAAGGTTTTACTAGTCCATCTCTGATTCTGTATTTTGAGCAAGAAGACATTAAATTTTTCCTTGTAGGTCTTGGCTTAATGCATCTAGTAATTTAATGTAGTTAACTTAGTAAGTGGATATAACTTGAAAAGTGAAAGCTGAAGATTAAAAGTGGTATATAGATAAATCTTAGTCTTAAGAGCTGACTTCATGAAAATAACTGAGATTTCCAAATATCGTCAAATAATAGTATGGTGGAGCTTTATAATTTACATTTTTCTTTACTTGTTTTTCTGTTTCTCCACTACCATCACAAATGAGTGTCTGTCCTGTGGTGGATTGCTATGATCAACAACTTCAGATCCAAGTGACATTACCAGTTTGTTTAGAATTAATCTTGTAGTTATTTCAGTAAATTGAGGAACACTACTTAATGTATATACATATATATCTGTTTGCCATCTGAGTCAAGATAGCTTTGTATGCTATATATTTTTTTCTTCAGAAGTGAAAGTATAGATGTAGGCCTCTTCTTTCTTTCTGCTTGTAGTAGAGCACCAAACTTTTTCAAATAGTGGTAAAAAAAAAAGTTCTTTCCATTATTTTCATGGAATAGGAAGGCACACGAATTTACTTATCTCTTTTGAAATTATGGGACTAGTAATGTGCATCTAAAACATGAAGGTTGAGCATCTGTGGGACTTCTCCATGTAAATAATTTCTGGGTAGATTTGCCTGTGTTAACACAAACTGCACTTTCTTGAATGTTCAGGTTCTGAGTAGTACCCTTATCATTTCTCCACCTTCCATATAGTCTCATGGATTTTTTTTTTTTTGTTAGTATCAGATAAATTTTCAGTTTTTTTAGGAGAGAGGGAGCCTAGATATGGTTTTCTTGATGCATATACTACCATAGTGGATTCTGACAGATTTAATTCTCTACTGCATCAAGCTCTGGAGTGATCCCAGTTAATTACTTTCTAGAAGTTGCTTTCTGGAATACCTCTCCAAAAGGGCTCCTGAGACATATGTGACCACCACTTACAGAAGGTTGATGGTTATCATATGTAAGCACGACACGATTAAGCAAATACACCTTCCATATCACTTTATTTGCAATTTAAATCTTTATCTTTCTCTGTGAGAAGAAATTAATTTACATACTTTACAGTATACTATAGACTCTCAAGAATGTTTTTCCTTCAAAATTAGTACAAGTTTTGCATCCATTATTTTGTGTATTTATGTGATAACCTTTCCAACTCAATGTCTATGTAAAAGGAAGAGCATTTTTTGATACATGTTCCTTGCTAGTAGGAAAGAGGTGTATTAAACAGCTTTGAAATTTTTTCTGTACTCTAAAAGTCAGTTTGCTGCAGTTTCTCATGGGCAAATATATTGTACACACATATCAACCTAATTTTTCTAACTAAAAATTAGTTTTCTTGACTATTTTTTTTTACCAGCAAAAGCCAGTGCTTTGTCATTTAAACATTTATGAATGTTACTTAATTTTACCAAATAGAAATTCTCATTTGATGTAAAATTATTACATATACTCTTGACAGCCAACTTATGTAAAGAAGAAATAAACTGAAGTCAAATTCTGCTGGATAAGAGAAAGCAGTGTGATGTTCACCAGAAGTTTAAGTTATGATATTTCTGAAATATACTTTGTCCCTCAAGCATGTATTCTTTCACTGACAGTTCAACTTAGCCTTTTGAGAAGCATGCACCTTGTGAAACTGGAAATTGCAAAGAAGAATTAGAAGCTATTTTTAATGTCTCTCTTCTTTTCCAGAGATTACAATATATCTAAACTACATCAGTCCCCTGTCCTCACCTGACAACTACCTTAAAATGTAAGTGGACTGACTGTAAACATATGGGTACAGGTTCCAATATGTACTAGAAAATTTGTTCAATGACCTAACTGTCCTAAATTGTTTCTGTCCCTCAGTAGTGCTGACATATACTTGCAGAGACTTATCTATCTGTAAGGCTGTAGAATAAGCAAAGGTTGTAAAATGCATTTCTTAGTTTTGTTTTGTTTTGAACTGGAAGCTGTTCTGTGGGCAGTCCTGCAACTGCAGACGATTGCCAGGGCAGATTTAGACTAGACATTAAAAAGAAGTTCTTCACTATGAGAGTCATGAGGCACTGGAACATGATGCCAAGGGAAGTTGTGGACGCCTCATCCCTGGCGGTGTTCAAGGCTAGGTTGGATGATGCCTTGGGCAGCCTGATCTAGTGGGATGTGCCTGGCTATGGCAGAGGGGTTGGAACTAGATGATCTTTAAGGTCCCTTCCAACCCTAACTATTCTATGATTCTATGAAATGATGAACATGGGAATGTCAAGCTCTTTCTGGAGCTGATGAAAACGTATGTTGTCTTTGTAGGCCATCAGTGCTGTAGATGAGATCACCTTTTGAATTCACTTCAGAACGGTGCTGGTGAGGGTAATATTCAGACCTCAGCACAGTTAGTATATCTCATCCTGAAAGATGTTATTTTTGTGATAAAATTCAACAGAACTTCTCATAAAACATTGTGGAGTACATAAGTCCCTTCCCACTAAGGCAGAAGCAAGCCATGAATGGTTTAGACCTCACAAGAGAGCTGTGACCCTCAAGAAAACCAAAGAAATAAGCTAGCATGCATTATCATTTAAGTTTTGGATTATTTGAAAAAAAATACTATAAAATTAATCTTATTTCTACTGGTATAGAAAAATTTATAAGGATAACCACTCCTTTAGGCATGATTTATTGAAACTGGCCTGGATAGTTGCAGTGATATATAATAGTGCAAAGGAGAAAAAAAGCTAGTAACAAGCTTTGGTGGAAGGAAAATAGTAACCAAAAGCAGTGAAAACAAATAAATGTTCACAGTGTTCCCTCATGCTGTGAGGCAAACATTGCCTTCAGACTAAGCCGAGCTGTGAATTTCTTCTCTAGTGCAGAGATTATTTTTTACCTGTTGTGTCTTCTAATGTGTGAGTGGGAAGGTAAGAAATTTTCACGTTTTCTTCCCCACCTTTCTTTCTGCATCCCTTATGGCTAAAGAACGAGCCCTGAGGAGGACATATTCAGTCTTCATCCATGAGGCACTCCTGTGTTTGGCCCATACATTGGAAGTAAAATAGCGGTAGAAAACTCATCTCTATCCAGATGCCCTTCTTGCAAAGTCAAGTAAATGTGGAAAATCAATTGGCAAACCAGTTCTGTTTAACTGCATCTCTTCTACCTAACCTGTTTCTGTAGAGATCTGGGAATCCAGGATGCATAGAAACTACTTCTAACAGTTAAAATAGAGCATGTTGAAAACTTAACCTACACAGCATGGCAACGCAACCTGAATAAGTTATTAAAACCAGCCCCTCCAATTCCTCTGAATATCTATCTATATTTAGTCTTCATGGCTATATATATGCAGGCATACAGATAAAAAATTATATAAAAGAACAATGCAAAAAATAGAATCATAAAGCTAGTTCACAACAATCTCTAAATATAATGAAATTGGGTGATTTGTAGAAGGGCTTTTTATTTTCTACAGTTACATTTTATTTCTTTAACTGCAAGATAAGCTGTCTTTTAAGTCGCAATAAAAACACATTATTAAGTAGAATAATAAAATCAATGCAATTTTTAAAACCTCAGTGTCCAAATATTTATTCCTGCAGTAAATAGCATTCTGTGTGATGAGTTTAGCATTAAAATTATTTCATCTAAGGAAATGGGGAAACTATAAGTATGCAATACCAAGTACAAAAAAATTAATCTTAATACACTTCTAACTACTATGTGGTTTACTCTAGCTAAGCTATTATAATATGTCCTTATGCTAAATAAAATGCAAGTCTGCAGTACAGTCTATTATAGCATCTTTTCCATTTCAGATACTCTTAAGAGGTAAAAGCACTAAATACTACTGGCTATATTGTAAGCACATTAAAACACATTGCTCTAAGATGCAGATTGTATTTCTACAATATTGTTTAAATATCAAAATGGTTAATTTTAATTTTGTCTTTTTTCTGTAAAATATAAATTAGACAGTATAGAGATGCACTTTAGCAATGTGAATTTGACTTACAACAAATTTGCAAAGCCTGAATATGCAAAATTTGTCTTTGTGTCTATCGTGGCATTCTAGGTTAATGGTGGTGGAGTGGTTTAAAGTATAAATACATGATTAAACCTCTGTAATGCTCCTTTTTTTTTTTTCTGAATTAAGGTAAATTGGGAGCAGTAGACACTCAAAATGGTTAAGTCCCTACTTAAGAAATATATTCAGCAGTGTAAAACCACTGGGTAGTGCAAAGCAGTAATGATATCCCTCTAGCTACCAAGGAAGAGGGTACAGCTGAGGGAAAGGGCAAGCCTAAATCATAACTACATGCTGGCAAGTGTTATTTAAGACGGTCATATTACTGCTGTCCTAGTTACAGTGACGTCCTATTGAGGTATAAGGTAGTTGGCTTGCAGTTATGTGGGATTTACTGATCTGTAGGAAAGGAGGCAGACTGTAAGTATTAATATGAGTAGAAACACATTTCCATGGGCTAGTAAACACTGATGTTAGGATGAGAATTGAGGGGACTTGTTTGCTGTAGCAGAGGAAACAGTACCCACCTCCAATGGAGTGTCTAGGCAAGTAGGAGCTGCAATGTGTTAAATGACTGCTTAAATATTTAAAGTTAAATCAACTGAAAGCTGTCTATCAAAGCTGCTGGAGCATTCTGAGATGATCTCTGTGTACTTGAGCTTGGTCTTTCGTTCTGCTTGCCTCCTACCAAAGCTGTGTCTTTTTCCCCCATAAAGATGTTTGTTCTGGGAAAAATCAAGCTGCTAGCAAAAAATAAGCTCAGTAGCTTGCTAAAAGGAATACTGGTCAATGTATTATTTCTAGGTTCTGGCAATCCAGTAGTCTCAACAAAACCTTTGAATCCTGTCCAATTAGAACACACACTGCATTTGGAGATTAAGTATTGGAATTACACTACATTAAATAACATGCTTATCATGCTGGGTAGTTGTTGAATTATTAAATACAATAATTAGGGAAAATCAACAATATCTGATTCTAATAAACTTCTAATAGGTTTTCTTTTCTTATGTCAATAAGTATTTAAAGTAGAGTCAAAGTGCAATTACTAGCATCTTGAGTATTTTGCGTGATGAGTCCTTTTTTATCATGCCTTGTTAATGAAAATAGTATGCTTCTTGAACATTCATACAAAAGAATGGCAGATCAATTCTATTCAATCTGTATTTATATATTCTTTGGTTTATAATTATGTAATTATGGTATTCAAGTCACCTAGGCCTATTTATCTGTCAGCCTGTTGGAATAGATTGTGAACAAAAGGATATGCATCTTTAATAAGATAATTCATGTAAGTAAGTTTATACCAAACCTGAAGTGCTGGACTGGTCTCTTTGTTGTTGCATCCTGATTTTCCAGTGTTTTCTCACTTACAAATTGTATTTTTTATTCCTTGCAATACAGAATTTTGCTGTTACCTTATATGCCATGGTTCAGCGTGGGATAATATCATTTGACTTTGCATTCACTAGGTTGCACGTTCCAATGCTCCTTCTACCTGTCACTTCTCTTTTTCTAAATATTCTTGGAAGATACTGGATTTTTTTTTCCACTCCTCAGGGAAGAGACTATTTTTCAAAAGTGCAGCTTGATGGATACATTTTTATTTTGTGGAAAGATTGTATATAAAACATTGATAAACACCCAATTACGTGATAAGGGGCAAAAGGATATAACTGGTTAGCCTAGTGAATACAAACAAAAGTAGACTTAGTCCATATATGGGTTCAGTGCCAGATTTATCCTCCAAAACCCCCACTTTTCAGCAATAAATCTCTTGAACAATACAAGAAAGAATGCTTCAGTGCTCAGGTCTGATCGTAGGATGTGTCAGCTTCTTTTCAGGCAGTTATACTGCTTTGTGTGAACTCTAGCAGCACAACAAGGGAAGTTGAACTGATGCTGTACTGTTTTGTAGAGCTGGGTTTTTCTATTCAGTTTAATAATCTAATAAGTGAAGTGGTTCTCAAGGTACTACCTATATGTAAATATATACATTTATAGTTAGGTATACATATATGCGTAACATGTTTACACATCTTTTTAACAAACTACCACAGAATTTTTGGTATAAATATTATAGAAGAATCATCAGAAATCTTGGGTCAGACAGGGTGTTTTCAAGATCCTTTTGAAGCCATGCATATGTTAAGCTCTCCTATTCAATGCAGAAAATATTTGGCCTACAGTATATCAAAAAATCAACAGACAAAGAAATGATCCAATTACACTGAAACAAAAAGTTATAGGGACTCGGTGAAATACTGTGTAAAGACATCACCATTGGTCTTTGTTCCTATGAGAATTATCAAGTCAAAGATCTTTCCTTCTTAGCACATGCCTTAAAGAGAGGGCAGGTGGTGTCAGAAAGAAAAGACTGGGGACACTTTTTGTACTCAGTGCAGGTAGTTGTGGTATCATGAGATAGTAGTGGAGAAGGAAGAAGATGGAAGAATATATTAAGCAAAGTTAGTTATATAAAAAGTGACATGAAGATTTTGAATACAAAGGTCTACTAAAAAGGGAAATTACATCAAGGCTTTCTGAGTACTTGTCATACTGTGCCTCTGTTTTCAACAAACCGTGAATTATTCTCTATCCTTTTGCTTACTTTCCCTACTGCACTAGCTTTGCTATAAAAGTATTTCTGTTACTTCTCTTGTGGTTTTGCATAACTTCATGAGGAATCTCAGTAGCTTCTGATATTATCATAAATTGTGACAGTATGCCATGCATATTGACTCTGACATTCATGTACATTTACTCATGCATATGCCATGTAGAAGGACTTCCTGCTTTCAGGGTGCATATTGAAGCAGACTACCCTGTCCCTGAATAACTGTCATGTCTCCCAGTCACCAGGGTATTCTGGGATGAGTTTCTAGTTTAACTTTAAAAATCAAAGTGATACAGGAAACGAATTTTAAAAGATTTTCAATTCAGCATAGTGTAGTAGAAAATTAGGTGGAGCACTGCATAAGCTGTCATGTTTTCTGGCACTCTTTAGACTGTACCTGTGATTTATGGCTTTGGGTGAGTTTTTTCTCATGAGCAGATTCTTGGCTTGCTCGGGGGAGGGCCTCACACAGTAAAGTCCTTCCCTGCTTGGTACTAGTGCTGTCTGCTATCCCCATTAGAAGCTCACACACAGGAACAGTTATTGTTTTCTTTGCCAATGAAATGAAAGAACTCGCTTTAATACCACTTTTGCTTCAAGAGGTTTGTATGTCTTGTTACATACAATTTCTTCTGTATCATTTTCTGTTTAAACAGATCTAGATACTTCAAACATTCATCATATAGATTTGAACATCAAAACAAATTGTAAAACTCGAATGTGTTTCTGGTTAACATGGATAATCATAGAATCATAGAATCATAGAATAACCAGGTTGGAAGAGACCCACAGGATCATCGAGTCCAACCATTCAGATTCTCCTAGATGCTGTGCTAAAGGACAGGTAGGTGATTAATGGCAGCCAGTGTGGCATCACCAAGGGCAACCTGACCACCTGTTTGACCAACCTAGTGGCTTTCAATGATGGGGTGATCAGAGCACTGGACACAGGACTTCTGTAAAGCCTTTGACATGGTCCCACAACGTCCTTCTCTCTAAACTGGGGAGATATTGGTTAGATGGATGAGTGGTTTGGTGGAAAAGGAATTGGTTAGATGGTGTCCTTCAGGGGTCCTTACTGCAACAGTGCTGTTTAATATCTTCATCAGTGATACAGAGAGCGAGATCAGGTGCACCCTCAGCAAGTTTACAGATGACACCATGTTGAGTGGTGCAGTTGCTGCACCAGAAGGATGGGATGTCATTCAGAGGCAACTCAACAGGCTGGAGAAGTGAGCCTGTGTGAATCTCATGAGATTCAACAAGGCCAAGTGGAAGGTCCTACAACTGGGTCAGGGCAATCCGCAGTTTCAATACAGGATGAGGATGATGTGATTAAGAGCAGCCCTGCAGAGAAGGACTTGGGGGTGCTCATTGATGAGAAGCTCGATATGAGCTGGCAATGTGTGCTCACAGCCCAGAAGGTCAACCACATCCTGGGATGCATCAGAAGAAATGTAGCCAGCAGGTCGAGGGAGGTGATTCTGCACCTCTACTCTACTCTTGTGAGTCCCCACATGGAGTATTGTGTCCAGTTCTGGAATCCTCAACATAAGAAGGATATGGAACTGTTGGAATGGGTCCAGAGGTGGGCCACAAAGATCATCAGAAGGCTGGAGCCCCTCCCATACAAGGGCAGGCTGAGAGAGTTGGGATTGTTCAGCCTGGAGAACAGAATGATCCGAGGAGACCTTATAGTGGATTTCCAGCACCTGAAGGGGGCTACAAGAAAGCTGAAGAGGGACTTTTTACAAAGGCATGTAGTGTTAGGAAAAGGGGAAATGGCTACACATTACAGAGGGGAAGATTTAAACCAGACATTAAGAAGAAACTCTTCACAACGAGGCAATGTAAAATGTTGCCCAGGGAAGCTGTGGATGCCCCCTCCCTGGAAATGTTCAAAGCTAGGTTGGGTGGGGCCTTGAGCAGCCTGGGAGGTGTCCCTGCCCATGGCAGGGGAGCTGGAACTAGATGATCTTTAAGATCCCTTCCAACTCAAACTGTTCTTTGATTCTATGATAATTCACAAATGGATGGAAAGTTTTCTTTAATTTTCACCTGTGAAAAATACTTACACAGAAAGTTCACCAGTCTCGCTCTAGAACATAAAATGAATATCACAACATGAACCAAAAATAGCTAGGTGTGGGAAATCAAATGCTGTAATTTTTTTACAGAATCCATGCCAAGGTCTCTGCTAAGGTGGGATGAGTTTGCTGGCACCCAGTTAAGAAAAGGAGGAAAAAGTGATTTTTAAATTGAATTTTACATTTGCATTCATGTGGTTGAGAAGACTCTTCCCAGTCCTCCCCTTTGCTATAGCAGTGTTAGCTTACTACAGATTTTGTTTTAAAATAAATGAGGATAGTTTTGTTGCTTGTTCATTGATGACTTTACAAATGTCTTAAAATAGTTTTCATATCCCATGTCAATTTGATTAAAAGTGACTTAAGTTTATGCAGAGACTTTGAGGCAATCCAAACCTGTTACAAAAGGAACTTCTCCAAAATGGGCGTGAGCAGTTAAAAAAAAAAATGTTGTTTATAGCAAATATTTCATTATTTGTTAACAGTATTTAAAAAAAGTTTGCTTACAATACTTGATCTCTTACAAAAGGACATAAAGAGTTTGTGTGTCTACTGGCCCACGGTGAAATTAGGGTTGCTGTTGGACATGTACTTCAGCTGGCTCAAGGACTTGTGTTTCTTGTCTCTATAAAACAAATCTGGAAAGATTAGCTTAGTGGTAGATTAGCTTAGTAGTAGTTTAGGTAGTAATAAAAAATGAACTTGTATCTGATGAAAGTAAATGTTGCAAGGAGAGAAGGTCTTGTGTAGTGAGCATACTTGAGTTTAGCATTTGGGCAGTTTTTTGAAGTCAGTTGCAGCTGGCTTATGTTACAATTTGTACAGATGGACCGGCAATAGCAAACCCACTGCTGTGAGTAATTGGTACAGTAATTTAGGGATGCATTCTTGATGGCTAGCCAGGGTTTGGCAACAGATAACTCACAGATGTTGGCATATGTGAGGCTGTACACTAACAGTGAACTCTAGTACATGTGCTATGATGCTTTATTGTAATAAGCTTATTGTTTGTGTAGAAGCCACAGCAATACACTTGCTTTCTGTTCAAATCCACTTTCCTCCTTCACCTCACTTTTCTCCTACCCCTCCCAAATTATGGCTAAGTCTGTCATGATTTCCAGCCCTTGTGGGTGAAAATTTTGACTAGTACGGCATTATGCTTACATCTAGTCTTCTGTAAAGCACTAGGCTATAGCTTAAGTATTTTAAAATAGATTTCAATAAATTTGTCCAGACCCTGTCTTATTCTGGTTTTATATTATTTCCTTTCAGCCCTCTCTTCTTTGCCCCCTTGGGCCTTTGCTGGCAGGGAGAGGGGAGCAGTTCCTATGAAGCTGGCATGTGAAAGGCTAAAAAGAACATTTCTTATATGAGGGATATTCAGAGTTTGGATTCTAATTGTGGCCAACACAAAATTTAGATATAAAGAGATCAAAGATGGCACCTTTGTTTTCTGAATACTTTTATCACATCAAAGTATTCTTGGCACATGATTCCTGTTTCATATCAAATGTTTCAATCAACACTTTTTAATATGAAAAGATCTAATTATCTGCATTTAATGATAAATTCCATTCAAAACCATGGTGTAGAATCAATTTAGATTTTAATATTCTCATTGCAGAGGTCCACCAAAAGTTCTTAGCACCCAGATTTTTGAGTCTGGATGTTGTAAGAATTATCCAGGATAGAAGCCTACGCTCCTATACCCTTTTGTTGCTCTTCAGTTGGCCCTCGGAGGGAAGAGCTTCATGTTATTCAGTGAAAAAGTAAGAGATGAAAGTGAGAAGAGAAGCAATACAGAAGAGAATTAAACAAAAGTGGGGGAGAGTTGAGCTGGGATTTTTTAACAATTTTATAGTGTAAGGGAAAAAGCCTGTATAGAGCTTTGCAATTGTTGTGTGTCTGCTTGCAGCTCGCTCGGTTCTTCGAGAGTTGAAATTTCTGAAGTGTTTCGTAGAAGAGAGACTTGAAATCATGACTTTACAGTAGACTTAAAATTAAGATGAACATATACAGAGACAATGAATTACTGCACCTGCAGTTATTTGAATTATAATGCTGAAAAGAATAGTCATGCTGTCCATGTAGACAGTAAGAAGAGGGAACTATTTCCAAGGGAGAATGAAAGCAAGTGCTCTGGAACTGTCAGGAGTACATAAAAAGAGGAATCTATCAGTACATATATGAATGGCAGAGAGGTCCCTCTCCTAACAACAGGGAAAGGAGGAGAGGAGAAGTGGCTCACAGGAGGATTAGTGGGCTGAGAGAAAAGCCTGAAAGTCATGCTGCCCCGATAGCAGAGAATCATAGAATCATAGAATCATAGAATAACCAGGTTGGAAGAGACCCACCGGATCATCGAGTCCAACCATTCCTATCAAACACTAAACCATGCCCCTTAGCACCTCGTCCACCCATGCCTTAAATACCTCCAGGGAAGGTGACTCAACCACCTCCCTGGGCAGCCTGTTCCAGTGCCCAATCACCCTTTCTGTAAAGAATTTTTTCCTAACGTCTAGCCTAAACCTCCCCTGGCGGAGCTTGAGGCCATTCCCTCTTGTCCTGTCCCCTGTCACTTGGGAGAAGAGGCCAGCACCCTCCTCTCTACAACGTCCTTTCAGGTAGTTGTAGAGAGCAATGAGGTCTCCCCTCAGCCGCCTCTTCTCAAGGCTAAACAACCCCAGCTCTCTCAGCCGCTCCTCATAAGGCCTGTTCTCCAGCCCCTTCACCAAATTCGTTGCTCTTCTCTGGACTCGCTCCAGATCCTCAACATCCTTCTTGTGGTGAGGAGCCCAGAACTGAACACAGTATTCGAGGAGTGGTCTCACCAGTGCCGAGTCCAGAGGGAGAATAACCTCCCCGGACCTTCTGGTCACACCATTTCTGATACAAGCCAAGATGCCATTGGCCTTCTTGGCCACCTGGGCACACTGCTGGCTCATGTTCAGTCAGCTGTCAACCAACACGCCCAGGTCCCTCTCCTCCAGGCAGCTTTCTAGATAGACTTCTCCTAGTCTGTAGCACTGCATAGGGTTGTTGTGCCCCAAGTGCAGGACCTGGCATTTGGCCTTGTTAAACCTCATGCTATTGGACTCTGCCCAGTGGTCCAGCCTGTTCAGATCCCTTTGCAGAGCCTCCCTGCCCTCCAGCAGATCGACACTCCCACCCAGCTTAGTGTCGTCCGCAAACTTGCTAAGGGTGTGGGACAGGTCAAGCTAGTGATCGATTAGTCTTCTGATGTGTGGATTTGAATTCTTTTTGACCCTTTTAGAACATTAGTAATTTATTTCTCATCTTTGTTGACAAGGCATCAGGGTAATATTAAACCTTCTGAATACGGGGAGAGAGGAATTTTAAGTAGCTGTTGTCACTTGGGTGGGTATTTTTCACTTCAGGCAGGAGCATTTCATTTTGCAATTTACAGTCTTGGTCTCTTGGTGCATGCCCTGGCTGTATTGCTCAATAAAGACTTGAGATCACGTTGTTCTTTTACAGCCTTTGATTTGCTTTGAACGAAGTGTAGGACCATGGTCATGAAAGGAAGTCCGATTTGCTATAGAAGATCACTGGGGCTGGATGACCAGGGTATATAACACTGGTGTGCTTTGTTCACAATGCCAGCACAGCCAACGAAAGACCGGAACTGGGACACTGAATGAATTTGCTTCTCCACAGAATAAATGAACTTCTCTCTCTGGTGACAGAGCATTGTACTCTGCATTAGCAAAGAAGCTTCTTGGTAGTAAGAGAACGAATTCTTTTCTTGACCTGATTATCAGCTCTAGAACTCAAGTCTCCAGCTTGATCAATGCAGACAGACAGCTGTGTTGCTTTAGGATTGGTCTGATCTGCATGAGGCTGGAAATTTTTGCATACCCAGGACCACTCAGAGAGTTACGAGCTTGGTTTGTTTTAAACAGGCAGAGCTACCGATGAATGAAAATTCAACATGTAGGTGAGATGGGCTGAAACCCACCTATATAACCAACAAAGCAACAAAAATAAATTTACAGTTTGATTTTTTTTCACTACAGTTTGCTTTTTAACTGGCAGCCTGAAAAGTCTTCGTTCCATGAAACATAAAAAATTGGTCATGAAGCAGTATAGCAAAACCCGGTCACTATATGGATCAGATACAACTTTATTTATTTATGTTTCTATTAGGGCTTTCATGGCTCAGTTTGACAAAGTAACTACTTTGTGCCAGAACATGCAGTGAGTTTTGACGATACTCTAAGATAGAGAAGTTTTATCTTGTGCTTCTGATCACGTCCTTCAGTTAGAACAAGTGAGTAAACCAAGAAATCAAGGTACGTTTGCAAACAATGCATTTCAATCAACACAAAATACTCATATCTGGAAGACACTACTCCTTGTGCTTTTATGGCTAGATGAGGATTTTGAGGTTTAGCAATCCATGTTAAGCATTTGGAGTTGAGTTGTGGGACTAGTATGGTATGGCTCAGAAAATGAAGTATTTACTAATTGGTTAGTATGATAATAAAGATACGTAACATGTTAAAGTTATAAATTGGACTATATGTGGATGATGTCATCAGATATATTTATTTTACAAGACATTGGTAAGTTTGAGCTTTTCAGATGGCAGGAATTTTGATAAAGTTGTTCTGAAATACCCCAGTGTAGAAGTAAGGTAGATTAACGCTTGCTTTGTTAAGATGTCTCATTGTGTAGCTACATAAACTGCAAATGAGAAAAAGAGATGTTCGAAGAACATTTTGGGAAAACTTTACTCAAGACGATATCTCACACCATTTGCTAGTCAATTTGTTTTAAGCCCAGTATACAAATTTTTACTCTATAGGAATGTTTTTTTGCCTTTAATAAAGGATTAAATTTGCCTATTAATTTTTTATTAAATAAATTTGAAATTTTCTGTGACAGATTTAAATCTGCCCAGCTATATAAGCTTCCAAAAAAGTAACAGTAATTCACTGAATCTTATCTAACTCCAACCTAACATAATGGTCAGTAGGGAGAATGCATTTTTATTGATCATGGCAATTAGAGAAAATAGCCTTTTAATGTTTTCTAACCCAGTCATAGTAAGGTGGACACACATTACGATATCCTCCTATTTTATTTTTCCCTTTCCAGGACATTATAATTAGCAATTTAAACTTGGTAAATTATTTTCTAGGCATATATTTTTAATTTTAGACAGCATGCTGTCTCTGTTTCTGTGTTCCTCATTCATGTGTGTTTATTCTTACTCTTATCTTGGTTAAATATAATAGGCAAATTTTTTATCTGCTCTACCAATAATTCCCTGCTAAAAAAATAAGCTTCTGGAGGATGCCACAGCAGGAATTTCCTCTTTCTAGTTGTGTAACACCAAAGGGTAAACCTCCTACTGGTTAATTTATGTATAAAAACTGTTTCAGTTTATGCTCTAAGTGATGCTTTAGCACTTGAAGGCTGAATTAATACTAATCATGTTTGTGCAACTATTGACAATTATTATGACCTCTAGCATAGTCCTTAGAAAAAATAGTATGTTTTATCTTCAGTAGTATGTTTTACTATCCATAATTAGCGTTAGGAATAAATTACAAGCCAATGAGGAGATACAGCTAGAAGAACAAAGATAATAACACTTGTCCACCCCAGTGGATGGAAGGATAAAGGATAAGGGTTTACTCTAGGTGGTGACCTGGCTACATTTTTAAAGGAATTTCTTAGTTTTTAAAAAACAGCAAGGAGGAAGGCAGTTGAAATTTATGTCTCATCCAAAGAAATCAAAGAAATACTTAGTGAACTGGGTAACAAAAATAGTTGCTTCATTTAACTCTGTGTCAATTTATACTGAAGTGAGGCTCAGTTTAGATATATCTTTTCCGGATCACTGTGGGGAAACTATCTAGATTCATATTGATGGGAGAGAAGAACTATTTCATAATTATAGAAAAAGATCAATAAGCAGGATAAAATTGGTCATGGTGGTGGCTACTCTTGGAATGCTTTTTTTTATCTGTGGAATTCATATTAAAATTCAGTAAATTTACTTACTTGGAGGAGCGGTATGACAAAATAAAAACAGTATGGTAAAGCCAGGGTTTTGGGAGTGAATGACAAATCAGTAATGGTCATTCTGCTTTACCATCTAGACTATGTATCTTATATACTGTGTAATACTATTTCCAAGACACATATATTACAATTGAGTACAAGATTTGCAGTATTAAGAAGTCTATTTTTGCTAAAAGTGTTATTTGGTGGGCAGGGAGAGGAAAGAATTTAGAACAAATAGTAAAACTTCTTTTTTGAGGGAAAAAGTCCCCAGTAAACTGTAATCATAATCTTCTGTCATTCACGGCCAACCCCCTGGCTTTGTCCCATACTAGTCACAGAGAAATCACTCTAGGAGGACCTAGTCTGTCATCACCTCTGAAAGAAAGAAAACTATGTGGACACTATTGCCTACAGTTACCGCAAGGAATAATTCTCATTCCAGGTATGGTGGAACAATAATCCAACTTTGAGTTTTTACTAGCCACTCGGACAGTTTTCTGAATCAGTCCAGATGTTTTCCTCAAAATGTGTATGTAAAGGTTGCTATCCCTATTATCCAATAATACAGAACTACTTATTAAGAAAATAGACCTAACTCGATACCGTCAAATATACATAAATTGTTAAATGTATGAAAATGCAATGGCCTTAACATCACAACCTTCAAACATTTCTAAAGAGAGTTTTTGTTAAAGCATCACTATGGTTCTGCTAATTTCTTGTAAAGTCATTGATTTTACGTTGTTTCAGGGAAGAAGCAATTTATTACTCTTAATAATGCTTCTATGATTACATGAAATGTTCCTCATTGCCAGCAATTAATTAACCCATCAGAAAGTATACTTCCTTTTAGAATAGATGATGAGATTCTTTTTATAGTGTTTGTCTGCCATATCTAGTCATCATATGAAGCAATCTTGTGGTATGAATAAATCTGGAAAACATTTTCCTTCATTCTCCTGTTAACTTCTCAGTACAGTCAGATATGTGGCAAATTATTTGCTTTATCTGTCTTTCCAGTGTCTACTTATGCAGTGAGATCTTAGTTTGTGGTTTGATTCATGTTACTGTACTTGGTTTTCAGTTCAATAAGTAAGTTTATTGTCTTAGTACACTTTGTGATGTGTCACTGGAAAAATGTAAAGTTTATAAACATAAGTGGACAGTTGGTGAAAGCTTTTT